>NC_071998.2:55644990-55948020 GCF_028885655.2 Pongo abelii
ATGCAAATGGGCTAAGACAGACTTCTTGTTTATTTTCATGCCTTATTACATTGGCTACAATGCTTAGCATAATGATCATTAGAAATTCTAAGAACAATGTAAATTAATAGAAATTTCTGCAAACTTATTGGTCTTGTGACTTTAAATGAATTTCAAAGTTAAGTCCAATATAGATCTTTGGTTCGATACAATTTTTTGTTAATAAAGATGTACCCTAAATCACTTAAAGTTTATTTTTCAATAAAAAGCTGTTGTTTTTTTCTTGTTTTTTTATTTTTCTGCATTGATAAAATATTGTACATATTTTCCTTTGCCATGTTAATATGACACTAATATTAATGACTAGAGGAGCTGCTAAGAGTATGAGACCTGGAACCAGTCTGCCTAGGTTCAAATCCTTACTCGGTTTAGTTTATTTGGGCTGCTATAACAAAATACCATAAACTAGGAAGTTTGTAAACAAGAGAAATTTACTTCTCACAGTTATGGAGGCTGGAAGGGGCTGGCAGATTCAGTGTCTGGTGAGGGCTGGTTCCCCACAGACATCACCTTCTCACTGCATGCTCACATAACAGAAAGGGAAAACAAGCTTCCTTGTGCCTGTTTTATAAGGGCATTAATCCTATTCATGAGGGCTTTGCCCTGATAATAGAGTTACTTCCCAAAGGTCCCATCTCTTAATCCCATCAGATTTCGGGTTGTAATTTCAACATACAGATTTTGGAGAGACACAGACATTCAGACCATAGTACTATCCTTTACAAGTTGTGTAACTGTGGTACTTCTCTTCATGGTGTCACAGGTACTTCACTTGTAAAGTGAGGATTAGAGTAATACCTACCTCAGGGTTGTTGGGAAGATTAGGTATTCATGCATATAAAGGTCTTAGAACAGTGCCAGACAAATAATAAATGTGAGCATCATCATTATCATGACTACTTTTGTTGAATCTGGAGTAGCCCTATATTATCATACTGTACTATTGTTTTATTTATCTTATCATTAGTAAAACCATAGTTATGGAAAAGTTAAATCATACTACCAAGGAAATAAAGTGAGTAAGTGCTCTAACCCAGATGCAAAGCTGTGTTTTCTCCATTTTGCCTCAATATTCCTAATGGGACTTAAGCTTTATTTTGGGATTATCTTTGTCAAGTTTTATTATTGTATTACATTGGCTTTGTAAATGATTTAGGATACATTCCATCTTTTCCTTTGCTCTGAAGCAGTTTAAATAGACGAGAAACTACCTCTTCCTCAAATGTTTGATAAAATATTGTTTGTGAAACCATCTAGCTTCAAAATTTTCTTGGAGAAAATTCTATAGAGTCTTTCAATTTTTTCCTCAGAACCCAGCCAAAAAGTCCTGATTTACACTCAGGGAACCAACCTGTAGGGAATGTGTGTTGTGTGTAAGGCATTGAGGTGGGGGCTGCTGACAAAAGGCCATGAATAAGGCATCTGAAGGAGCTTATCAACTAAGAGGGTGATAAGACTGGTTCAGAAATAGAAGATAACAATGTATGGCAAGAAATGAATGTAATGAAAGCTATGCTTAATTCCTGGTGAGGTGATACTCATGGGCCAGAGTGATTCTCTACCTTTCAAGGTAGGGCTTAAAATGGGCTTTTAAGAGTAGCTAAGATTAAATAGAAAGGGGGATGTTTATACCTACTTATAAACAAAACACCACTTTGAAAACAGGATCCTAGAACTCATATACTGAGAAATTTGAAGTATCTTTCTTTGTCTTCCTCCCACACTGACATTTTTTTTCTTTTCTTTTCTTTTCTTTTCTTTTCTTTTTTAACTTATCAAGGGAGGAGATACATAACGCAGAGCAATGGGAACAAGACTTTGAAGCAACACAGACTGGGGTGAGCTGATACAGAGACTTAATAACCTAGGGTGCTAGGTTTCCATATGTAGAATGGGCATAAAAAGCCCCACCTCATAATGTAGCTGTGAGGCACAAATGAGGTAAAGGATTTGAAAACACTCAACACAGGCAGTTAGCTGCTCAGTTCTCCTAGATTTCTTCATGTTACTATGAGCAATTGTTGTCAATCAAAATAGAAACATTAACTGTGGTAAATCAAAACCTTTTAAAATCCCTGCTCCAATCTCCCTATGCAGACCGATGTTTTAAGACTCATTACTCCATCTGCAAACCACACGGAACCACTTATTCCTGGACCTGTCACATTCATTTGTGATACATTTATTCACTAGCCTATTATATAGACTGTTTCCCCATCTTCCTTATATTTCCTTTCTACTTGGCAAGCTCTTACATTTCTTCCAAGGCTCAGATTCAATGTAATGTCTCCTATGAGGAATCTTCCAGGCAAAATTCATTGCTTGTTTTTCTGAGGTACCATAGCATTTTGAATACACCTCTTCTCCTTGCACTGTGCACTCTCTCAAGGCTGTGGCTACAGTTTATTTATTTTTGCACCTTTCCTTAGTGCCAGTCGACAGTGTCTGGCTTATATCAGATGCTCATAGATGTTAGTTGCATGTGCCTGTAAGAGTGAATCCCCAAATCAAGGCTTGCAGATGTCTGCTTTCACCATATCTACTGTGGGGCAAAAACCAAAATGAATTTCTAGAACAGCTCTTGACTGTGAAGTTATTTTATGTCTTTTCATTGGCAGCTCCCACTTTTTTTGTTAGTATAGCTGGTGAATCTACATCAGAGCAACTGTCCTTGAGTGGGTGACTACAAGAGGATAGTTAATAATTTCTAAAACCACAAGGAGAAATCTGTTGATCTGACAAAAACTCTACTCAGACAAGATGTAGACTCTACAATACTTGGTTATCTTAAAGAGACTTTCACGATGAAACTACATTTACATTTGAGAGAGGCAGCATTTCAGGAAAAGTAGAAAGAATTTTACATTCCTATGGAGAAATACACTTTTTCTAGATATATTATTATAATGGGGAAAACATTTTTAATACACCAATAGATCCAAACCACTTGCCAGTGTTAAAAAGTCAATTAAAAATACCAAGTTTTTGATATTTTGTTATCTGTAATGCTCTTTTATTCTTTTTGTTTCTAATGTGGTTTAGGAAGCTAACAAGGCTTCAGTGACTGTGTTGATTCACCTGTTTAATTCAATGAGCATTTAAAAATTATAATCTATGTGCTCAAAACAGTAGATATGTATTTGATAAGAAAGAGTTGGGATTGTGAAAAGAAAAAGAACTATTACTCCTTTTCCTGGAAGTGCTAGCAACAATGGACTCTCTGACACCTCATTGCTTTTCTGCCTTGAATTGCAGGGGAGTTGAAGAATTGCCAAGATGGGAGTTGTAAGTAAATTCGAGGGAGTAGTAGGCTCCTAGAGAAGTTGTTAGAGGCATGGCACACTATTGCACTCAATACAGAATGAAAAGTTACTTACTTCTGATTTGAAAATATTGCTCATAGAGGTGTTTAAAATTTCAGTGTGAACAGGGCAACTAAAGTCAATAATACTTTAAATGTACATTTTAAAATAACTCAAAGAGTATAATTGGATTGCTTGTAACACAAAGAATAAATACTTCAGGGGATGGATTCTCCATTCTCCATGATGTGATTATTGCTTGTTGCATGCCTGTATCAAAGTATCTCATGTATACCATAAATATACACACCTACCTTGAACCCATAAAAATTGTTGAAAATTAACATATAACAAACAAACAAAATTTGACAGGAGTCAGTGCCTTTTTCAGACCCAGGAGTCAAAGCCCTGTAAAAATAAATAAACAAGTAAAATAAAATTTCTGTGTGGCGTCAGCTTCAGCATTTATTTCTTTTTCTTCTTTTTGCTTTGGTTATGTGTAGAGGGAAGGATGTGGAAGAAAGGAAGGAATGGTTAGGAAAAAATCTTAAGGCTGGCCTGGAGGCTAGAAAGATGAGCATAGCTTGCCTTTTTATTTTGTTTTCTATGCTGAATAGGCCATGTGCATCTGAACTGGAGTGATGCTGATGTGGTTCCAGTCAACTAAACAATTCTGGGTCCTTTTTGTGTACCAGGTCCTGCAGGGGAATCAAAGATGAGGAGGACTCAATTCCTGCCCTTGGGCAGACCAATGTCTTACAAAATGTATAAGACTGGAGTACAAATGGGAGAATAAAATAAGTGCTGTAAGAGAGGTGCAATGTGCTGTTGGTTTAGTGGAGTGAGGGAGATAACACATGCCAGTTGGGTGCAATCAAGAACAGTTCCATGGAGATGGTGGCATTTAAAATGGACATTGAGAAGTTAGGTAGAATTTTCATTGGCAGAAAGGGAGTTTTATGTATCACTTCAGAAGTCCATTCTGCCCAGTTCATATCCCTACCACTACCATAATTATAAGTGCTTCTTGGAGAGCAGCTAGTAGTTGTTTTGTCTAGAATCCGGCATGTTAAGGGGGAAGGGAGTTGGCTGGGCAGAAGCATAAAAGGTGGCAGGTGGGGGTCATGGGTTACAATTCTAGGCAGGAGAGATTGTACTTTAATATTCAGTGGGGACCTTTGAATGTTTGAGGACAGCATTTCTGTGATTGCACCTGTGCTGCGTTAATTGCAGTCTGGCAGTTTGGGGTAGGAAGATTTCATTTGCAATGGCAGGAGCAGATAGCAGTGGAGAGACTATCGTGGTTGTCCGGTTGAGATGCAGTCAGACCACAGAATGGACAACGTCAAGGGATTCAAGCAAAATGTTCTTAGACTTGGCACCAAAAGCACAATCCAAAAAGAGAAAAATTGTTAAGTTGAACCTTATCAAAATTAAAAACTTTAGGTCTGTAAAAGATTTTGTTAAAAAGAATGAAAAGATAAGGTACAGAATGGGTGAAAACATTTGCAAGCCATATACCAGACAAAGGGCTAGTATCTAGGCTATGTGAAGAATTCTTAAAACTCAACAGGAAAAAACAAACAATCCAATTTGAAAATGGGTAAAAGACACGAACAGACGTTCACCAAAGAGGATATACAGGTGACAAATAGCCATATGAAAAGATGCTCTGCATTGTAAGTCATCAGGGAAATGCAAATTAAACCCACAATGAGATATCACTATACAACTATCAGGATGTCTAAAATAAAAAAACAGTGACAACACCAAATGTTTCTGAGAATGTGGAGAAATTGGATCATTCATTCATTCATTCCCATTGCTGATGGGAATGTTTTGTGGCACAGTCACAATGGAAAACAATTTGGTGGTTTCTTATAAAACTGTAAGTGTGGTTACCACACAACCCAGCAATTGCACCCTCAGGTTTTTATCCCAGGAAAATGAAAACTTATGTTCACACAAACTTGTACATAAATGTTCACAGCAATTTTATTAGTATTAGCCCAAAATGGAAATGACCCAGATAAATGGTTCAGCATTTGAATGATTCCACAAACTGTGGTAAATCCACATCATGGAATACTACTCAGAAATAAAAAGGAATGAAATATTGATACATACAACAACTTGACTGAATCTCCAGGGAACTTTGATATGTGAAAAAAAGCCAATACTAAAAGGTTATTTACTATATAATTCCACTTATATAACGTTTTTGAAATGATCAATTTTTAGAAATAGAGAATAGATTAGTGGTTGACAGAGGTTACAGAAGTAGGGTGGGGTGGGAAGGAGGTGGTTTAGTTATAAACGGACAACATAAAGGATACTTGTGAGTATCTTGACTGTTGCAGTGAATGCACAGATTTACACATGTGATAAAATACACACATACACATAGAGGCATGCATATATGATTACAAGTAAAACTGAAGACATTTGAATAAGATTGGTGGATTGTATAAATATCAATAATCTGATTGTGATAGTATACTAAATGTTATCATTGCAAAATGCTAAATATTACCATTCCAAGACATTATCATTTGAGGAAGCTAGGTGATATGTACACAGTAACTTCATATTTCTTTTGTACAGCTGCATATAAACCTACTGATCTCAATAACATTTTCAATTAAAGTGTAAATGCAAGTGGACTAAAGTTTTGATAGAATATTTTTTCCTCCAAATAGTAGAGGCTTTCATATAACACCTAGATTGGATTTGGTCATAGTGTAGATCTAGTAAATGTTAAAGGGAAGACATCATTCTGCATGACAAATGAACGGAAGTGGCCCTGAGATAGAAACTAGCACTGGCTGACCCTCATTCTGGTCCTGCAATACATGGGTATTAACAATACATGTGTATTAACCAAGGGAAGTAATTTTATATCTTTGAGGCTCAGTTTCTCCATTTGTAAAATTGGGCTAGGTTGTCTGTAAGGGTCAAGTAGAGCTTTGACATTCCAGGATGGTAGGGCATATCTGGGACATCTTTTCTCTGTACCATACTCCAGCCAGCATCTGCCTGGGCAGCTTCTCTTTTTCTTTTTTAGCCATTTCACCAGCACCCTTCCTCTGTTCTCAAGCCCTTATCTTTGTTTAACAAGTAACCTCTTACTTTTCTTCCCTGTTGTCCATCAGCCTTCTTCCCTTGCATAAGGTATTAAGGCATTAACCTACTAGAAAGGAGCTTATGTTTTAGACACAAAAGGTTCTTAAAGAGTGGAAAGTCCTAAAAATGAATTTTACATGGTAGAATTTTCAGGTAGAATTTCAGAATCCAGTTGAGCATAATCATTTTGGCAGTGGGTGTCTTCCAAGCTGCACCTATCTTTTGTGATCTTAGACAAGTTATACAAATGTATGTGAGACTCAGTTTCTTTATCTGTGACATGGAGCTATTATGACCTACCTTCCATAAACTGTTTATATTATGTTCCCTTTATGGTATCTGTGACACAGAGGCATGCAAAAAAACAAAATGCTTGCAATTCCTTCTGCTTCTCTCAAGTGACTCTCAAATAATAGAGTGTCTGACATGATTGGCTTTGCTAACTTGATGTTCAGTTATAATGACATCACTTTTATTTTTCCACTTAATCATTGTGAGGCTCTTTTTAACCACATTAAGTAAACAGTTTCCTCAATGTCTCTCTCACTTTTCATCTAAGAACTTCAAGGTTTTACTTATTATGAGGGGCCAACCCTACTTTGGCCAACCCTACTTTCAAGCATGAGAAAGCCAAAGGGCCTGATTCAAAATTGGTCATTCACCAATTTTGACTGTCATTGCTACCAGTACAAGTGCTGTTGCTTTTGAAAGCTGATACCCCACAGTCTCGCCTGCCTTTATCCAATTGTTATTGTTACCTGCAGTGGCAGACGGACTACCAAGCTGTTTTGTGCAGATGTTGAGACTGACGACCCCACATACACCAAGAGGCTATGCAAAGGTTTATCGCTTATGTAATTTAGATCTCTGACAAGAGCAGGGCAGACCTCTCAAGCAGTTCTGAATGGCTTGAAAGAAAGCAAGGAAAGGAGACTGGCCTAGGTTGTTATTGTGGTCAGGAGGTGGGACCAGGGTGGAAGTTCCTGCACATGGGCAGGGGATTGCCTATTTGAATCAGGAGGGATAATCTAAGCTTTCTTATCAGTTTACCTAGATGTGGGGCACAAGAGGCAGATGGAGGGGTGGGGCTTAGAAGCTGTCAGCTGACAAATATCAAAAACTGAAGATCCCTCATTTCCGCATGGCTATGCAGGGAATCTCTATGTGTGCACACTCAAAGTGATAACTCATTGGCTCGCACTCAGCTGCTCAGTACTATGCCTGGGTATCAGACATAAAGAAGCTTCCAGATTCAGCCAAACTGTGCCAGAATCAGAATACCACCAAACCCCACAATCTGCTATTGAACCCATGCCCCTGGTCCAGACTCTCCCTTTCCTCATGGTGAATTTCTCATTGGGGAATTCACTGGCTTTTCCTGTCAAAGGAATCTGCCCACCTTGGACCAGCAAATCATTATGGTAATATAGCATTTCAAAAAGAATAGAGTCTGGGGGTTCAAGGCTTTTCTCTTCAAAATGCATCTTGACCTCTATGCAAACGCATCCAGTTAGTTCTCTACCTCCCCTCCCTACACTTGTTAAGAATGTGGCCTCTGGAGTGAAGCTTCCTGCGTTTAAATCATGGATCCACTAGCAGCTGTGTAATCCCGGGCTGGGAGATTAATCTCTGGATACTTCAGATCCGCAGTTTATAAAAAAATGGAGTAACATTTCCCATTTCAGAGGGTTTTCAGGATTACATGAAATTATGTACATGAAGTGTCTTGCACTGTGTTTAGCATAAAGTAAGCACTAAGTAGATGTTATTTATTATTAATTTAAATTGTTTTTTCGAAATAATACTTACATGTAATTAAAAATCAAATAGGACTTTAGAGCTTATAATGAAAAATGGAAGTTCCTTGAACCATCACTTCTCCTGAGTTCACTCCCTAGAGGCAACCATTTTTAGCTAAACTAGCTGTTTTCTTTTTTTCTAGTGTTGACTTCATTTTCTAAAGAATATGATGATATTTGTTGATTTATCAGTGTTGGACATTCCCTAATGACTCTGGTGGGTGAAAATTCAACACCCTCACAGTATCCTCATAGCCTCACTTCTCTTCCTGCCCCTTTCCAGTATGGTTTTATTGTAATATTCATGCACTTATGCAGATATCCTTCATTGCAGCTGCGAAATTTCCTATCTTGCAAACATTTTTGTTTAAAGCTTCCACCTGTGACATGGCTGTCATCAGGATACTTTCCATTACTCATTCCTCATACTGGATATTAGAGAAAAAACTTCTCTCTATTTTTTCCACTTACTTCTCTGTATTGGTTATTATTACTGGGATGTTCTCCAGTAGTTTCCTAATAAAAGGTTCTTAGGAGGTAAACCATTTGAATTATTTTATGCCTGGAAATGTATTATCCTACCTTTGCATGATTGATTGGCTGATTAGGTACAGAAAATTATTTTACCCTACGAATTTAAAGAAATTCTTCAATTTACCTCAAGCCTCCAGGGTCACTATAGAAGTCCGCTGTCACTCTATTTCACTTCTTTCATCTGTGCCCTATTTTCTTTTTTCTTTCTCTGGAGGCTTTTAGGATTTTAATTTTATCCCTGATGCTCTGAACTTCACAACAATTTGCCTTGGTATATGTAATTTTTCATTTACTGATCTAGATACTTGAGGAATCTTTATCATATGGAGACATGCGTCCTTGATTTCTGAAAAATTCCTGGTTTCTTTGCTAAATTCTTCCCCTTTGCTTTGTCTGTTCATTCATTCATTCTGAATGAATGAACTTCTATTGGTTGAACAGTGGAACATCAAAAGTAAGTCTTTAATATTCTTCTCTTTTCTCTCATCTTTTTTTCGTCATTTTTCTTCTTGTTCTATTACATTTTAGGTGATTTTCTTGACTTACCATTTAATTTTTCTATTGAATGTTTATTTCAGCTACATTTAAAAATTCACTGTTTTTCTTGTGCTTTGTTCCTTTTTCATAGCATTCTATTGGTAGTTTATTAACACAATATTTTTTCCTGATTTCTTAGCTTCTAAAATGCTACCTGACACTTAGCAGGTGCTTAATAAACAACTGTTGAATGAAAAAGGCTTCTATATTAATTATATTAATTTTTTTCTACTGTTTTCTGTTTGATCTCTGTCTTCTTGAAGTTCTATTTCTGTTTTTGCTTTTCTTTTCATTTTGGAGGCTTTCCTCAAAGAGGTAATATACTTTGGTTGATCATTCATTTTGATGTGAGGTTCCAAGAAGCAGTTTTGAAGTTTTGATTATTGGTATGACTTCTAGGCTTCACTGTAGGGTAATCTGGTGACTAGCTGCCTGTACCAGATTTTTACTGCTGCTTAACAAACTACCCCAATCTTAGTGGCTTAAAATGATAACGCAATATTAGCTCACAGTTTCAGTAGGTCAGAAGTCTAGCAAAATGTAGCTGAATTCTCTGCAGGGTTTCAGAAGGCCGAATTCAAAGTGCTGGCTGGATTGAGCTCTAGTCTGGAGGTTCTGAGAAAAAAAAATCTGCTTCCCAGCTCATCTTGTGCTTAGCTGAATTCAGTTCCTTGTGGTTGTAAGACTGAAGTTCCATTTCCTTTCTGGGTGTTAGCTGGGGTTGCTGTCACCATCTAAAGGCCACCCACATTCCTTGTTCCCTCTGTCTTCAAGCCTGCAACATGCTGAATTCTTCTCATACTTGAAATCTCTGACTTCCTGTATTTAACCTATAGACTCAGATTTAAAGGACTCATGAATTTACCTCAGACTCACCTAAATAATCTCCCAAACCAGACCAATAACAAAACCAAACAGCCATTTCAGTACTCGTAATTGGTGGCGATATTATTAGTATCTGTATTTTGAGATTGACATATGCTCTTTAAAAGCCCTCTTTCCATCTCTTGTGGTAATCTTATATTTGGCTCAACGACTTGTCTCAACTCTAAAACCTCTTCCAAATCTTTCTTTTCTGGTTTATTTTTCCATTCTCTTCATTTCTCCTCTGCTATTAACTTTTGGCCCCTTTCAATCCATTTTCAGTTTTTCTTCACTATCATCACTTCAGCAAAAAAACAAACAAAAAAACCTAAAATCTAATCTTAGAAACAAAGTTCTGCTTACTAGGTAGAGGAGTGAAAGATGTTGTGAATATGCAATTTATTGCTCTTTTTGTTGCCTCTTATAAAAAACTGTGTAATATGATTAGTATTGATAGCTAATTTTAATATTAGGAATTTGGGGAGTTGAATCATGCATTATGGAAGTTTCTTTCTTTTTGGATTATGGAACAAATCTTTCTTTTCATTCATTTTCTGTGGTTGTTTTTTAAAAATAATAACTGCACAGTTATCTATATACTCCATCTGTATAGGTACTGCCTATGTAATTATTTTTAGTTACCCATTTCTAGGAAATACAGTCCTTAGGTAGACTAACTTCCTGTTTCTAGATAGGGAAATATTAAGATGGTCACTTAGCATAGAGTTTGCATCTATACCATGTTATTAGGTAATGAGTTCTGTTCTGTTTTGTATAATAATTTATGAATAAAAATATTTTGTAGAACCCCTGTTCTAGACTTTGCCTGATATATAATATTCTTGGTCAACTAGTGTTGTAGTTTTCCTATGAAGATTGGACTTTTGCATTTGTATAGGCTGAAAGGAAAGGGGTATATATTTAAAAAGTAGAGAAATGTTGGTTAAGAGAAGCAAAGACAATACTCTTGACCTTACCCCGTGGCATTTTCTGTGGTTACTCGTCTGCACTTGTAAAATGAGTGAATCCTGGATTTCTTGGTGTGCCTTTGGAAGTTTTGTCAGATGAGGCTGAGGGAGAGGGTAGAGTAAGGGGTCTGGAGTCACCATGGTTATAATTTTCTTTGAGAGACCTCTGGGCAAATGTGATTTTTCATCAAGGCTCTGGGCTTTCCTGAAGCTGACTAAGTTCTGTGCACATGGACTTTTTCTGCTTGTTCCTTTGCTGCTACTTGGCAGCTCAGGCCTTGCCCTTTGAAGAAGTAGCAGAGTGCTGCTGATGGAAGCACAGTTCAAAAGTAAAATGATAGTAAATACACAGAGGCAGTCAGCCAATTGGGCCACCAAAAAGATGAAATGAGATGATTGTGAAAGGGAGTCAGAGTGTTCTGCAAATGTAGTTATTCATCGTTATTCATACTAGTAGCAGCAATAATAAAGTCATAGAAAGATAGTTGCCCTGAGCCTCAGCCTAAGGCACTTGGGAGAGAGTCCCCACCACTTCATTCTCCATCAGGGTTGTGGAATTTCTTGTTGTTGGATTTATGTGTGTTCTGCAATAATTTTTAAGTCATATTTCATTTTTCTAATGTAAATTTTTTACACTAAAGAATATGCATTTCTCATTTGATAATATATTTTCCCCTAAAATAGCTGCACTTTAATCTTGATTCCATTAGTTAACAGAAATCATTTAGAATGTTTGTTTTATGTATTAACCTGGTTAGTACAGGACAGGAAAAAATATATAACACAAGAAGTTATACAATTAGCAAAAAGACATGGGAAGGGGTTCGTTCTTATGGATGATAAAAAATGGGAATTAGGCCAGGCATGGTGGCTCACACTTGTATTCCCAGTACTTTGAGAGGTTGGGGTTGGCCGATCATTTGAGCCCAGGAGTTGGAGAGCAGCCTGGGCAACATGGTGAAACCCCATCTCTGCCAAAAAAAAAAAAAAAAAAATACAAAAACAATTAGCCGGGCAGGGCGATGTGTGCCTATAGTCCCAGCTACTCAGGAGGCTGAGGTGGGAGGATGGCTTCAGCACAGGAATGGGAGGTGCAGTGAGCTGTTATCCTGCTACCACACTTCAGAATAATAGTAATATTGGATGCAGTAATTCCTTAATAAATATGTTTAAGTGAAGTACCAATGAATATCTAATAAATGAAAAAATTAAAAGAATGAGACTGGTGAAATACACTAAATGGTAGTTTGTTTTTTGTTTGATTGCTTTTTACCAAATAAAAATAGTTTTCTCATTTTTTTTCTGATTATAAAAATAAGTAGTCACCTAGAAATGTCAAACAAGGCAGAACTGTATAGAGGGAAAAATTAAAATGACCCCAAATCCCTCCATCAAGAGGGAACCACTGTTGACATTTTGGTCAGTATCTTTTTTATTATTACTATTATACTTTAAGTTCTGGGGTACATGTGCAGAACGTGCAGGTTTGCTACATAGGCAAACACGTGCCACGGTGGTTTGCTGCACCCATCAACCCGTCATCTACATTAGGTATTTCTCCTAATGATATCCCTCCTCTAGTCCCCCACCCCCGACAGGCCCCAGTGTGTGATATTCCCCTCCCTGTGTCCATGTGTTTTCACTGTTCAAGTCCCACTTCGGTGAGTATCTTTTTAAACAGCTTTCTTTTCTTTTCTTTTTTTCCTTTTCAAGACAGAGTCTCGCTCTGTCGCCCAGGCTGGAGTTCAATCAATGGCTCCATCTCGGCTCACTGCAACCTCCGCCTCCCGTATTCAAGTGATTTCCTGCCTTAGCCTCCCAAGTAGCTGGGATTACAGGCACCCACCATCATGTCCGGCTAATTTTTGTATTTTTATAGAGACAGGGTTTCGCCATGTTGGCCAGGCTGGTCTTGAACTCCTGATCTCAGGTGATCCGCCCGCCTCGGCCTCCCAAAATGCTGGGATTACAGGTGTGAGCCACGGTGCCTGGCCTTAAACAGCTTTCTGTGAAGATAAACACAAAATTAAATTGTTACTAAGATAGATAAATGCTGTCTGCAACCTGAACATGGAGGTATACTGTATTCGATTTAACCAACTGTGTTAAGTGATGGACTCAGCTTCTTTGAATTTTCTAGCTATAGTAAACAACTCTAAGAACATCCTTGAATATGCATCCATCCACACTTGAAAAAGTACAGCCTGGAAGAAATAATGATAAGTAGAATATCTAGCAAAGAATATATAAATTTTAAATTTTGATTCATAAGGGCAGAATACATTCCAGAAATACAGAAATGTACAGTTCTTCACTGTTTTCTTATATCCTCACCAACATTTGATATTATCAATATATTTTTAAAATTTTAATGAGATAAAAAGACTTCATATTTAAAATTTATTATTATTACTGAGATTGTTTTTTCACTTTTTTTGCTATTAACATTTTTCTAGTTGCTAATGCCTCTTACTAAATTTTATTCTATTTTTATTTTTACTTTTTTGAGACAGGGTTTCATTCTCCTGCCCAGGCTGGAGGGCAGTGCCGAATCACAGCTCACTGCAGCCTCCACCTCCCAAGGCTCAGGTGATCCTCTCACCTCAGCCCCCACGGGACACTACACTCAGTTACTTTTGTATTTTTAGTAGAGATGGGGTTTCAATGTGTTGCCCAGGCTGGTCTTGAACTCCTGGGCTCGAAAGATCCACCAGCCTTGGTCTCCCAAACTGCTGGGATTACAGGAGTGAGCCACTGCACCCGGCCTCTTACTGACTTTTCAATAGGGATGATTGCTTCTTATTTTTTAGAGCTAATCGCATATTGGGAATATTAAGTCTTTATGTATGTTGAAAATATTTTCCCAGCTTATCACTGTTTTTCGATTTTGTTTAAAGTATTTAAATTTTTTTTACATAAGTATATTTTAAATTTTTGAGTAGTTACTTGTACTTTCTGGATTTTATTTTATTTATTTATTTATTTTTATTGTATTTTATTTTATTATTATTATACTTTAAGTTTTAGGGTACATGTGCACAATGTGCAGGTTAGTTACATATGTATACACGTGCTATGCTGGTGTGCTGCCCCCATTAACTCATCATTTAGCATTAGGTATATCTCCTAATGCTATCCCTCCCCCCTCCCCCCACCCCACAACAGTCCCCAGAGTGTGATGTTCCCCTTCCTGTGTCCATGTGTTCTCATTGTTCAATTCCCACCTATGAGTGAGAACATGCACTGTTTGGTTTTTTGTTCTTGCGATAGTTTACTGAGAATGATGATTTCCAATTTCATCCATGTCCCTACAAAGGACATGAACTCATCATTTTTTATGGCTGCATAGTATTCCATGGTGTATATGTGCCACATTTTCTTAATCCAGTCTATCATTGTTGGACATTTGGGTTGGTTCCAAGTCTTTGCTATTGTGAATAGTGCTGCAATAAACATACGTGTGCATGTCTTTATAGCAGCGTGATTTTTAATGCTTTGGGTATATACCCAGTAACGGGATGGCTGGGTCAAATGGTATTTCTAGTTCTAGATCCCTGAGGAATTGCCACACTGACTTCCACAATGGTTGAACTAGTTTACAGTCCCACCAACAGTGTAACAGTGTTCCTATTTCTCCACATCCTCTCCAGCACCTGTTGTTTCCTGACTTTTTAATGATTGTCATTCTAACTGATGTGAGATGGTATCTCATTGTGGTTTTGATTTGCATTTCTCTGATGGCCAGTGATGGTGAGGATTTTTTCATGTGTTTTTTGGCTGCCTAAATGTCTTGTTTTGAGAAGTGTCTGTTCATGTCCTTCACCCACTTTTTGATGGGGTTGTTTGTTTTTTTCTTGTCAATTTGTTTGAGTTCATTGTAGATTTTGGATGTTAGCCCTTTATCAGATGAGTAGGTTATGAAAATTTTCTCCCATTTTGTAGGTTGCCTGTTGACTCTGATGGTAGTTTCTTTTGCTGTGCAGAAGCTCTTTAGTTTAATGAGATCCCATTTGTCAATTTTGACTTTTGTTGCCATTGCTTTTGGTGTTTTAGACATGAAGTCCTTGCCCATGCCTATGTCCTGAATGGTAATGTCTAGGTTTTCTTGTAGGGTTTTTATGGTTTTAGGTCTAACGTTTAAGTCTTTAATCCATCTTGAATTAATTTTTGTATAAGGTGTAAGGAAGGGATCCAGTTTCAGCTTTCCACATATAGCTAGCCAGTTTTCCCAGCACCATTTATTAAATAGGGAATCCTTTCCCCATTGCTTGTTTTTCTCAGGTTTGTCAAAGATCAGATAGTTGTAGATATGCAGTGTTATTTCTGAGGGCTCTGTTCTGTTCCATTGATCTATATCTCTGTTTTGGTATCAGTACCATGCTGTTTTGGTTACTGTAGCCTTGTAGTATAGTTTGAAGTCAGGTAGCGTGATGCCTCCAGCTTTGTTCTTTTGCCTTAGGATCGAGTTGGCGATGCGGGCTCTTTTTTGGTTCCATGTGAACTTTAAAGTAGTTTTTTCCAATTCTGTGAAGAAAATCATTGGTAGATTGATGGGGATGGCATTGAATCTATAAATTACCTTGGGCAGTATGGCCATTTTTCACGATATTGATTCTTCCTACTCATGAGCATGGAATGTTCTTCTATTTGTTTGTATCCTATTTTCTTTCATCGAGCAGTGGTTTGTAGTTCTCCTTGAAGAGGTCCTTCACGTCCCTTGTAAGTTGGATTCCTAAGTATTTTATACTCTTTGAAGCAATTGTGAATGGGAGTTCACTCATGATTTGGCTCTCTGTTTGTCTGTTATTGGTGTACAAGAATGCTTGTGATTTTTGTACATTGATTTTGTATCCTGAGACTTTGCTGAAGTTGTTTATCAGCTTAAGGAGATTTTGGGCTGAGACAATGGGGTTTTCTAGATATACAGTCATGTCGTCTGCAAACAGGGACAATTTGACTTCCTCTTTTCCTAATTGAATACCCTTTATTTCCTTCTCCTGCCTAATTGCCCTGGCCAGAACTTCCAACACTATGTTGAATAAGAGTGGTGACAGAGGACATCCCTGTCTTGTGCCAGTTTTCAAAGGGAATGCTTCCAGTTTTTGCCCATTCAGTATCATATTGGCTATGGGTTTGTCATAGATAGCTCTTATTATTTTGAGATACATCCCATCAATACCTAATTTATTGAGAGTTTTTAGCATGAAGGGTTGTTGAATTTTGTCAAAGGCCTTTTCTGCATCTATTGAGATAATCATGTGGTTTTTGTCTTTGGTTCCATTTATATGCTGGATTACATTTATTGATTTGTGTATGTTGAACCAGCCTTGCATCCCAGGGATGAAGCCCACTTGATCATGGTGGACAAGCTTTTTGATGTGCTGCTGGATTCAGTTTGCCAGTATTTTATTGAGGATTTTTGCATCAATGTTCATTAAGGATATTGGTCTAAAATTCTCTTTTTTGGTTGTGTCTCTGCCAGGCTTTGGTATCAGGATGATGCTGGCCTCATAAAATGAGTTAGGGAGGATTCCCTCTCTTTCTAGTGATGGGAATAGTTTCAGAAGGAATGGTACCAGTTCTTCCTTGTACCTCTGGTGGAATTCAGCTGTGAATCCATCTGGTCCTGGATTTTTTTTTGTTGGTAAGCTATTGATTATTGCCACAATTTCAGAGCCTGTTATTGGTCTATTCAGAGAGTCAACTTCTTCCTGGTTTAGTCTTGGGAGGGTGTATGTGTCCAGGAATTTATCCATTTCTTCTAGATTTTCTACTTTATTTGCGTAGAGGTGTTTGTAGTATTGTCTGATGGTAGTTTGTATTTCTGTGGGATCGGTGGTGATATCCCCTTTATCATTTTTTATTGCGTCTATTTGATTCTTCTCTCTTTTCTTCTTTATTAGTCTTGCTAGCAGTCTATCAATTTTGTTGATCCTTTCAAAAAACCAGCTCCTGGATTCATTAATTTTTTGAAGGGTTTTTTGTGTTTCTATTTCCCTGAGTTCTTCTCTGATTTTAGTAATTTCTTGCCTTCTTGCTTTTGAATGTGTTGCCTAGCTTTTGAATGTGTTTGCTCTTGCTTCTCTAGTTCTTTTAATTGTGATGTTAGGGTGTCAATTTGGATCTTTCCTGCTTTCTCTTATGGGCATTTAGTGCTATAAATTTCCCTCTACACACTGCTTTGAATGTGTCCCAGAGATTCTGGTATGTTGTGTCTTTGTTCTCATTGGTTTCAAAGAACATCTTTATTTCTGCCTTCATTTCGTTATGTACCCAGTAGTCATTCAGGAGCAGGTTGTTCAGTTTCCATGTAGTTGAGTGGTTTTGAGTGAGTTTTTTAATCTTGAGTTCTAGTTTGATTGCACTGTGGTCTGAGAGATAGTTTGTTATAATTTCTGTTCTTTTACATTTGCTGAGGAGAGCTTTACTTTCAACTATGTGGTCAATTTTGGAATAGGTGTGGTGTGGTGCTGAAAAAAATGTATATTCTGTTGATTTGGGGTAGAGAGTTCTGTAGATGCCTATTAGGTCTGCTTGTTGCAGAGCTGAGTTCAATTCCTGGGTATCCTTGTTAACTTTCTGTCTTGTTGATCTGTCTAATGTTGACAGTGGGGTATTAAAGTCTCCCATTATTATTGTGTGGGAGTCTAAGTCTCTTTGTAGGTCACTCAGGACTTGCTTTATGAATCTAGGTGCTCCTGTATTGGGTGCATAGGCATTTAGGATAGTCAGCTCTTCTTGTTGAATTGATCCCTTTACCATTATGTAATGGCCTTCTTTGTCTCTTTTGATCTTTGTTGGTTTAAAGTCTGTTTTATCAGAGGCTAGGATTGCAAACCCTGCCTTTTTTTGTTTTCCATTTGCTTGGTAGATCTTCCTCCATCCTTTTATTTTGAGCCTATGTGTGTCTCTGCACATGAGATGGGTTTCCTGAATACAGCACACTGATGGGTCTTGAGTCTTTATCCAATTTGCCAGTCTGTGTCTTTTAATTGGAGCATTTAGCCCATTTACATTTAAAGTTAATATTGTTATGTGTGAATTTGATCCTGTCATTATGATGTGAGCTGGTTATTTTGCTCGTTAGTTGATGTAAAGACCATCCTAGCCTCGATGGTCTTTACAATTTGGCATGATTTTGCAGTGGCTGCTACCAGTTGTTCCTTTCCATGTTTAGTGCTTCCTTCAGGAGCTCTTTTAGGGCAGGCCTGGTGGTGACAAAATCTCTCAGCATTTGCTTGTCTGTAAAGTATTTTATTTCTCCTTCACTTATGAAGCTTAGTTTGGCAGGATATGAAATTCTGGGTTGAAAATTCTTTTCTTTAAGAATGTTGAATATTGGCCCCCACTCTTTTCTGGCTTGTAGAGTTTCTGCCAAGAGATCCACTGTTAGTCTGATGGGCTTCCCTTTGTGGGTAACCTGACCTTGCTCTCTGGCTGCCCTTAACATTTTTTCCTTCGTTTCAACTTTGGTGAATCTGACAATTATGTGTCTTGGAGTTGCTCTTCTCGAGGAGTATCTTTGTGGCATTCTCTGTATTTCCTGAATCTGAATGTTGGCCTGCCTTGCTAGATTGGGGAAGTTCTCTTCGATAATATCCTGCAGAGTGTTTTCTAACTTGGTTCCATTCTCCCCGTCACTTTCAGGTACACCAATCAGATGTAGATTTGGTCTTTTCACATAGTCCCATATTTCTTGGAGGCTTTGTTCATTTCTTTTTATTCTTTTTTCTCTAAACTTCCCTTCTCGCTTCATTTCATTCATTTCATCTTCCATCACTGATACTCTTTCTTCCAGTTGATCGCATCAGCTCCTGAGGCTTCTGCATTCTTCACGTAGTTCTCGAGCCTTGGCTTTCAGCTCCATCAGCTCCTTTAAGCACTTCTCTGTATTGGTTATTCTAGTTATACATTCGTCTAAATTTTTTTCAGAGTTTTTAACTTCTTTGCCTTTGGTTTGAATTTCCTCCCGTAGCTCGGAGTAGTTTGATCGTCTGAAGCCTTCTTCTCTCAACTCATCAAAGTCATTCTCCATCCAGCTTTGTTCCATTGCTTGTGAGGAACTGCGTTCCTTTGGAGGAGGAGAGACGCTCTGCTTTTTAGAGTTTCCAGTTTTTCTGCTCTGTTTTTTCCCCATCTTTGTGGTTTTATTTACTTTTGGTCTTTCATGATGGTGATGTATAGATGGGTTTTTGGTGTGGATGTCCTTTCTGTTTGTGAGTTTTCCTTCTAACAGACAGGACCCTCAGCTGCAGGTCTGTTGGAGTTTGCTAGAAGTCCACTCCAGACCCTGTTTGCCTGGGTATCAGCAGCGGTGGCTGCACAACAGTGGATTTTCGTGAACCGCGAATGCTGCTTACGTTCCTCTGGAAGTTTTGTCTCAGAGGAGTACCCGGCCGTGTGAGGTGTCAGTCTGCCACTACTTGGGGGGTGCCTCCCAGTTAGGCTGCTTGGGGGTCAGGGCTCAGGGACCCACTTGAGGAGTCAGTCTGCCCATTCTCACATCTCCAGCTGCGTGCTGGGAGAACCACTGCTCTCTTCAAAGCTGTCAGACAGGGACATTTAAGTCTGCAGAGGTTACTGCTGTCTTTTTGTTTGTCTGTGCCCTGCCCCTAGAGGTGGAGCCTACAGAGGCAGGCAGGCCTCCTTGAGCTGTGGTGGGTTCCACCCAGTTCAAGCTTCCTAGTTGCTTTGTTTACCAAAGCGAGCCTGGGCAATGGCGGGCACCCCTCCCCCAGCCTCGCTGCCGCCTTGCAGTTTGATCTCAGACTGTTGTGCTAGCAATCAGCGATACTCCGTGGGCGTAGCACCCTCCGAGCCAGGTGCGGGATATAATCTCCTGGTGCGCCGTTTTTTTAAGCCCGTTGGAAAAGCGCAGTATTAGGGTGGGAGTGACCCGATTTTCCAGGTGCCGTCTGTCACCCCTTTCTTTGACTAGAAAAGGGAACTCCCTGACCCCTTGCTCTTCCCGAGTGAGGCAATGCCTCACCCTGCTTCGGCTCTCACATGGTGCACTGCACCCACTGTCCTGCGCCCACTGTCTGGCACTCCCTAGTGAGATGAACCCGGTACCTCAGATGGAAATGCAGAAATCACCCGTCTTCTGCGTCGCTCATGCGGGGAGCTGTAGACTGGAGCTGTTCCTATTCGGCCATCTTGGCTCTAGCCCTTTCTGGATTTTATGGCATGCTTGAAAATACCTTCTCCACCCATATTTTAACAGAGGATAGGGAGAGGTGAAAAAAGAGAATAATATATAGACAGACATTTTACAATTTATAAAAATAGGGAAAAAAACTCAGTTTATATTTTAATCAAATCACAACAAAACAAACAACTACAAACCAAAAATTCTGAGCATTTCTGGATAAAGAAAATTGAACCAGATAAATTTTGAAGGTTTTTATCTCTTCTGGGATGGTGCCAATACCTGGAGAAATGCTTTTACTGATTCAACAAGTATCTGTTAATTATCAGGCACTGTGCTTTAGTTTTGACAGAAAAAAAGGTACTGATTCTGAAAATAAAGTAAAATTACTACTGCCAGCAAAGAGCTTACAGACTACAATAGTCATGTATGTACAAGGCACAGTAGGAGCCTAGAACCCTCCTCCCTTCTTTATCTTATTCTACTTCTAAACCATAGGAGGAACAGTTGGCAAAATGCTAAAAATTCTAATTTCTTGAAAAATATTTCTTATGATTTCAAGAGAACATACTTAGAAGAGCCCCAAAGTCCCTTCTTCTGCATCTGCATCCACAGTTACTTCCCTGAGAGGAGGCAATGTTGCCTTTGAGACATTAACTGGGCTGTAATACCTAAACCTATAATCATGTTTGACGCCAGGAAAATGTTTTCAAAACTCTGCACTGTTTAACCAGCCAAGACATTTTGTGAAAAATATTTGTGAATGATTTCATCAAGAGATACTCATTCACTTGAAGTAACAGATGAAAGCATTTGAAAATATTTGGTCGTCTTAACTCTGTGTATGTGAGTATGTGTGTGTTGAGTGTGTGTGCATGAAGGTGCATATGCTCATGTGTAGCAGTAGAATTTTACATATAATTATGTTTTGAAGTTAATACAGTTTCTGTATTTGATTTTATAAGAAAGAATGAAAGGACTTAAGAATCTATCTTGGCAGCCAGGTGCGGTGGCTCATGCCTATAATCCCAGCACTTTGGGAGGCCAAGGCAGGTGGATCACCTGGGGTCAGGAGTTTGAGACCAGCCTGGCCAACATGGAGAAACCCTGTCTCTACTGAAAATACAAAAAAATTAGCTGGGTGGAGTGGCGCATGCCTGTAATCCCAGCTACTTGGGAGACCGAGGCAGGAGAATCGCTTGAACCTGGGAGGTGGAGGTTGTGGTGAGCCAAGATCGTACCACCACACTGCAGCCTGGGCAACAAGAGCAAAACTCTGTCTCAAAAAAAAAAAAAAAAAAAAAAGAGAGAATCTATCTTAAAAATGGATGAAATAATAATAATCCCTTATTATTTTAATAGTTGTTTAGAAATTATTTTACCTTTATTATTCAGTCTTCACCAAAGCCTATGAAATAAGCACCAATATTTTCATTTTACATGATTGATTAAAAAATATGACTCAGTGTGATTAGGTAATTGAAGTTCCTGTTTGCTTTCTAAGATAAAAGTAAAGCCCCAAGTTCATTGCTGTTTCCACCACACTACATCACACTATGCTAAAGGCCTGTCTAACCTGTAAAAGGAGGTTTAGCAAGTTAGTTCTCGGCTATCTAAGCTCCGTCTTTATCATGATTTCGTTGGCACATTGTGGTAGAAGGAACATGAACTTTGGAGTCAAATACCGTTCAGTTTAGCCTAAAGCTGCCTCCTTGTAAATTCAGCCTAAAGATTTCTCTGGACATAGTGAATTGTAACGTAATGGGATGTGTGAACAGACTGTAATCTACTCTTGTACCAATCACCAAGTTTCAGCCAATCACAGGCAACCAACTATTCAGATAAGACCAAAGCCAGGCTCGAATCAATCCAGCTGTTGCTGCACCTCACTTCATTCCTTTCTCTGTACATCACTTTGCTGTTTTCTGTCAGTAAATCCTACCCGACCACATCACAGAGCCACAGTGGCTCTGAACCTATTCTAGTTTGGGAATTGTCTGATTCATGAAGGATTCTTTGCTTAATTAAACACTGTTGAATTTAATTTGTTTAAAGTTTTTCTTTTAACAATACCTAGGTTTGAATTCCAGTTCTGCCACTTACTAGCTGTGCGTATTTGGGCCTAAACTCTCTGCCTTGCCTTCACTAGGAACCTTGGCAATGATAACACAATGGAGATTTGTTGTGATAGCTCTGGCAAATAACAGGTGATCGAGAATATCTTCGAGACATAGACTGAACTCTCCTGGGATGCTGTCAAGAGACACACAATTGACTTGGGTAATGTAAGAATTGTGGGCAATGGGGCCCTGGACATATAGGCAAGAGCCAATAAATAGGAGTCAGTGTTGAGCTTTGCACTGATCCACATGCAGAGAATTGGTATTTGGCCATGATTAGATTTTTCTCATCTCTGATTCTCATATTCAGATATGTCTAGGAGGCATTATATCAAGAAGATGGAAGTGGAATCTTGGGAACATGAGAGAAAAGTAGGAATGACACTTGTGAATACTTTTTACAAAGGCCAAAATGAGTTTATCTAATTCCTTTTTTTGTTGTTTTTTTACTCTTTGTAGCCAATGGCGTCTGTGTCTTTAAATGCTTACTCAACAGAGACATTGAATGTTGCTGTGTGGGGAAGGAGTCCATCTTGATTACTCTGGGGTACAGCAGTGCTTTACTGAAGTTTGAGTCTCATGCTGGTAAGTTTTGTGCCTCTCCAGACCTCCTGTCTTATCCA
Source organism: Pongo abelii (assembly GCF_028885655.2). NCBI lineage: Eukaryota > Metazoa > Chordata > Mammalia > Primates > Hominidae > Pongo > Pongo abelii. The sequence goes on from NC_071998.2 coordinate 55,668,048, forward strand.
AAGAAGAATCTCCTGATTGGCTCACTTTCAGTGGTTACTGATTAGTTGGCTTTCAAAGCATGTTTCCTGATACCAGTCAATTCTCATGCATTGATGAAATGATTTTAAGCTGTTCTTGGTACTTACTTGATACCATAGCTAGAGAAAAATCAATCTTTTCCTAAAGTATGAGAATGTTTTTATTCTTAGCCCTCCTTTTGGTCTTCCTTCATCCTAAGCTGCAGGAGAGACCACCAAAGGTTGTCCAGATCTTCACCACTGTTGTCAATTCTCCTTGAAGATGAGGTTGTTTGCAGAAATGTGACTTTCAATTTGAGTGTTGGTCAGAATGATTTCATCCTGTTTTTGTCTTTGAATCATTTACTGAACATTTTTAGACTCTGGACAATAAAAATCAAGCAACAGAGAAGTAAGTTAAACTGTAACTAGAAGTATTTTAAGAAAGTACTGAACCACCCTCTGAAAGATTTCCAGCCTGATAAAGAAAATTAGAACTAACAGTGCCTTGGGTCAGCCTTGGATGGTTGAGTGTCATTTCTTTAACTTAGATATAAGTTGTTCCATCTCACATATGGTGTTAATCCACATACAGTGTAAAATGCTAGCAATGGTATAGATTCTTCTCTGGTTAACTGAAATATCCAAAGCTCTTTTATTGTTAACTACCTTGGGATAAAGAAGTTAAACTGATTTCTAAACTGACTCTGGAGTCAGCCAGAGTGAGGAACTTTCTTTATCGTATATCTATCCATACATCTATCTCTCTATCCATCAATCTACCTTATCTTTAATCATGAATTTCAGAGTAAATTTTAATAGTCAGCATGTTTCACCCCCATATATTTCAACGTGCATATCATTAATTAGAATTCAAAATTTTTTGATGATTTTTATTTGTTTCTATTGAGGTTAAATTTACGAATTGTCCATTGACGTACACAAATCTTAAGATACTATCGTTCCTGAAAATTACCTCATGCCCTTTCGCAGTCATTCCCCACTGCCATTTTGCCAGGGGTAATCATCACTGTTCTGATATATTTCCCACCATAGAGTAGCTTTGTCTTTTCTAGAACTTCCTATAAATGAAATAATTCAATATATACTCTCTTTATTAAGGTCACTCAGCATAGTGTTTTCAGGCTCGTCTATGTTGTTACAAGTATTACCAATTTGTTCATTTTTCTTGCTAAGTAATAGTCACAATTTGTTTATTCTCATTTTGATGGATATTGAGGCTGTTTCCAGATTTTGGCTATTATGAATATGGCTGCTATAAATATTCTCATTCCAATATATTTCTATACATATTTTTTTCATTTCTCGGGTCAAAAATCTAAGAGTAAAATTCCTGGGTCATAGAGTAAGTGCATGATGAGTTTTATAGGAAATAGCCAGAATTTTTTTCCAAAGTGGTTATAGCATTTTACACTCCCAGCAACAAATAATGAATGAGAGTTCTGGTTGTTCCACATTCTTGCTAACATTTGGTCTTGCATGAGCTATGAGTTATATCTCATTACAGTTTCAATTTCCATTTTCCTGATGTCTAATGATGTTAAGCAGTTTTTCATGTGCTTATGAATTCAAATTGTTTGCCTGTTACTAATTGGTTGTGTGTCCATAGAGTAATTGTTCTGTATATATCCAGGATACCACGCTTGTATCAGATATGTAATTTATGGATGCTTTGTAGTTGCTTATTCATTACCATAATGTTGCCTTATGTTGAGCAGAAGTTTTAAAATTTGAAGTCTAATTAATCATTCTTCTTCTTTGTTTATTGCTCTCTGTGTCCTAAGAATGCTTTGCTACTTTCAGTACTGAATGATTTGTCCTATATTTTCTTCTAGAAGTTTCCTAGCTTTAGCTTTTATATTTTAGCTATGTAATGCATCTAAATTATTTTTCATATGATATGAAGTATGAGGCCAAGAATTATTTTTAGTTCATACAGATATCCCACTATTCTAATAATGTTTACTGAAAAGACATTTTCAAGTCAAATGACCATATAAAAGTCTTGAACACTTTATTCTGTTCCTTTGATTATCCTTATACCAATATCACATTGTCTGGATTACCTTCAAAGTAACTCTTGAGGTCAGATAGTCTATGTCCTTCAACTTAGTTCTTCTTTGTCATGATTGTTCTGGATCTTTTGGTCCTTTGCATTTCTGTATACATTTATAATTAAGTTGTCAATTTCTACAAAAATGCTTGATCGAATTATAATTGAGATTGATCAATTTGGTGAGAATTGTACTTTTAACAATTTATTGAATGTATTGAGCAATTTATTGAATAGGCAAAAGAGAGCAACTGTCCTTGACAGTTTCCAAATTATAGATAAAAGTCCAGTATGCCACCATGAAGTATAATATTTGTTGTATTTTTTTTGTGGATGATCTTTCTCAGATTCAGGAAATTCCCTTCTATCCTTAATTTGCAGAAAATTTTTATCATTATTGGGCATTGGATTTTATCAAACTTTTTAAAAACTATTGATATGATAATATTCTATAACTTTGGTTAATTGCTTTGAATGATGTGCTTTGTGTAGAATTGATATTATTTGTCTGTTAAATGTTTGATAGAATTCGCCTGTGAATTTATTGAGGCTTGAAATTTTATTCATGGGAATATTCATGGTAATTCTTTAATAGATATGGGGCTCTTCAGATTTTCTTCTTGTTTCAATTTGATATTTTATAGCCTTTCATGGAATTTTCCATTTCATCGAAGATGTCAGATTCATTGGCAAAATTGTTCATAATTTGCATGTTATCCTTTTAATTTTGTAAGATTTGTAATAATTTCTACTATTTCTTTTCTGATAGTTGTTATTAATGTTTCCTCTTTTTTTCTTTGATCAGCATAGGTAGGGGTTTATCAATTTTATTAGTTTTTCAACAAATCAAATTTGGCTGTATTCATTTCTCTATAGTTTTTTAATTTTTTATTTCATTGATTTCTAGTCTTATTTTTATTATTTTCTTCATTCTGCATTCTTTGGGCTTACTTTGCTCTTTTGTTACAGCTTCTTATAGTAAAAACCTAGGTCACTAACTTCATTCTTTTATTTTTTCTAATACAATTTCTTAAAACCATTAGGTTTCCACTAAGCATGGATTATCTATATAACCAAATTTTGGTATGTTGCATCATCATTATTATTCAGTTCAAAATATATACTACTTTCTATTGTAATTACTTCTTTGACCCCTGGGATAATGAGAAGTGGTTTCATTTCCATGTACTTGGGAATTTTTCCTATATTTTTTGGTTATTGAAGCTGGACATTCTACATGTTATGCGTCAAGTGTCTGGATTTTGTAACCTTCCTTTAAGGAATATTGAGGTTTGCTCAGGCAGGCAGATTACCTAGTATAGGTCAGCTTCATTATTCTGAGGCTTGTTTTTAGTTTTGCTATGGCTAAGAAATCCTTATTCCAGGTCAGTTTAGATATGCTACTAAAGTGTGAACAAACTGTGTTTTCTGGTGCATGTCTGAAGTGTTCAACAAGGTCTTTTCATACTGACTGGTTGGAACTATAAACTTTCTCCATGTTATATTGTCTCTGGGAATTGTTCAGCTTAGAAAAATTAGAGCTCCTTAAAGTTATTCTTTTCCCATAGAGGTTTTTGTCTGCTTGTGGAAACTTACCATATATATGCGCTGCTTAGAATTTATCAAACTAGAAACTCAAGGGGAGCCTTTTGTAGATATTTTGAGCTCCTTCTTGGTATAACTCCTTTCTGTTTGACAATCCACTATAGACATTCCAGCAGCAGCTTCAGCCTCCCTGAATGCCATTCTTTGTATTTTTAACTCAGAAAGACCACTTTGCTCTATTTTGCTTCCCACACCCTACGCTGAAATCTGGATAGTGCCTCAAGGCAGAAAACCAAGTTAATCATAGCACTGACCTTATTGGTTTAGCTTCTTTTAAAGATCACAGTTTGGCATGGACTGTTCTCCATTGTGTGACAGCTATTGTTTCACATATTTTGCTTAGTTTTCTTATGGCAATGGGTGGGAAGGTATGGTAGCAGTTAATGTCATGATTATGAGTAGAAGTCCTCCATATTTCTTTGAAGAAAAAGAAATTCATATACTTAGAACCCTTTAGATTTGGATGAAAAGCCAGACTCAATCAACATTTCCATTCCTCTGTATTCTCATCTAACACACATTCTTGCCCGTTCATGCAATTGAACAGAGTCAGAACCTTCTGCTCTCCCAGCCAGGCAAAACAGTCTTCAACTCAAAATATTTGCAAATGCTTCCTTCCCATTAATGATAGATTAGCCTTTTTGACTTCAATATTCCTATAATGTATGCAAATGACATGTTTCTATTATCTTCTGGAATCTTCCTGTGATCTTAAAGTGTGCCTCCAAAATACTGACCACTGATACATAGGGCTACCATTACAGACCATAACAAAAAGCCAATTTTTTTTGGATCAATAATTGTGAAGAATCTGAGATTTTATCCTATTTGCAAGGTAACAAGTTACATTGCTACTGTTTCATGAGTGCTGACAAAGGACATAGGGATCCTGGTTCAGAGATAAAGGCTTTATTATTCAGAGAAAGAGCATTAGCCAGAGTGTCAGCACATTGTCAGTTCTGTGAGCTCCAGTTCCCACAGGCAGATGCAGAGGCCAGGTGGTTACCTATAGATGTGGTCAGTTGCATTATAGGAGAGGACCACTGAACTTGGAGAACCTGCTATTTTATAGCAAGAAGTAAGAAAGCCTGCTGTTTATTCCAGAGGAAGATGTCACTTCATCCCTTGAGGTTGCTTTTTGCATACATAACTCTGAGAAATAGCCCAGACAAAGAGTGATCGAAGTCTTGCATTCCTGGCATACTCAGCAAGACAGGTATGAACGCCAGTATGAGACTGACGGAGGAACGTCTCCCAACATTTTTGTTCCATGTGGAGGAGGGAAAAGATACTGTTACGTATAGACACACAAACACTAAGACAATGGTAGTATAGGAAGCTTAATTCATAGATCAGATCAAACTAGACACAAACACATACATGAACAATCTTTGTAGGAAATGCAGACACGGTTGAGGCAATTTAGAATTTCTTCTACAGCTAAGATAAAATGATATTTGTAGTATAAGATATTCCATAGTATACCTCTCTTAATAATTCAATTGCGACAAGCCTCACATCTTGAAAAATTATGCCCCCACCAACCTGGTTATAGAGAAGTAGGTGCTTCAGTCATTCAAGATATCCTGAAAACTATAGAGAAACAACACTGAATGAGGATAAATGCCAGCCTCAGGGCTTTTCACTTATTCGAGGGGACCAGATATCCATTAGATAAAAATAATTTAAGTAGGCTTGAGACAGAAATACAACCAGGTATTTGGATAGCAATAAACCAGAAATAATTTAGAAACAGATTCAGTGAGAGCAAAATCACTCTTTCGGTTCAGTTAGATGCACCCCAGAAGCCAAGGAAGACAGGCCTAGTTATAAGGGGTTTGTAAGTTGTACTTCTTGGGCAGTGCAGCTTGGTAAGCCCTGGTGGATCAGTCCATGTGGACATCTTGGTGGGTCCTTTATGTTAAAAGTCAAAAAAATAAAAAACAGTTTTTGAGTACTGAGTTTTATCTGCAACAATAAAACATATGTGAAGGAATTCTGCCTTCACAACAAATGGCTCCCAGATAAAGAGAGCCATGTTTACTTATATTTATAGGTCAAATATAACATCTTGCAATCCTGATTGGATTACATTTGGGTCAGTTTTAATAAAAGCAAGAAATTCCTATCTTCGGTAATGAAAATCAGGATAAGCCTTATCTCAGGATGCGACTTGGAAGGTCCCAGATGGCCCAGATCCCAGGTGGCAGTGGATCTTGATTGTCATTTGTCAGCCTGGGTGTTGACAGAAGGCTGTCTACTTATATCACTGCCTATCAGATACAATCACTGAGTTTTCAAGATGTGTGCTGATTTCCTGGAATAAGAGGATGTGGAGTTTGAAATGCAAGGCTTTTGTTTTATATTTAGAAATGAGGGAACAGCTGCCAAGTATCTGTAACTTGGGTAAAAAATAAATCCACCTTCACTGGGGAGTTGACCTGTGTTGATAATTAGGAGGCACTACTAGGAAAGAAATGATCAAATATACAAATATGACAGCGTGAGGACTATTTCTTCCCTCTCTTCCTTCTTCAAAATTGTGATTCAGTGATTTCCAAGCCTGATTTGGTCATATGTCAGATAATCTCCAGTAATCTCAAATACTGGCATGAAATCCTAAAAATAAAATATATTTTAATTCATTGTGTTTTGGAAGCAGTGAGAATATTTAATGAGTGTCATAAAAAAAAAAAAAAGAGTCTTACTCTATCACCCAGGCTGGAGTGCAATGGCACAATCTTGCTCAGTGCAACCTCTGCCTCCTGGGTTCAAGTGATTCTCGTGCCTCAGTCTCCTGAGTAGCTGGAATTACGGGCATGTGCCACCACACCCAGCTAATTTTTGTGTTTTTAGTAGAGATGGGGTTTTATCATGTAGTTCAAGCTGGTCTTGAACTCCTGATCTCAGGTGATCCACTTGCCTTGGCCTCACAAAGTGCTGGGATTATAGGTGTGAGCCACTGCACCTGGCCAAGTGTCAAAAATTTTTTTAAGTTTTTTTTTTTAAGTTTAATTAATGGACTTACGGTAATATCTGTGAAGCATTGACTATGTACTTAACAAGATATCTGCAAGGTTAATTCCTGTTCATCTATCCATTCATCCAGTCATTCAACAAATGTTTATTGAGAGTCAGTTATGTGCCAAGTACTTCTTTATGCGCTGAAGATACAGCACTGAAGAAATAGAAGTTCTTACAATTACAAAGCTGACATTTTAAGGAAGGGACACAGACAATAAACAAATAAACATATAGTGGGTTAAGTGCGATAAGTGCGGAAAAGACAAACCACAATAAGAAACAGAGAATGGCTGGGGATTAAATGAATGTACTATATATAGGTAATTTTGGAGGGGGTAGCCTCATAATAAGATGATATCTGAGTATAAAACTACAATGGGGATGGGGAGGAGCTGTGTGCATCTGTGCTAAGGGTGGTCCAGACAGAGGGAGCAGAACTACAAAGCCCTTGAAGCAAGATGTGTTCAAAGGATGGAGGAGAAGGCAGGAGACAGGATCAGATTGATAGAGGCCTGGTCAGGTGAGACACTAGGGACCATAATGAGGACTTTAGCTATGTTTTGAGGTAGATGAGAATCTTTGGAGAACTTGTAGCAGGGGCTTGACGTGGTCTGGGAATTATATCATTTTTATATACTTTTTAAAGGTACGCATTTATACCCTCTCTCATTGTAATTCTCATAGCAGACCCATGAGGTTGGTATATTTTATTATTCCCATTTTTCAGCAAAGACACTAAGGCTCGCAAATATTAAGGAAATTGCCTAGGTGACAAAAATAAAATACAAGGCCCCTTCTCTTTCTATGTCCTCCAGACTTCCCCTTCACCTTTTGTTGCATTGGCTGCTGCCATCTAACGTAGAAAACTCATGTCATTATATGGGATGATATCAAGAACATGGGAAAACCAACTTTTATCAACATTTCACTAACTGACAAAAACAAATAGAGACACTGGCAGACTTTATTCTGGGGATTTATGAGTCATGGAAAGGTTTCTTCAGGAATGTGAAAAATTTTCAAACTTACAGAACAGTTACATAAACATAACAGAGAACTTATGAATACCCTTTAAATAGAATCATTAATGTGTAATGTTTTGTCACATTGGGTTTATCTCTCTCTGTATGTGTGTGTGCATATATATAATCACATAATTTTATTTCTGAACCTTTTGAGAGTAATTTGCATATGACACATTCCTTTACCCTTTGTACTTCATTGGGCATTGCCTATGAATAAGAATATTCTCTTACATAACCGTAGTAGAGTTATCAAATTCAGGAATTTAACATTTATATAATATTTGCTTGATCTATAGCCCATAGTCCAATTTCATAAATGGTCCCAATTTATGCCTTTATAGCATATTTTTCCCTCTGCATTACTGGATCTGGCCCAGGACCAAGTCTTGCATTTAGTTGTCATGTTTCTTTAGTCTCCTTTAATTTGAAACAGTTCTGCAGCCTTTTCTTTCTTCTATGACATAGAGATATTCAAAGAATATGGACCAGTTATGTTATAGAATATTCTCCATTTGTGTTTCTTTTCTGGTTTCCTCATGAAAAGATTAGTTTACACATCCCCAGGCAGAAAACTACCCAAGTTCTATTGTGTCCTTCTCAGGATATCACATCAGGGAGCACCAAAGCCCATCTACCCCTCATTGGTTTTGATCACCAGGTCAGGATGTTTTCCAGTTTCTCCACTGCAAAGTTACTCTTCTTTCCCTGTTAGCCATAACTCATAAGCAACCTGTGCAAAAGCACTTTGAGATCCCACAAATATCCTTTTCCTGGTCATACAGCCTCCTACCTCAAATTTAGTATCCAATTGTTATCCATTGCTTTGGAAAGACAGTTGATCTTTTTGTGTGTTAGCCTTGTATCCTGCAACCTTGCTAAGTCACTTAGTTCTTATATGATTTTTTGGATAGATTCCTAGAAGTTTCTACATAAGTGGTTATATCAGCTGTGATTAGAGACAGTTTTACTTTCTTCCTATCCTGTCTGTATGTCTTGCCTTCCTTCCTTTTTTTCCTTTTTTTGCCTTATTGCATCAGCTAGGTCCTCTAGTACAATGTACAATGTTGTATAGAAGAGAGTGAGCATCCTTGCCTCGTTCATGAACTCAAGAGTATTTAGTTTTCCTCATGTTAGCTGTAGATTTTTTTTTAAATAGATGCCCTTTATTAAGCTGAGAAAGGTCTATTCTATTTCTAATTTGCTGAGAGTTTCCACTTTGAATGTATGTTTCATGAAATGCTTTTTCTGAATCTACAGAGATGATTATATCATTTTTATTTTAGTCTGTTAATGTATGGATTTTTCAATGCTAAAACAACCTTGAATTTCTGGGTTAAACCTCATTGTCATGATGTATGACCCTTTTAATATATTGCTAGATTAAGTTTGCTAGAATTTTATAAATGATTTTTGTATATGTGTTCATTTGGTATTGCTTTGTAGTTTTCTTAATGCCTTTGTGGGGCTTGGATATCAGAATAATATTGGCCTTATAAAACGAGCTGGGACATGTTCCCTAATCTTTGGGGAACTGTATAGAATTGGTGTCATTTCTTCAAATATCTCATGTTTTATATTGATAATAGATCTTACCTTTTTATTTTCTTGATTAGCCTAACAAGAGGCTTGGTCAATTTTGTTGATCTTTTCAATGAAACAACTTTTGGTTTCATTCATTTTTCTCTATTTTGTCCATTTTCTATCTTATTGATTCTCTCATCTTTATTTTCTTCTCTCTGATTACTTTGTTTCTCTGATTACACTTCTCTAACTTAAGCTTAGATTGTTAAATTCTTTTCTTTGTTGTAATGCACTCCTTTAATGCTGGACATTTCTTTCTACACTCTGTTCTAGCAACATCTCATAACTTTGGGTGTGTTGTGATTTCCTTGCTATATAGTTCAATATATTTTCTAATTTTTATTGTTCTTTTCTCTTTGACCTATGGATTTATTTTTTGATCCATGGGTTATTTGGGCATGTTTAATTTCCAGTCATTTGGGGATTTTCCAGATATCTCTTTGTTATGATTTCTAGTTGAATTCTTTCATGATCTGGGAAAATACTCTGTACGATATTAATGGTTTCACATTTGTTGGAGTCTGTTTTATGGCCCACAATATGGTCCATGTTGGTGAATGTTCCATGAGCACTTAAAAAGAATGTGTGTTTTGTTCTTGTTGGGTGGAGTTTTCTCTAAATATCAGTTGGGTCAAGTTGGTTGATCCCTAATGGTTCTTGGTTTACTTGTTCTATTAATTATTGAGGGAGGATAATTGAAATTACAAGCTATAACTGTTTATGTTTTATGTCCCTTTCCCATATCATAGATGATATTTCATTGAGTATATGTGAAGTTATGCTTCAGACGATTACAAAAGAAGGCAAAAAGTAAAAACTCCAACTTTCTACCAGCTGTTTTTCAATTTTTTCTTCTAGCAGCTGTTTTTCAATTTTTTTCTCTTATAGGGAAAACTCATACTTCACTTAAACCCAGCTGGAGCATGACTGCTCTATGCCTCTCTGCTGTCAGTATTTATTAAAGCAACCATCTTCTCTGGTCCCTGTTTCCTGCTGAGCAAGTGCACAAAATATGCATTCTACTGAAAGATTTATGGGTAAAATAACATGATGTCTGGAATTAGCTTTAAAATGTGCAGCCAAAAAAAAAATTCCCCAAAAGGCATGGCAGTACAGATGAATTAAGATGAAAAAATCTTAACAGATTTTAAATCTTGGGAATAGGATTCCGTATATTAATCTAACTATGTACATTTGAAATTTTTCATAACAAAAGTTGAAAAAAACTCATAATGTTTGAAAAGTTCACAAAAACATGACTAGGGATATGAAGAGCTACAAAGGAACAATGTCACTCATCTACAAGTTGATTAATCTGCTGGTCGTCTAAAGTGTAATGATCAAGAGTTTTGGAGCTGCCTTGAAATACTCTCTTAACAATTACAGTAGCAATAGCAGGAGGCTGGGGTGGCTGACTAGTGGAACTTGAGAATCTTTATAGTTTGGAATTTGCTGCATTTGACTATTAGCTTCCAGGTGAAGCAGAACATAGTTATTTGTTATAGGACACACTGTGCTCAGCATTAACATTTGTATCCCCCTCTTTCTTCTTCAAAATGCATTCAAATATCTCAGCTCTCTTAGGAGCGTGAAAGGAATAAATATCATTTAATAAATTAACACAAAAGAAAATGTTCTGGCAGGGTGCAGTGGCTCACGCCTTTGATCCCAGCACTTTGAGAGGCCAAGATGGGAGAATTGTTTGAGGCTGGGGGTTTGAGACCAGCCTGGGCAACACAGGCAGACCCTGACTATACCAAAAAAAAAAAAAAAAAAGTGATCTGGGCATAGTAATAGTCCCCTATGCCCCAAACATAATGTATATATATTATATATTAAATATATTATATATTATTTATATTATATATGTAACATATATAATATATATTATTTATATTATATATGTTACATATATAATATGTATTATTTATATTATATGTTACATATATAATATGTATTATTTATATTATATGTTACATATATAATATATATTATTTATATTATATATTATATGTAACATATATTATATATTATTTATATCTAATATAACATATTGTATATATAAAATATAACATATATAATATAACATATATATGTAACATACATATATATGGGGCATAGGGGAATACCACTATGCCTGGCTCATTTTTAATTTCATATATATATATATAGAGAGAGAGAGAGAGAGACAGACAGACAGACAGACAGAGAGCGACAGAGTCTCACTCCATTGCCCAGGCTGGAGTGCAATAGTGTGATCTCATCTCACTGCAACCTCCACCTCCCGGGCACAAGTGATTCTCCTGCCTCAGCCTCCTGAGTAACTGGGATTACAAGCACCTGCCACCATACCTGGCTAATTTTTGTACACTTAGTAGAAATGGGGGCTTTACCATGTTGGCCAAGCTGGTTTCAAACTCCTGACCTAAGTGATCCGCCCACCTCAGCCTCCCAAACTGCTGGGATTACAGGTGTGAGCCACTGCACCTGGCTGGCAATATATTTACAAAAAAAAAAAAAATATATATATATATATATATACATATATATATACACACACATATATATGTATGTCTTTTGATCTGACTTCTAGGAGTTTAACCTAAATATATTCATAAATGAGCAAAATGAAATTTAAGAAACTATTAACATTAAATCATTATTTGTAATAGCAATACACTGAAACAACAAAAGTGTTCATCTTCAGGCGATGGGTGGTTTGGAATACCATACAGCTATTTTAAAAATTTTTACTTATGGAAAGAGCTTCTAGTTCAATTAAAATTTTCTGTTCTTGGCTAAAATTAAAGCAAGTTTATTAAGAAAGCAAAGGAATAATAAAAAAAGTCTACTCCATAGGCAGAGCAGCGGCATGAGCTGCTTGACTGAGTATACTTATAGTTATTTCTTGAGTATATGCTAAACAGGGGGTGGATTATTCATGAGTTTTCTGGGAAAGGGGTGGATATTTCCTGGAACTGAGGGTCCTTCTCTTTTTTAAACTTAACTAGGGGACACTGTTTATACTGTCTGTTACTCAGTTTAAGAAATATTTATTCAGTGTTTAGAATTCCAAGCCCTTCAGGTACTGTGCTGGGTGCTAAGGATGTAATATTTTATTTTATTGATTTTCCATTTTTTGAGCACTTTGTCACCAGATAAGTGCCTCCCACAACCCTCTCAACTTCTCTTTGTAAGAGAAACCTCCCTATGCTTCCCAGATAAGGTAGTGATACCCCCAAACCAGTTTGATTCATGGAATCTCAGGAGATTATATTGCATCCTATGGGCCCACTGACCATATATGAAGAGGCAGTGTGCTATATTAAACCCACGTCAGGGAAGGGAACTCTTTATTAAGAATTTGTTGATGAGACAATATGTTGTTTGTCCACTTATAGAATTTCCATATGGGGAAATTTCCATATTGTGCCCTCCAATGTAGTTTTTTACAACCCTCCCTACTTCCTAAAGATACACATACTTGGCCTTCTTCACCTATTTATGGCACCTGTGTGACTGTGAGGACTTGAGTATGCCACCCCTTTCCAGGGTAGACCACGGAAGAACAGGCAAGGACTAATCTGTGTGCTCAAGGACTATCATAGTCCACATGGCACCTTGTCCAAATTGGGAAGAAAAAAACCAATCTTCCTTAAGACAGGTTTTTTCTTTCATCTGTCATAAAGTTATGATATATTGATTTTGTTAGAAAAATGAATTCACTGCCATTTGCTAAAGAATTTACAATAAATAAATCTATGATGCTTTTGATTAACAACAAAAAAAAGTGGTCCCAGGGTTGTGCAGTGCACATCCTGCACAACTGTACGTGACTGTCTTGTATATTTAAATTAAGTAAGGTCTGTATTTCATAAGGAAACTTATGGAAAACTTATAGGCTTTCCTGGGCATTCCATTAAGTGATCTGAGTTTGGAGCAGATCATTAAAAGAACAAGGAAGATCACAGAGTGACAGTAAGATCACCCTTATCTCATTTTCTCTTTGGTTAAGAGAAAACACCTTGTTCTTCCTAACAGGCAGCTTTTCAGCTCAAACTCTGTTCTGGACCAGTCTTGGGGGTAGGAGGAGCAAAATCCAGGGAGGAATGGTTGAATGGGAGAAGGAAACCAAAGTGGACGAGGTTTTTGAGAGGTAATGTCAAGGAGGTAAAGAGTTTTTTCCATTTGGTTTGTGGCCGCTAGACCTTCTTGCCCACACAGAACTGACCCTGGGAAGCTGTTCTTTCTGGGCCTGAAAACGACTTCTCTCATTAGTGATTAATGTTACCTATTCAGGGTTCTTAAGAGAGATGGCCCTTCCGTTTTCATGTTCTCAGCTCAACATTCATTTATTCCTTTTCTATTTTTTCTCTATTCATCTTTTTCCTTTTATTTATACAATAACTGTTTTTGAGCACCTACTAAGAAAAGGCACTATTACAGATCCCTGTTCTCATGGACAGACCATGTTCTAAATAGAGCTTCTGCCCAAGCAGCTGCTTCAGAGAACCCCTCTTAACTGGAGATACATTTTAGTTTGATCAGATTCCATGTTAAAGTTTATTTTTCATTATTATATTTGAGATAAAAATAAGGCTAATATATCACTATCAGCATTTTGATTTAATTATTTTCAGCATTTTTGTTTTGTATCCATTTTTGAATAGTTGTGATCATTATTTAAATGTTATTTTATATTCACCATCTTCATTTAATGCTCTATAATAAGCATATTTTCATGTTTGTTAGACTTTATGACTTCAAAAATATATAAATAATATTCCACACAAGAATTTCTGTAATTTGCTTAACCAGTCGCCTATAGTAGAACATTTAAATAGTTTCTGGTTTTTTCTATCATAAATAATATTTTTTCTATTATAATTAGTAGTAGCAACTTTGAAAATTATAAATCAACAGATGTCTTTGGGTGGGTAGCTTTTGGATGGTTTCATTCAGATCAATCCTAAGAGGTTGGACAACTCTGCCAAAGGATATGAACTTTTTGTTTTTTGCTCTGCTACATGCTGCCAAATTGCTTCCCAAAACACATGTTCTGTTTTGTGATTTATGATGATTCCAGCAGTGTTTGAACGTATCATTTCACTGCAACCTCATAAAAATTGGACATCGGAAGTTTTTAAATACTGCCTAATTCAGTTGTTCTAAAAAAAAAAAAAGTACCTCCTTTAAATTTGTATTTCTTTACATTCTATTGATGTGAAACTGAGGAGGATTTTGTTAACATACCAGAATTTGATCTTGGGACACTGGGTGACATCATCTCTCTGTCATCGTGAAACCATCTACTCAGGCAGTGGCGGTCATCAGAGCTGTTCATGGGCATTCTTTCTTGTCTCCTTCTTCTAGTCACATGATGAGATTATACTTCCCTACTCCCTCAAAGTTAGGCTTGGACATATGGCTTGCTTTGTCCAATGAGTGTGAGTGAGAGCAATGTGTCACTTCTGGCTGAAGGTTTTACACATCATTGTGAGAATTACCATGTTCCTGTTTTCTTGCATCCATGATCCCAGGCACTTTCTAGCCTGGGTTTTTGGGTGAGGATAACATGAAGCAAAGGCCCTACAGTGGTCTGTGATGGACAGGCAGAATAACTGAGAAGTAAATTTGTTCTAGGCCACTGAGATTTGAAGATTGTGTGTTACAAAGCACAGCCACCTGTCCTGACTGATTTGGCCAACATGAACAGTTCAGTTGCCTGCACTGCTGTGCCACAGCACTAGGGTGCCAGGCCATTGCAACACCACAGAGCACTGCAGCAGATCTTGGAGTCAGGTGCTTTTCCAAACAAGGAAAGAGTTCAGTGGTATTTATGTATAATCCATTCAATTCCAAGCAACAAACTGGGTGACAACACTATGCCATCTGCCAGCTCAAATTATTTTTGTCATCTCAGATTAAAAATTCTGTTTTAATATTCAGCAGGGAAATGACTTAATGCTGGTTGGCTTCGGGCAACTTTTTTAAAATGGCTTTTCTTTTACAACAGGCCTATAAAGGCTAATAAAAAGAGCCAACATGTATTGATCATTCATTAGGCTTCAGGGGCCATGCCAAGCATCCTACCAACATAATCCCCTTCATTTCTTTTCAAAAGGTCATGGGGTCAGTGCTATGACCATTGCTGGTTTACAGATGAAGAAGGAGGCTCAGAGTCAGTATCTGTTGTCAAGGTCATTTGCTGGTTAATAGAAGTGCCGGGATTTGAACCAAGCCCCATGTAATTTCAGGGGCTGTGTAGCAGCCACTGCACAATAGGGGACACACTGGTTCTTCTGAAGCTTTCCCAAGGCCTCTCGTGTGGCCCATTTGATTCTGCCAGGTCATCGTCTTTTACTGCTGTCTTCTTTCCCTATTTCCTGCTTTTGCTACATTGGCACCAAGGCTTTTATCCTATGCATGATTTCATCCATCCAACACTCACCAAATGGGCACCATGCAGTTGCTAGAGACACAAAAATCAATAGAACCTAGTTCCTGCCCTCTAGGAGCTTACAATCCAACCAACAGAAATACAACATAAGCCATAAATGCAATCCTCAGAAGTACATGTTAAAATAACCAAAAGAAACAGGTGGCCTTCATTTAACTAATATATTTCATTTAACCCAGTATCTCTAAAATGTTATCATTTAAACATGAAAGCAGTATAGAAAATTATTAATGAGACATTTTACATTGTTTTTCTTTTTACTATGTTTTTGAAATCTAGTACATTTTATTTTGTACTTAACACCCCATGTGAATTTTGACTAGCCCCATTTCAAGGGCTCCATCACCTCCTGTGACTACTGGCTATCGTATTGCTCAGTGCAGGTCTTGAGGGAAAGATAAAGGCATAGATGGTTACTTCAAAGTAATGGGGAGAGTGATGGGACAGTAGTCCAGCAGGCATTGTGAGACCACAGCAAAGGGACATTTAGCCCAACCTGGAACTCCAGGGAAGCTTCCAGAGGAAGATACCTGGGCTGAGTAAAAGCAGAATGAGGCTCAGTCATGAAGGCCCTTGTAGGAGAAGCCAAGGAGTGTGATTTTCTGTTCATGACCCTCTTCAGCTTTACATAGTTCTTCCATGTACACTAGGACATTTGGGAACAGCAGCAGCCCTCAAAGTAGGCATTTGTGGTGACCAAGGCTGCTAGTTGTCTCCCCATTCTATTCTCTCCTTCTTCCACACTAACAGAAGTCCTATATTTTTAGGTGTGGCAATGGGTGGAGTTAAAAATCTGCACCTCCCAGTGAGCCTTGCAAGTAAAGACAGTAGCTAAAGTTGGGTAGGGTTTCTGCAAAATTTCCTCAACACAGGCTAACTCAGAGAAAAGGTATGTCATTTCTTCATTGCTTCTTCCTGCTTCTTGCTGCCAGGAATGTAGACATGATTTCCAGAGCTGCAGCAGTCATTTTGTGACTTCCATGCACTCTCAGGATGGAAAGTGTGCTCTAAGCACATCAGAGAAGGATGCCTTTGCCTTGTCCTTCCTTGTGTCTGCATAACTGTGGAACTGCTGAACTGTCTAATTCTGGACTTCTGTTATGAGAGAGAAAAATAAATTACTAATTCATTTAATCTACTATAATTCTGGGGAGTTTTTTGTTGCTATATGCATACAAATCTAATCTTGACTCATATACAATACATAACTCACAAATGAGCTAATATTAACTATATTAGCTCATTTTATAGGGAAGTTCATAATATTAACTATCTTAGCTCATTTTGCAGGGAAGTTCACCAAAAATCTGAAAAATTAAGTGACCAAACAATAATCATACAAGGAGTAGTAGTGTCAGGGGTAAAACTCAAGCCTGGGGCTTCTGGCCCCCAAAGCCTGTGTTTTACTTATTGTACCATTTTGTTTTCCAAGGAGGTGGTTTTCTGCTACTCTCTTCCCTTTATTTCTGCACATTTTCAGGATAGCTGTGCAGAACAGTGGCTATAGAGTACCAGATCACAGTGAGTTACATCCTGTATGGAGCATCTGGTATGAACTAGCGTAGTGGCCACTTTGTCTCAGCCCCTAGTAGGACATGCGTGGCCTTTGGTTTGACCATCGGCAGGAGGTCCATAAAATATCCGGGCAATCATGCGACCATCTCTTCCCCTTTCCTGAGCCCCCAAACCCAGGGCTAGTTTCTGGCCTTCAGGGTTCCCTTCTGCTTCCACTGGGTTCTCTTGGCTGAGCAGAGAGAAGGTTCAACTGAGTCCTTCTCATCCTGCAGGTACTGGGTTGTGCAGGCACCTGGCTTGCACCTTTCTCTCCCTTCCTGCTATCTGCCTCCTGGCTATGGCATTCCTCAATTACCATCCCTAGCACAGGGTGATAATACTCAAATCTGTCAATTCTGCAACTTGTCAGCTGCTCTACAGAGGGCTTGGTGGGAAAGGAGGTTGCCGACTCAAAGCTAAACGTAATTTTATATCATCTGCAGAACTCAGTCAACTGCAAGACCCATATTGCTTGCAGGTTGACCAAATCAGTCAATGGTTTATTGAACATCTTCATTGACCTCAGAACTACCATTAGCTCTATCCTCGCTGCCAAGAAATGGCCTGAGCCAACTGCCTGGTGCTGCCTGCCTCACTGGTTTCAGGTGTGGTCAGGCTGTAGCCATGGCCTTTGGGATAGGATGTAAGTAAGCTGACCTGGCACTCATCACTCCAGGATTTCTCTAGCCTTGCATGTCAATCTGTCTTCACTTTTGGACAGAGGAGCACGTCTGTCTCTTAGTGCATCTGGACCTAGAGCAGGGATGAAAATTTTTTTTCTGTAAAGGGTCAGATAGTAAATACTTTAGGCTCCATGGGCCGTGGGCTTTGTTGCAACCAGTCAGCTCTGTCATTGTAGCATGAAAGCAGCCATAGACAATATGTGTACAAATGAATGTGACTGTGCTACCGTAATACTTTATTTATGGACACTGAAATTTGAATTTCATATGATTTTCATTTGTCACAAAATATTATTCTTACTTTGATTTTTTAAACCATGTAAAAAACATGAAAACTATTCTTGACTGATATGCTATACAGAAGGAGGCAAGGGGCTGAATTTGGCCTGTGGGCTGTAATTTGCCAACCCCTGATCTAGAAGCAGAGGAATATGGTAGTTAAAAGGATGGCCTTTTGCAAAGCCTGTGGATGTCGGCAATCAGCTATGTAACTTAACGTCTGCTGCTTCATCTTTCTAATCTTCAGTGTCCTCATTTGTGAGATGGGGATAGTTCCAATACATACTACAGAGGGCTACTGGTTGATTAAATGAGATAATCCAGCTACTCTGGAGGATCTCCTGAGCCCAGGAGTTCAAGGCTGCAGTGAGCTGTGATTGTGCCACTGCACTGCAGCCTTGGTGACAGAGCAAGACCCTGTCTCAAAAAGAAAAGAAAAAAGAAAAAGATGTATATCACTCAGGACACTGTGAGGCTCCACTATGGGCCCAGTGGTGAGTGAGGCACTCTAGGATATCAAAAAATGAACCAGACACAGCTGCACACTCCCCAGGAACATGGGGTCTAGCAGGGAGGTGGCCATGTGCCCCAATAATTGTCACGCATGGCAGAGTGATCTTGTCTGCAAGAGAGGCACAGCAGTGACAATTTGTCATCTCACTGTGTGCAGTACTGCTTCCTAGGGTTTTGGAATGCTCAGGGTGTTTGCTCAAAGAGACAGCAGACCCACCTGGGACTGCCACACAAGGTCAGTCCTTGCACTTCTGCTAATCTCTACAGCCCACAACTGTGCTGCAGCATTCTAAATCCAGCATCACCATTGCCTTTGCCAGCACCCCTTGCCCTTTCATCTGCTCACAGTCCCTTGGCAGCTACAGGGGTAGAACTTCCATTTTCCATCGTTTGTAATATAGTCCAGTTCAGCTTATGGCAGATAGCACCTTGTCACTGGTGAATTTCTATTAAATAGAAGGTATTCTAATAAAATGTATACAGTTTTTTGATAAATCATTTACAAGCGAGGTGAGAAATATGGTAATCTATGTTTTTGTGTGTTAGCATTATTTTAACTTCTACTTAGAAATGAATCATACCCTTACCTCTTTTTGTAAGATGACTTATTTCACCCAATCTGGCCACCAACCAGAATCCTAACTGGGCTATCACCTGGGGACCACCTAGACTATGTTCCTGTCTTTACTTATAGAATTTTTAAGCTCAGCCCTTAAAGACAAAGATAACAAAGTGACTTCTTGTAAATTACTGGAACCTCCATATGGTTTTAACAGCATATAGTTCTCCAAATTGTTTTCTGTTATATTACGTATAAATCATAGGACATACTTCTGAGACTAAAATAATAAAAAGTGATATTCAGATGCTAACAGCTCATCTCACTTCCAGAAAGAATTGATAAATCCTATAATAACAGTACTGATAAATTCAGTTTGTTTGTCTCCTGAAGTTTTCCTGGATCAACATTACCCATGAATTCTTTTGTGTGCTGTCTGCTCATGTCCTGTGCTCTTCCATGCCCCATTCACCTCTCAGGATCTTGAATCAGGGATTTTATAACAATCGCAGAGCTTTTTTATGTGTCTTCGACTGTAGTTACTCAAGTTCATGCTTTCAAAGTAGTGATCTCTCCATTCTTCCTTTTTGCAAACCCTTTAGGAGAGTTCTTTTCTTCCAATACACTTTTAAAATGCTGCTGCAGCTACCAGTTACCTTGGGAATTACTTCTCTCATTTTTGCAGTTATAGTTTCTTTCTGCTCTGTCCACTCTTTGATCTGCCTTCTGCTGTGATGGCAGGAAGGGTTTTTGAGGTTATTCTAGGATTTTGAAGTATGAAAGAAGTTTCCAAGTTGGGTATGACATGAAAAGCTTGTCTGCACAGGGCTGCTGTGTAACATAATTCCAAGGAACACTATTCTCTTCATTGCCTATGTGGGTATTGTAAACTGGAGTTGTACAGTGCACAATCTGCATGGTGATATCCAGCTGCCCTGGGATCCCAAGGGACAGGACTCATTTGAGACCGTGATGAGTACTCCGTATTCTATTGCCTTACTCATGAAGAAAAAGGGAGAAGAGGAGGAGGAGGATGCACATAAAGAGGAGAAAAGAATAGCAGAATAGCAGTACTTTGATGGAGCTTCTTTTGTGCTAGGCACTCTGCCAAGCACTTTATATTTATATATTTTTATATATATATATATATATATATGTGATGGTTAATATTGAGTGTCAACTTGATTGGATTGAAGGATGCTAAGTATTGTTCCTGAGTGTGTCGGTGAGGCTGTTGCCAAAGAAGATTAACATCTGAGTCAGTAGACTGGGAGAGGCAGACCCACCCTCAGTCTGGGTGGGCACCATCCAATCAGCTGCCAGCATAAAAGCAGGCATGGAAAGAGCAGACTTGCTGAGTCTTCAGGCCTCCATCCTTCTCCCATGCTGAATGCATCCTGCCTTCAAACATCGGACTCCAGGTTATTCAGCTTTTGGACTCTTGGGCTTACACCAGTGATTTGCCAGGGGCTCTTGGACCTTCGACCACAGACTGAAGGCTGCACTGTCAGCTTCCCTACTTTTGAGGTTTTGGGATTCAGACAGGCTTCCTTGCCCCTCAGCTTGCAGACAGCCTATTGCAGACACAATCACAATCACCTTGTGATTGTGTGAGTCAATAAACTCTCCTTCATATATACATCTATCCTATTAGTCCTGTCCCTCTACAGAACCTTTACTAACACAATATGTTAAATTTTAATTACTAAATAGGTGGCTGGTTGCGGTGGCTAACACCTG
Source organism: Pongo abelii (assembly GCF_028885655.2). Lineage (NCBI taxonomy): Eukaryota > Metazoa > Chordata > Mammalia > Primates > Hominidae > Pongo > Pongo abelii. The sequence goes on from NC_071998.2 coordinate 55,689,142, forward strand.
TGTTCCAGCCTTTGGGAGGCTGAGGTGGGAGAATCACTTCAGCTCAGGAGTTTGAGATCAGCCTGGGCAACATAGTGAGACCTCATCTCTACTAAAAAATAAAAATAATTAGCTGGGTGTGATGGCACATGCCTGTAATCCCAGCTACTCTGGGGGCTGAGGCAGGAGGATTGCTTGAGCACAGGAGGCCAAGGTTGCAATGAGCCCTGATGGTGCCACTGCACTCCAGCCTGGATGACAGAATGAGACCCCTGTCTCAATAAATTAATTAATTAATTAAAAGGGGATTTTTTTTCTTATTCATCATAGGAATGATTGGTTTTCTGCAGTGCACCAGTTACTGACCTTGGTAATGGTGAACAAGCCAGAAACAGGCTTCCTTCCCTCATATAGGTTGCAACCTAATGAATTTTGATGGACGTGATCATAAAGTCAGCTATGCTATTCATGGCAGGACCAAAGTTCAGCACAAAGAAAACTGCTAAAATTGCCATCAGACCCTTCTCAAAAACCCACACAGTCTACCAGTTGCATAATATGACAAATCCAACCTTACATTTAACATTACATCACCAACTGGACTCTCTGTTTAGCATTTTTTTTTTCTGTAACTCTGTATCTCAGTTCTTTCACACTGGAAAATCAGGCTACACCTTTGCCTGCATAGTAACTCCAAATTTCCCCGCTGGAAGCTTTGCCTCAAGCCCTTGCCCTCCTTCCTCCTTTCTGCCTATCCAGATGTCTCCTTCTTCCTTTGGTTCACAGTTCACCTCCTCTAAGCAGCCTTCCCTGATGGAGTACACAGAGCTCAGTCTCCCTGGATCTTTGAATACAAATTATTCTAAAAACATTTTGTGTTTAACAATGTATTGCTTTGCAGTAGTTCTCATGTGTGTCCGTTTCTTCTGTCTCTCTCCCTCTCTCTCTCTCTCTCTCTCTCTCTCCTCGTCACATATTCCTTGATGGGGGAAGTCTCATTTCTAATTTTGTTTGTAGCCACCCTCCATATCCCCCACTCCTGTGCCTAGCACACAGCAGGTGATCAATAAATCTTTTTAATAAGGAGCTGACTCACCGCCAGCACTCTGGCCCTCTTGGCTCAGGTTGTTCTGAGGCATGCAGCCTTCCAAGAAAAGCTGGCTTTCTTGGCTTCCTTCCATAGTGCTGGTATGAATTTCAATGCTAGATCTTCAAAGAAAAAACTCAGAAAGGGCCATCCTACCCTGGGGTAATAGTGAAAGAAACAGATCCCCAGTGGAGAAGAGACCTAGGGGCCACTTGGATAAAATTCACACCTATGTCCATTTTCCTTTATCAAAATCAAGCAGAATTCCCAACCCAAATTAACACTCATTTAAGTTCTTACTATATGATATCTATATGGGTGTGTGCATGCACACATGCACTCGTGTATAAATAGATATTAACATATAACACATGTACATATAATATGTATGCATGTGGATTTTATCTGTCTGTCTACCTAGAAAGAGAGAAAGAGAGAGTCTGAGCTCTCTACCACTGCACTGAATACTTCTATACTATACCTCTTAGAATTAATTCATGTCTTTGTTTGTGTGTGTTGTGTGTGTGTGTGCATGTGTATGTGTACCTGTGTATAGACAACACAGGAAACAATTTAAGGTGCAGTATTTTATAAACACGGTGTTCTTGTTGCTTTACGGTAATAAATCACACATTGTATAATTGATAGATACCTGCTTTATAAGTACAGGAGGAGTTCAGCTAGAGTATTTTTCATAAATTTCTGGCAACACTTTGCCAGCCCAGAATAATAGATAACTAGTTTTCAAATAATTATCTCCAAAGAAAAAACGTCTGCAGTTACACAGAGAAATTTTAACTGTCTTGATTTTGTAAAATTTGGGATCAGAAAACCTTTCTCTGTCTAGCCAATCTTTCTGGTTGGAGCCGAAGCCATTTCCCTGTTAGTTATGTTACACGAATATGTTACATCTTAATTTTGTGTGTATCTTTTCTTCTCAGCCATCGTCAACTGATTCACAAACAGCTTATTCGGAGGTAGAACATGCCCCTCAGTGTTGTCCTAGGTTTCAGAATTTCCCACTTTCTGGAATGCAGGTATTGGTGCTGGAATGAACAGTGGCCTGGCTGGTTTGTCTCAGAGCAAACTGTGTCTGTATCTCTCTTCCATCTGTATGATGGAGATCATAATATCTCTTGGCAATGGGGATTGTATTAAGTGGCACTATGAATGTGAAAATGGTACTAAATGGAGCACTTCCTGAGTGCGTGTTTGCTTTTGACCCTGGCTGAGACTGGCAGCAGGAAGTATCTCCTCTCCACTCCCGATTGTTCTTTTGTGTTTCTCTCCCCTTGTGCTCCTTTCCCCCAGCCTCCTCCTCTTCCCTTTGGTTCCTGGGCAGCTGCTACTGTGAAGACAGTGCAGCTCCCATCTGCTTTCAGCATATGGGACCAAGGCTGTTGCTTCCAAAGTCCTCATGTTTGCTGTTCAGAGCAGGGTGGGTTATTGTGTGGAAAGTGAGGCAGAAAAATTGCAGCATGATCAGCATGATTTAATCAGTCTCTGTTAAAGCTTCATGTAGTATTGATGGGATTAATTGATCAGCCTTTCTACATATCTGTTCATCTATCCATCCACCCATTCATCCATCTATCCATCCATGTATCCATCTCCTAACTTTTACCACAGAGAGTTTGAGTTTCCTCACACATCTCTATAGTAAAATATAAACAGATAAAGTTCAAAATTACAGAACACATAGAAAGCACAGAAGTCTGAGGCCAAGAGCAAATTAAAACACAAATCTGCATATTAGAGGACTCATAAGTATTACTGCCAACCCATGATTTTGACTCTGGGCATCCTGGCATTCAAGCAAAAGGGGAAACACTGAATTTACATGATCTCCAGAGTCCATAAAAGATAGAGCAGTGGCAGGAGGGGAGAATATGTCAAACAAAGCTTCTTTTGTCATTTGGCATTTGGATCTGAAGAAAATTTTTTATATGGGTTCCCAACAGGACTTGGAATATGCCGTCATACCAGAGTGTCAAGGATTCTAGAATCAACAGTCACTCAATAGCTACATTCTCAATAAGATTTAGAATATCCCTTTTTATCAAAGTATCAAAAAATTATAGATTTGACACTCATTCTAGAGCTGGATTGCAGTTAAAGCTGAAGGTAAGCCATATATATACAAAGATCTGCTGGTTGTGGTTATAAAAATATTGAATGATAACCAATATCCCTGGATTGAATCCTCCTGGCTTTCGGTCCATGTTATCCCCTCTTCTGTGTAAGGAAAGTGCAGATGGATGTCAACCAGGAAGCACTAATTTAACTATTGCTGGATCTATTAGTTGCTTGTCATAGAGTAGATGGTTGATTACTTTGTTAGGGAAGGATGATAAAGCAGTGGGTGCCGTGGGCATGCTCTCTGAGTGGAATCACTCTTCAATATAGATGCCATACTCCAGGATCCCATGGATCATTAGTAATTATACAGGAAGGGTGGGGAGATGAAAGGTTTGAGAAAAACTCGCTTTCATAGTTGAAATCAGTCAACAGTACCATATTCATATAAAAATATGTTGTTTGGGAATGATAGTGACTGACTCACCAGAACTTATCTGATAGCTCTAGACTTTGAATTTGAACCTGCCCTAACGAGTGTCTGCACAAAATGACCAAATAAGGTCATTGCCAAGAAACACAACTACTTCTCTTACACATTTAAAATAAAACTGTCAATTGATTGAAACAAGCATACAATAATATGTTTGGCTATCATTTTTCTTAGCTTTTATGATTTCGTGGTGCTCAAAAATAGAAGGGAAGTACTTGATATTTTAAGTTGCAGACTTTTGTCCATGAAGTTTTGTAACGGGGCCTTGAGTATATGGGAGGCACAGACTCAAATGCCTATACAGCCCAAGCAAGTCATGGAAATGCATGAAGTGGGCTTGTTGCAAAGAAGAGAGAATGGGGCAACTATGGCAACTGGAGATTTCATATCCATTCAAAAGGTTGCAGTAGCTACTTGCCTCATGTCGGTTGTTGCTACACAGTAATTCAGACCCTAGTGTGCCCTGTCATACTATTTTAGGTAGAAATCCTTGTTTCCTGTGACACTCTTCTGAGTTTTAAAACACATCATGGCCAAATTAAATATTCCTACAGACCAGATTTAGCCTCTGCTCATTTTGCACCCAGTTGACTATCAATATAAATATGAAAGAGAAAACAAGATAAAAGCAAAGAGATTGAGCTAAGAAGACAGATGCACATCATGCTTTTAGCCAATTATAGATTCACTCCACTGAGAACTACAGTGGGTACATTTTTCTCTCTAAAAAAATGAATACAAGATGAATTTCTTGAATAGGATTAGGTAGCACAACCATGCAGAATTATTGTTAAATGCATGTTTGAATGGGAACAGAGCTAGATCTTAAAAATCGCATTGCAAAACTAACAAAGCAGTTACTTGTCATCCAAACTTGTCTTTTTATGTGATTTGAAATCTCAAGTCTTCCAGGTACAAAATACTTTCTTTCCTCTGTCTTGCAACAGCTATAGCATTTCTCAACTGAGTTTGTAAGTGTTTTTGTCTCATTCATTTATGGATAATATATAAAGGGAAAGCCCAGAGAGATTTTGAAGTCTATGTATTATGCAAAGTTTTCTCATGGCAAAATAAAGTGCCCCAAGCATTATGTAGTGAAGGTACAGACTGCTGTTTCAGTTTTTTAAATACTATATAGGATTACACTAATGCTTCTCCAAAGTTATTTGTTAGGGGAATGGAGGGAGTATGGCATAAGCAATTATGAAAATGTTCATTTCAGTTGTCAAATGTCATTTTTTAAACAGTGTAAACCTAATCAAATTGGAAATGTGCCTTTATGCCACCTGTTTGGTGTTTACCTGTGCTGCTTTCCTTGCTGGGAGGCATGCAGAGGCCTCAGGAAGCTATGAGAACTAGTTGAATAATAGCTCTTGCTGCAACATAAATAAATTAGTCCCTCTGTGAATACATGTTAAATGCTCCAGAAGGTGCATTCTGGCCTTACTTAGTGAGTGAAGGTACCATTTATCTTTCTACAAGTCTGGTGACCTTCAAATGACTAGGAGGTTGTTTGAAATTCCATCTTCATCCCAAGTAATATTAATGTGGAGTGGTCTTCACTGGATTGGTTAAAGCACAGTGGTAGAAACACGCCTAATTGCAAATAGACTGATTTAGCTCTAGGGTTCAGAAAAGCATGGTGCAGATTGTAAAAGCACATGAAATGAGTAAGACATTAAAATATATAAAATTTTTAGTAAAAACAAACAAAAATAATACACTCGCAGCAAACTCCAGTGTCTGGCAATGACCCAGGAAAAAAATACATTATTGTAAATTGGGGGAATTTCTATTTTAATCAAAGCTACCTATACAAAGTAGCTCAAGTCAAAAAGAAAAAGTTATCGAAGTGAAATGTCTCCTGGAATTTAAGGCATTTCAGGCCCAGACAGTGTCCTGGTACCATGGTGGGGAAGCAGGTATATCGTCTCCAGCTTTCAAGTGTTGCATGGTCTCCTCATAATCATCTTTCCGTCTCCCCATCTCTCTCAGTTGTGAGTGGCTACCTCCCCCAAAGTTACATGAACTTATAGGCAGGATGACTCAATCATTTATCATCTAAATCAAGAATCTTTTGAATATGAAAGGCAGTGGGATCAATTATTTCTCCAGGACAGCAGGTATAAACTGAGATGTTCCAGGTGAACCAAGACATAGGATTACCTGACTACCACCAACAACATTAGAGCTTCAGAACCTGTCCCTCTTTGATTACAGTGCCTTAGTCTTTTGGTTCAGGCTGAGTTACCCTCTGGTCAACAGCTCATTCTTAATCTACTGGTTGGCTTTGGGGTCCAATGGTGTAAACAGAATGTCAGAAGCTTGGAGTAGGGCCAGCTATTCCAACTGAGTGTGGACAGAGAAACAGTGCTGGCAACTGTGGCAGTGTCAGAGACTCAACATGTTATAGAACCAGAAATTTTCCACCAATTGGCTTGTAGTAGCCTGTCACAACAACCACCTGCTGCTGGAAACAAAATCTGGGTTTAAGCTAATGCAAGTTTCAAGATTTCAGAAGCTGATGAGCTGAGTGGGTGTTTTCCATGACTCACCTTCCTCCCATTTTCCCCTGAAGCGTGCAGATTTTCTCAATCCTGTTTCCTTTCTTTTAGCTTAGTCTGTAACGTTTCTACCTCTTTTTCAGTAGTAGTTAACTGTGATTTTGCTTACCTTTAATATACTCTCCTTTCTTCTGATAATGGAAGCCCAGTCTTCCTTTTGGGTTAGATAAGGCTGGCTCAAGGCTAGTCCATTGGCATTGATCCCCTGGCCACAGAAATGGATTCAGAGATGAGTCTTTAATTTAGCATGGTTCAACAAGACTCAATATGGGGCTTTTGTTGGAACACTTTGGAAGGACTGAGGTTGCTGAGCTTGTAGCAGTGTTGCTTTAGAGTTGCTGGTAATCATCTTGTTCTATGAGCGGGAAGCCTGTCTAAGCGGGAAGCAAAAACAGAGAAATGCAGAGCAAGAAAACAAGAAAAAAAGAAATAGAACAAAAGAGTGAGAACACACACAAGTGAGAGAGCAAGTCCTAACAACAGCGAAGGAGAGCTTGAAAATAGCTATTCTTGATAATGGAAATTTAATCCTGTATTTTTCGGTTTTGTGAGCCATAAAGCTCCCATTCAAGTTATAAGTAGTTGAGTTTTCTACCACTTGTTAATAAAAGAGTTTTCACAGGTATACCTTAGAATCTTGGTTCTGTTCTGGTTCAGTCAATTATTCCTCTATTTAAGGTTGACCTCCTGTTCCATCTCTTTATTGGAGACCACGCAGTTCTTACATCTTGGGCTTTCTTTGTTGATGGGTAGAGCATCAGGGCAAGTCTACCAGGATTCTACAGGAATTAGGGATCTCACTCAATGTTCAAACAAATGAACAAACCGCCCTTGCCTTTACAAGTGTTTAACATTACTATTTTACTAATGTTTAGGTCACTACTTGTCATCTCAATAAGTGTTCTTTGGTTTTGAAGATATGCATGAAGATCATCTCTGACTTGAAAAAACATGATCTCAATTGTTTTGCCATAAGATTCTTGACAGTTAAAGATTTGACAAATACACAAAATACTCCCAATAATAGTCCTACCCAGTGCTTTGCACCAATCTTTTGGTTGGACAAAAATTGTGTTAGGTTAGTGTTACACAACTTATGAACTGTAGGCTTGGTTGTTAAGTATAAGGCTTTGAGTGAAGAGGAAACCCAAATAATATATTCTGTTTCTTAGAACTTATAAGTAACTTTGTTTTAAGAGAGTTTGATTTGATGGCTGCTTTCAAGAAATGCTGACCAAGTTCTTTTTAAAGAGGAGACAAAAGCACTAAAAGGGAGAAATTTGCTTGAAGTTTGATGAAGCTGTGCATTTTTCTAGTTTTTTTCATGTATGCAATAGGAACATACAGTGTCTTATAATAGTGCTATTTATGTTGGGCACTCAGAGAATCTGCTTTATATCTAAATGCTTTTTGCTACTTTACTAAGTAAACAAACCCTTGTATGAGGTGTAAAAAGGGCCACCCTTATGTTGAATTTCCCTCAGCAGCAGAGTTCCCTGTCTATATACACGTTTGGAATGTATTCATTTTCCTACACTACTTCAACTCTTACCACCTGAGATATCTGTGCCTTTCTGTGGAAAAACACACACAGCATACCTGTATAGGAAAATTCCTAAAATTTGGTTTATGTTTATCTAACTTTGAGAGTTGGGATGAAGAAGGTGTGGGAACTGTCTTATGCAAATATGTCCCTATCCACTGAAAAAAAGAGAAGCAAAAATATATTGTCATATTTAGGAGTTTAGATAATAAATGGATTTTGACTTGAAATATATGATGGATCAGATAATTTGGTTTTGCCACTGAGACACTAACTCAAAGAACTTTATGATTAGACTTTTTAAGTAAATAGATGGAGCCCAAATAGTTAAGTTTACACACCTATGATTAGGGAAGAAATAAGTAAATGAGAAAATAAACTCCTTATTCTGAGGTAATTGCTTTAGAAGATGTGAACCAGTCGAGAGGTAGAAGTCAAAATGGATCAAAAAAGGAGAAAGAGGACGAGGAGGAAAAATAAAGAGAAAGAAGAATAAAAAAGGAGGAGGAGGAGGAGGAAAAGAAGAAAAAGAAGAAGGAGTAGGAAGAAGAAAAGAAGAGATGAGGAAGAAGAAGAGATAGAAGAAGAAGGAGAGGAGGAGAAGCAGGAGGAGAAAAGGAAGAAGAAGGAGAAGGAAGAGGAAAGGAAGGAAGAAAAAGAAAGAATGCTTTCATTAATTCATTTACTTATGCATTCAATGATATTTATTGCATACTTACTATGTGCCGGGTATCATAATTTGCTCTAGGATTTGATGGTGAATAAATCTCTGTACTCTCTAAATCTTTTAAACTTACATTCTATGGAGCAAGACAGAAAAAACTAAGTAACTAGACAAAATAATTATTATCCTATATGTTATTCAAAGAACTAATAACAGGCAGACACAGAGAAGAAGACCAGTATTCCAGCTGTAGATATCACATCCATCCTGCTTGAATGATGTTCTGTGTGTAATTCCACTTCTCCCAGCACTGACCAGGTCAGGAGATCGAGACCATCCTGGTTAACACGTTGAAACCCCATCTCTACTAAAAATACAAAAACAAAATTAGCCGGGCCTGGTGGCGGGCGCCTGTAGTCCCAGCTACTCGGGAGGCTGAGGTGGGAGAATGGCGTGAACCCGGGAGGCAGAGCTTGCAGTGAGCCGAGATCGCACCACTGCACTCCAGCCTGGGCGACAGAGCAAGACTGCCTCTCAAAAAAAAAAAAAAAAAAAAAAAATGGGGAATCTATTCTAAGACAGTCTACCTTAAACCACATCCATCTCAAGGGGGAAAATGCTCAGACCACAAAACTGGGGGAAGAAGAATGAAATGAAGCAAGTGGTTAGTGTTGCTCTCTTCTTTGTACACTGATTAAAATGGTATCTTTTTCTTCCTTGAATGTCCAGTAAAGAGAGCTTAATTGGGTGAGCTCAATCTGATGGGCTAGAGAGAGTTGAAATGAGCTATTGCAAATTCTTCAAGATAGCCCAAAATCAGTTTTGCAGCAATGTCTAGAGTTTGACATTATTTTATGAGAATCCACATCATGACTATTCTATTGTCAGTTGTATATTTTCTGGTATAATGTTGGGACATGTGGCCAGAACAGCTGAGGTAGTCAGACAGGTATTACCCTTTCCTGGCACAGAAAGAAGCTAGTGTCTTGGTAAATAAACTCTTCGTATGGAAAGCACCACAGACAGTGTGACTTGTAAATAGCAGCTATTTAAGAGAAGCAAGCAAATAAAAACAGATCCCTTCAATCTGGTCTTTAAGGAGTAGCAGAACAGAAAGAAAATGGTACATCTGAGTAGTCTGTATTGATTCATGAGTAGAAATACATACTAAAATTGAAAAGTAATGGTTTGTTATGAAGAAGCCTAAATCAAGCCTGAGAATTGAAGGAAAATAATTGGAATCATGGCTGTAGCATGGAGCTGCTATGTCCTTGGTAAAATATCTACACGATAGAGAAAATTGCATTTGTGTATTTGTGACCAAAAAAATTACAAGACACCATGGTTTACAGCCTGAGAATTTATCATAGTAGTTCCACCAGGTCATCCCTTTTAAAAACAGTGTGGGTAGATGTGTCCTTTGAAAGGAATTCTCATTTTACTCATGATGTGTGCTCTAGTCATAGGAACTGGGCTTTTACGAATAACTGAGGGAAGTTCCCCATCCTTATATACTCAGCCCACTGCCCTCAGGCTTCTAGACAATATCCCCATAGGGACCTCTTTATTCCAGAGCAGCAATTCTAATCCATGTCTTCCCACCTCTCTACCCTGAGCAGCTGAAGGAGCCACTGTGCAAATGTGGACATCCATTTTGACTTTCTTATATTCTAAACAGCTGGCCTTTCTTCCCTCTCCTCTGGTAACCATTCCAGCTCTACAGAATTAACAGCGTCCTTCAAACAAATGGTACCTGCAGATCAAAAGGCTCCTCCACATCAAAAAAAAAAAAGGACTCCTTGCCAAAATCATCTTCTCCAAAAGCAAAATTACCTGCTGGATTTAAAAAGCCCTTCACTTCTCTTACCCCAAATTCTGTCCCCCAGTTTGGAAAACTGAGGAGGAGAGGAGGATAGGCTATTATTGCTGCTTTCCTTTTGGGTTCTCCAAAGTTGCTGAGGAGAGGGGAGAAATCAACAATTAAGTTTCTTTTCCTTTTTACAGAGGTTTTTTTATTTATTAATTTTTTTGACTCTTTATACACCATGTGGAAACATAGACATTTTTCTTTTTTTATACACATTTATTTAACCATTAAAATAAAAGTGAGGGTAAACTGTGGGGAAAAAAAAAGAACATTCTTTTGACAGAATTCCCCACAAGAAGGAATTAGTTGATGATGGTTCCTGGACTTGCCAGGATATTCCTGATTTTCTAAATCTCATCAATCCTATAAATACATCTTAAACTTGTCAAACAAGAGGCTGTGATTTTTGGTTTGTTAAACGTGGCCCCTGTATTAGGATTATAAATAGCTGTGACTATAGTGTCTGCCATGGACTGAATTGTGTCCCGTCCAGATTCACATGTTGAAATCCTAACCCCAATGTGGCTGTATTTGGAGTAAGGAAGCAATTAAGTTTAAACGAGGTCATGAGGTGGAGCCTTGGTTCTGCAGAATTCATGTCCTTATAAAAAGAGACATCAGAGAGCTCAATAGCTTGCTGTCTCTGCCATGTGAGGATGCAGTGGAAAAGGCAGAAAACTGCAAGCCAGGAAGGGAACCCTTGCCAGGAACCTAACCGTCTGGCACCTTGACCTTGGACTTCCCAGTCTCCAAAACTTTGAGAAAATAAATTTCGGTTGTTTAAGCCACCCAATCTGTGGCATTTTATTATGGCAGCCTAAGCAAACTAACAGTGTTAATAATATAATGAAATTGGATTTTTAAAATATCAAACACAATAGAACTGACACATCCAGCTCAGTACTTACTTTGTAGGCTATTCATGTATTGCATGGATGCTCGTGTAACATAAAACTTTGTTGGAGCTAATTGGCGAGCCATACAAGAAGACCAGCTGTGTAACTTTATAGTCAAAATCTTGTTTTTTAACCAAAAATGATATTTTTCAACTTGCCATATATCCTATTAACTTAATTGGGCAGCCATTATTTTGGGTTGTATTAAGGTCTCAAATTTCCCCCAAAGGATAGAGACTTGGAACTGTTGAGAATATTCAAAAGATTATTTGTTAAACAAATTAATTTACCATAGGCTTTGAAAGCCCAAACAACAGAGACTCAAAGAACTCACAGATGGGTGACAAAAACCACTGCTGGCAATCTCTGAGAACTCAGAGAGAATTGGAGAGGTGCCAGGAAACTAGAGCTGGGTAAATATTGTCCAATATCTTTTTAAAAGAGAAAAATGCAAATATAGGAAATTGTAGCTTAACAGACTTGATATTTTTGACTCCCAGTCAAATTTTGTAAGCAAATAGTTGGGTCCAGAATTTAAGGGAACATAGTCAAAAAACATTGTTGAAATTAAGATAAATTAAGATCTACTTAGTCTCTGATGTTGCCTCTGAGAACAAATTGGAGAAATGAGCAAAATAACATGACAATTAAGGAGCTTTGAAGCTTTATGTGTAGTTGAGTGAGTCTCTATGAAAAGTGTTGACACAGAAAAAAGCTGACAGTATATTGTTAATAGTGAAAAAGCAGGTTGTAAACCAATGGAGTACAATACTATTGTTGTATATAATATAGAGATAGATGTAAAAATGTAAAGAAAAATTCCTGGGGAAGTCCCAAAATGTTATCAGTGATTATATCTGGGAATTATTTTTCCTTTTTGGCTTTTCTGCATTTCTAAATTTTATATGGTTAAGTAAAAGACAAATTTTTTCAATTGCAAAAGAAAATGGTTAAGGCCGGGTGTGGTGGCTCACACCCGTAATCCCAGCACTTTGGGAGGCTGAGAACGGTGGATCATTTGAGGTCAGGAGTTCAAGACCAGCCTGGCAAACATGGTGAAACCCTGTCTCTACTAAAAATACAAAAATTAGCCACGCAGTAGTGGCACACACCCATAATCCCAGCTACTTGGGAGGCTGAAGCAGGATAATTGCTTGAACCTAGGAGGCAGAGGTTGTGGTGAGCTGAGATCGTGTCACTGCACTCCAGTCTGGGGGACAGAGTGAGACCATATCTCAAAAAAAAAAAAAAAAAAGAAAGAAAAGTAAAGGTCAAAAGAAAAAATATAATGGGAGAACAGAAATATCAACCAATACATTGATTTTTATGTGTAGGAAAATGCTGTGAAGAAATGGCATTGCTTTTACTGTAATAGGATATTCTTACTACATGAATGTTGTCATACTTTATTGGCTGAAACCCTTTTGTTACCAGAATCACCAGGAATACAGATTCTGGGTTTTATCATTCTGATACAATAGACTTGGAGTGAGGCTTGGAAATTTAGCCACAGGGAATTGGTCAAATTATGGCACATTATTGAGCTGAAATCATATATCCATTAGCAATGAGGTGGAGAAGACTACTTGATGGCCTAGGACGTTATTCATAGCATCTTAAATAAAAAGTGCTGGTTATAAAATAATACAATGTAATTTTATAAGTAAGAGGAATTTTTACATACACACAAACATACCCAGAATGTTAAGCACAATTAGTCAGGTGTATAATGGAATTATTCTTTTTATTGTATTCTTTTTGATTTGTTGCATTTTTCTAAAATTTTTATACTTTTCATTTGTTGGTTTTGTAGTTATTTTTAAACCATCATTTGCATCCTTTCCTTTATAGGGATATAATTGCAAAAGATAAAGTTGACAGAAATTTTGTAATGAAGATACATTTTTAACTAAAGAATCCTTCTGTTTTCATTTAAAAAAATCCCCATGGAAACATTAGCTAGGTGAGGTTAATTATTTGGGATGAGCCCTTACAAATTGGTGAAATAGTGATTGTTCAGGGTATACTGTAAATCTAATCCTGATCTACATTTCCACCTAGAACTCCTCCCTTTATCCCTCTCCGGGTCCTTTGGAGGAGATGGCATTCATTCCCTTGTGCAGGAGGGGCAGTGGTTACATGTGTTTGCATGTTTATTTTCCAACAAGGTCTTTTTTCAAACTATCTGTCCTTACATGGGATGGACCCAGGGCCTTACAGGGCTGCTTCTCAAATTAAATAGTTTCACCAAGTTCATTAGTCATTTTCCCAAATGTATTGAATTTACATTTCAGACTTATTTATTGGGGTGGCTGCTACATTAGCACTGTGTTCTAGAGACTAGCAATAAATGAGGCTTAAACTTCTGCTATGGTTTAAGTGTCACCTGCAAAACTCATATTAAAATTTAATTGCCATTGTAACAGTATTAATAAGTGTGACTTTGGCTAGGCATGGTGGCTCATGCCTATAATCCCAGCACTTTGGGAAACCAAGGTGGGTAGATCATCTCAGGTCAGGAGTTCAAGACCAGCCTGGCCAACATGGTGAAAACCCATCTCTACTAAAAACACAAAAATTAGCTGGGCATGGTGGCAGGCGCTTGTAATTCCAGCTACTCGGGAGGCTGAGGCAGGAGAATTGCTTGAAACCAGGAGGTGGAGGTTGCAGTGAGCTGAGATCGTGCCATTGCACTCTACCCTAAGTGACAAGAGTGGACTTCGACTCAAAAAAATAAAAAAAAAAGAAGTATGACTTTTAAGAAGTGAGTAAGCCATGAGGGCTCCACTCTCATGAAATGGTTAATGTCAATAGAGTGGGTTGTTATAAAAGTGGCCCTCTCTGTCTCTTGCTCTTGCACTTGCTTACACTCTGCTTTCTGCCGTTGTAAGACACAGCAAGAAGGTCCTCACCAGATGTCGTTCCTCAGCCTTGGACTTCCCAGACTCCAGAACTGTAAGAAATTAATTACCATTCTTTATAAATTACCCAGTCTGTGGTATTCTGATATAGCAACACAAAATGGACTAAGACACCCCCTAAACAGTTTCCCAAAAACTTGATTTAGGTAGAGAAATGGAGATTTTTTAAAAAAACTATAAGTTCAGTATAACATGAATGATGATGGTAAGCTTAGAACATGAGGTTGGAGGGATATTTGTCATCCTTGGCTCCACAGGAGAATTCACTCTGGAGGCTTTTTTAAAAATAGAGATGCCTTGTCTCTACCACTAGAACATTTAATTACTAGACGTAGGGTGAGGGCCCAGTATCCATGGGTTAAAAACACTTCCCAGGTGATTTGGATCTAGAGCTGAGTTTGAGATCCACTCTATTACAGCAACTAATTTTGTCTATGATGTTCCAGAATATAGCAGTGAAGAAATGCTAGTTGAATAGAATCTGGGAGGATGAATAGAAGTTTGACATCAAAAGATAATCTAACAGAAAAAAATAGGGGGATTCAAAGTCAAGATGCCTGGCCAGCACTGGATTGATGTGGGAATTTGTAAGTGTTCAGCATGGTGGAAGCATGGAGGTCATAGGGCAGGTCTCATGTGTGCAGGAAGAGAGCACAGACAGGGTTCTGGAAAGTGCACACAGGTTACTGGACAAGATCATCTAGAATACTAGGTTGGGTCTAGAATGTGATGGGCAAGAGATTATCATGAACCAAGAGTGTGTGGGCATTAGGGATCCAGCCAAGGCTATAATATAAAGGAGAGACCTGGTCACAGTGCCTGTGGTGGAGTGGAAAGAGGCCACAGACAGTAGAGACTACTGGGCAGTATTCAGGAGGCATCTCTGAGGCAGAAGTCACAGGAACTGGCCACTGTGAACAGTGTGTTATCTATCAGCAATATCACTTCTGGAATTTTTTGAGCTTTCACTTCTATATTCTTTCCTCAAATGACAGAGCATTTCTTTGTATTCACATATCCCCAGTTATTTTACCTTTTCTCTATAAATCTAGATAATACTAAATGAGAGAGAAAAAACTGTCATGACAATAGAATGAGGTTATATGAATGTATATGTAAAATATATGTGTGTATATGTGTGTATATGTATGTATATATTCTATTTTTTTGTATTCACATATATTTTTTTTCTCTTATCATCAACAATCACCTTCCCTAGAGCACTTTCTGAGTATAAATCTATGAGCTTTGTAAGCACAACACTGGGAGAATTTCTGGAGCCCAGTCTCTGCCTGTGTTTCTTTGTGCTCTCTCACTTGACATTTCTGAATGCAAATATGTCTGACAAGTGTAAATAAGGGTGTCACAGCTCGGAATAGTACCCATTTCCGCCTTGCCATCTCTTATCATGTATGTGTTCAGGGATGAATGTGCCATTTTCATCTTCTAATATTTTCACAGTTGGAATTTTTTACAGAGTGCAATGGTGAGCTCTATGGTTTCCAAGGTGAAGAAATGGATCTGCTTTTTATCCTTGCAGAATTCAGTGCATTTGCAAATACTTTGAAAATATGCCGAAATAAAAAAAAGGAATACTCAGTGTTCAGCCAGCGGACAGAAGAAGCGTCTGCTGCACAGTACTTCCAGGTCAGGAGGGTTATCCTGGGTGGAATAAATTGATTTGTTTCAAGGTGTGCCTCTGAACACATCTAGGCAGGGTGGGTGGAGAGGAGATAATTAATATTCTATTGCAGTGGTTCTCAAAATGTGGTCACCAGGCCAGCAGCATCAGCATTACATAGATTTAAATCCCCATTCTGCCACTTATTACATTGTCAGGACTTGGGCAAGTTGCTGGATCTTTCTGAGCCTCAGCTTCCTCATCTGAGGAACATAATTCATCTGATTGTCATGATGCTTTAATTTAATTAGATGAAACTGTGAAGCACTTAGCATGGTACCTGGCCCATAGAAAGCTCTACCAAATGGTGGCAATTACAACAATAATATTTCTTACCAGCGTTCAGCGATTTATATGCACCACATCACCCAACTGGCTTGCCTCTGTTTCCATCAGGATTACCACAATCACTGCCTTCTGCCCCACTTCCACCTCCACCAGGATTTCTATCCAAGTTCTGTTTTCCTGTCGAGGCTAATGGGGCTCATCAGGGCAGGCCATCCCTTTTGGTCCTGGCTCTTTTCTCTCTTGACTCTTCTTTTTTTTTTTTTTTTTGACAGGGTCTCGCTCTCTTGCCTAGGCTGGATTGCACTTGTGTGATTATAGCTCACTGCAGCCTCCAACTCTTGGGCTCAAGTGATCCTCCTACTTTAACCTCCCGAAGTTCTGGGATTGCAGGTGTCAACCATCCCAACTTGTCTATTATTCTCGATTTGTGCTCTCTCATAACCTCTGATTTAGGCCCAAATCTATTGAATCTGTGTAGTCAGAAGTCTGGGATCTACTTAGAATTCTATGCTTTGCATATAGGGCCAACATGGCCAGGTCACTGTGTCTCTCAGAGCCTCAGCTTCTCTGTTTGTGAAAGATCATGTCTTCCTTGATCAAAGTGGCTGTCAGAACCAGATGCTCATGATCGTGCTGACTTTGTGGGTTGTTTACTCTCCCTCTTTTCTGTTTCCCTTATAGTTTTATGGCTGCATTTCTCAACAGCAGAACACGATGCAAGATTTTGTGAGGACAGCCACTTACCACAGAGCCATCCTCTAGAATCACATTGACTTTAGAGACAAGGTAATGCTGGCAGCAGGTTATGAATCTCATGCATTTCAGAAACCTTTTCAAGACCAGAATCAAAATGAAGCTTTAGTAGAATTATCATATGACCCAGGAATTCCCCTCCTAGCTATACACCCAAAAGAATTGAAACAGGCATTCAAACAAATACTTGTACACAAATGTTCATAACAGCGCTATTCAAAATAGCCAGAAAGTGGAAACAATCCAAATGCCCATCAACTGATGAATATATAAGCAAAATGTGGCATATTTACACATGGGATATTATGACTATTATTCACATTTGTATTATTCATAAGAAGGGATGCAATGCTGATACATGCATCACCATGGATGAACCCCAAAAAATGCTAAGTGAAAGAAGTCAGTCACAAAAGATCATGTGATTCCATTTATGTGAAGCATCAGAATAGGTAAATTTATAGAGATAGAAAGTGCACTAGTGGTTGCCAGGGATGAGGGAGAAAGGGAAATAGGAAGTGACTGCTTAATGAGGACAGAGTTTTCTTTCGGGGTGATAAAAATATCTTATAACCAGATAAAGGTAATGGTCACCCAACGTAATGAATGTATTAAATGACACCATACTGTATACTTTAAAATAGTTAATGGTTAATTTGATGTTATGTGAATTTATCTCACTAAAATTATTAACCTTTGAGTGCCAGGAACTCGAGAGACTGAATGCACTGTTTTGGTGCATCGAACAGTTTAGGAGCTTTATTGCTACATAATAAATAGCTCTTCATGAGACACTCTATTTCAATTTTTTCATAGACTCCATAAGTACATGCGTTTATTTCCTTCATGAAATGGATATGAATGATGAGTGGTTGCCAGCACATTATACACCTGTTGTCCAGGGTTATTCTACCTGTTAAAGAGACAAACTGTTCAGAACACTCAACAGCTTATCTCTCAGGCAACAGTGCTAGTCCAAAGATTTGGCAGTATGGGATCTAGTTTCAAATTTTCTCCTTAACTAGCTGTGTGATCTTAGGCAAAATGCTGAACTTCTCTAAGCTTCGCAGTCTAGTCTACTGACATAACAATTGTAGATCCATGGTCCTTTAGCTTTGCAGCATTACTTCCCAGGAAGGTTGTGGTAGAATATTGAAATAATTATTCCAATAATCATGCCTCCCTGTATCCACACATACATAGTCATGTAGCTGCTTCTCTCATTAAGAGGCATTCTAATTTTTTGGCCCTCATCTCTGTGCTGGCTTTGTGACTTGCTTTGACCAATAGAATGTGACAGTGGTGATGTTGTGTGAGTTCCAGAGCCTAGGCCCTAATGAGCCCTATAGCTTTTGCTCTCCATTTCTTGGAACCCAGTGATTACCATACTGTGAAGGAGTCTAGCCTGCTAGAGTTCAGAGGTCACATGGAGAACTGAAGCACCTCAGCCAACAGCCAGCATCAACAACTGCCAGACCTGTGAGTAAGGCCATCTTGGGTCTTCCAGTCCAACCAACCCTCCTGCTGGATGCAGAAAAATGAACAAATCCAAGCAAGACCAGGAGAGAAACTGCCCAGCCCTCCCACAGAATTGAGAGAATTCATAAATTGTTTCTGGTTTAAGTCACTAAATATTCTTGCATCTTTCCCCCTGTTTTCACTAACTATTGTTGCATGACAGTAGTTATACTTGTATACAATACAATTATACAACCGCATACAAGTATATACAACTGTATGGTATTGTTATACAACAATATTTAATGAAAACAGAGGGAAAGATGCATGAAAGGTAGTGATAAATAGCCCCCAGCTAGAAGTTGGTTTGCACATGGGTTTCTATTCTTTGTCATCTCCATTCTGCTATTGAGCCCATCAGTGAAGTTTTTATTTTGGTTATCATATTTTTCAGTGCCAAAATTTCCATTTGGCACTTTGTTATATCATCTGTTTCTTGGCTGACACTTCCTATTTTCCGTTGGTTTTAGTGGTATTCATGATTGCCGGTTGGAACTTTTTAAATAATAGCTGCTTTAAAAGTCTTTGTCAGATTATTCTGACCTCTATGTCATGGCAGTGTTAGTTTCAGCTGATTATCTTTTCCCATAGGAATTGAGGTTTTCCCAATTCTTCTTGGTTGGGTTTGGGCTGCAAGTTGCCTCCCCATAGTTGGTCTTCTGAGGGCTATGTTTCCTATGTCAGTTCATTTTTCAAAACCTTGGCGGTGCTATTTGGATCTGTCCTCTGTGTATGTCACCCAGTGGTCAGCCTGGCACCTGGGCAGAGTTATCAAAGTTTTGGTATGCTAATTAGTACCAGATCCATGCATACACAGGCTGAGGATGACCCCAGGAATTTATAAAAGAAACTGTATGGAGCTGCTTTGCCAAGCTCCTTCCTCTCCGTGATACTTTTTGGTTCCCTGTGACCACTTTTCAGTCTCTTGCCAACAAGTTTACTCTGCCATGTACTTCCATGACTTTGCCTGCATATTGGCCAAGCAGAGAGAGACCGAGAGAGAAAAAAAAGCACTGGGGGCCAGCCCAGGCTTGGGAATGACAGCTCCACTGAATGGGGAGAAAGATTTCCTTCCCTTATAGTTTTGGCTAATGCAGGCTGACGTTGCCAATACCACAAGATTCTTGGGGATGGGAGTGTGGAAGAACGAAGGAAAAGGAAAGGAAATAGAGGGAAGAGAGGAGGAGGAGAAGAGAGAAACACAGAGAATTTTCACACCCTGACTATTAGGAATTTACTTTTTCTCTGCTAAAGCCAGAACTACAGGGTGTCTCAGGAGCTCTCTTTGTACCCTGGTGCTCATTTCTGGTGTGTTGATTTTAGGCCAGGGTTTAATGGAGGAAAAAAGAAGTAAACTCACTGTTGGTTGGGTAATATTTCAAATCCCAGTCTTATTTCCTGATATAGTATGGCTGTGTCCCTACCCAAATCTCATCTTGAATTGTAGTTCCCATAATCCCCACATGTCCTGGGAGGGACCCAGTGGAGGTAATTTAATCATGGGGTGGCTACCCTCATGCTGTTCTTGGGATAGTGAATGAATTATCATGAGATGTGATGGTTTTATAAGAGGCTTTTCCCCTTTTGCTCGGCACTTCTCCTTCCTGCCATCATGTGAAGAAGGATGTGTTTGCTTCCCCTTCTGCCATGATTACAAGTTTCCTGAGGCCTCCCTAGCCATGTTGAATAGTGAGTCAATTAAACCTCTTTCCTTTGTAAATTACCCAGTCTCAGGTATGTCTTTAGTAGCAGCGTGAGAACGGACTAATACATTTCCTAATCTGCCTGACGTTCTTAACTCTTTGGAGTCCTCAAGTAGTTGCTCTAGGCATTCTGTCCAGGTGTTACAGCTGTATTCAATTCAGTGCAAGAGAGAGAGAGAGAGGGTGAAGTGGGCCTCATCCAACCCACCTAGGACTGGACACTATCTAAAAGCCACCTCTATGTGCTCTGATGGGTGAGAGTAGTGGGTAAGAGGCAAAGGTGAGACCAGAAATGGCGGGGTTTAGCCAAAGAGTCTTATATATCTTATGTCTTGAGGTGCCCAGCAAACAACCTTACTTTGCCAGTGGGACATGCCTGGTTAACAGTTACGAAGTAAACATTCCCGGTAAAGAGGATCTGCTAGGATAGATGGGCAGGATGAAGACAAAGGAGAAAAACTAGTTCATTTATGAGCTTATCTGGCCTTCAAGGTTGTAAGTAAGCAATCTTGTCAACCTAAGGTAGGTTTTTTCCAATTAAAATAAAATTTAGCTCTGAATTGCTGATTTCTTCTTCATGGTTTGAGCATGTTTCCTGGAGGTATTAGTTTTATTTAGGGAATATTCTCTCTCTGTATAGGGACTTAGTTTTAATCTATAATCTATTTTCTATGTTATCTATGATCTATTTTAAATTCTGGTTACAAGTTTAAAGACCACTCCCTAAACTAATAATGACACTAATAACTTACATTATAAGAGCCTTTCACAGACTTTTCACATGGATCGTATCACTTGGCCATTTCATTTTTTTATCTTTTCATCTATAACAATGAAGATATTGGACTAGATTATCTTTAAGGTCACTCCCAGCTCTAACTTCATTTGATTTTACAAAATACCCTTTCCCTGCCTGCCTGAAATAGTTTCATATGCCAATGAAATGAAATAGGCATCCATCTGTTAGGGGTTATGAAGGTGATAATTAATCACATGGTTGATAATTAATTATATCCCTTTCCTTCTTTGAGTTCTGAACCAATTTAGAAATAGACACAGATGTCAGGAAGAAATCACAATATCAACGTTATTGTTGCTGTTTGGAGAACAGAGTTCAGACATATGGCCAAATGCAGTTTCCTAAATCTTCTGCTCCCAAACCGAACTTTTCCACTCACTTACATGCTGAACAACTGGTCTCCCAAGAAGTCCAGAGCCTGCCCCATAAGGTTCTCACATGGGGGACTCAAGGGCACACACTTGGTTTGGAGTGGGCAGGCCGACCCCTCCCAAGCTCATGCACTATGCTTGCTCCATCCTATTTCCCAGTGTCATCATCAAGGTGAATCATTCCTGCTAAGAGGAAAAAAGAGGGAGGGTAAATGACCACTCTTAATTCCATTACTGCCCTCTCCTGGGAGTAAATATTTCCTCCCTTCTGAAAATAGAAAGAGAAAACTGACCCTACTTTAGTGACCCAGGAATCCCCTGGTTCTGAACAAACCAGGATGGTTGGAACCCCTCACTCCAAATCCACCAAATCTATCACAAATGCAAAATCTTTTTTAGTCCTTTTTTTGTTTGCTTACATCATACGGAAGAGCATTCTGGAATAATGTCTGGGAGTCTGTGGAGGATGCTCCTTTTTCACTAAATCCTTGTATTCTTTCTCATTGAAATTGACTATTTAAAAGGGCATTGAAATTGACTGCCTAAAAGCATAGGGGTTTAGAATGATCAATAACAATAGCTATCATTTACTGAGGAGCTTAGTATGGGCAAGCACCATGCTAAGGGCTTTCCACACACCATTTCTTTTAATCTTCATCACAACTTTATGAGATAAATACTAATATTATTGCCCTTTTAGAAATGAAAGAATAAAGGCCCAGGAAGGTTGATAATTTACCTGATTTTATGCAACTAGAAATAAAAAGACCAGAATAAGACCCTCTTAGTCTAACTTTGGAGCCTGCACACATAATCCCCGAAAGGCATTGCCCATGGGAAGGTTGGCTAAAATTGCTAAGGGAGATTTTTGTTTCTCCAGGCCTAAGGATGGGATAAAAACGTTTTGGTTACTTAAACATCCCCATGAATACATGAGGTTGCCTTGCACAATGGTTAGATTCATGAGTTCTGGAGCCGGAGAGCTGAGTTGAAACTCCTGCTTGACCACTTACCATATACCTGCCATAGACCTTTGTCCTG
Source organism: Pongo abelii (assembly GCF_028885655.2). NCBI lineage: Eukaryota > Metazoa > Chordata > Mammalia > Primates > Hominidae > Pongo > Pongo abelii. Next base: position 55,711,386 of record NC_071998.2, read on the forward strand.
TTTGTCTTGAGATCTTGGGCAGGTTGTCTACAGTCTCTGGGCTTTGGCTTCTTTATCTATGAAAGTAGGAAAATGATAAGAATAGTAGCTACTTTCTAGAGCTCTTACAAGTTCAAGATGATACAGTGTCTATGAACTCTATATTAGCAAGGATTATTATTATTGATGGTCATGGGTTTCCACCTCTGCTATAACTTTAAAGCTTCCAAATCTTGATTTTTTCATTCTGCCTCCTCCACGTAGTTTTAATGAAAATCCTTTCTTGGCCAGAGCACACTGCTGGCTGAGAACTCCATTTGGAATCCTTCCAGGAAACTGACCCCACTAGAATCCAACCCATCTCCCCTTCTTGGAGTTTCTGTTAATTGCCATCTGGCTATTTTTAGTTTCTTCAAGTGTGCACTGGGCACAAGCAGGGAAAGTCCATCCTGCTGAGGGTATGGGGCTGTGCGAGCTGTGGGGTTTTAATTTGAAAATGTTTTGACACTTCATTTGTCAGGGCACCAGTTGCCGGAAACTTGTGAGAGTGAGCAGGAGCTGAGAGCTTATTATTTTTTTAAATCAGTGTTTTCACAGAGGAGAGAATCCCCAGTTGCAACAGCTGCTTAGTGCACCCAAATGTGAGTTTGGCTTAGGCAGAAGGGATTTAGGGATTTGAAAGCTTAAAAGAAAACATAAATAACAACAAACATGGAAAGCAACCTGTTCAGACTGTCAGCTGATATTCAGATTTGCAGAGCCTGAGCTTTGGTTCTTCTGATGTGAGTTTTCTTTGGTGTGGGCATATCATCAGTTTGGTCAAAGGCCTTTGAGTCCATTTCTAATCCTGTTCTGAAATCCACCCTCACTTTAACACACTGCACACACTAATGAGGCCTGACCTTCATCACTGACTGGAATAAAGGCTATAGCCTAGATCTGCCACACAGTGCTATCTGTAAGTGCTTGCTTCCTTCCATTTCTACTGACCCTCTACTTCTTGACCAGCATAGATATTAACCCTGTGTTAGCAGAATCCTTGTTCAGAGCCTGTGGGTAGGAATAGAAAGAAAGGGAAATTACTTATGATTCCTGCTAGGGGCTTCACATATCCTATCTAATTTAATCTTTGTGTGTTAGTCAAGGTTCTTAGTTGCCAGCATCAGAAACTAATTCTACTAATTTAAGGTGGGGTGAAAGGATTTCCTTAAAGGTTATAGGAACATCAGATAATGAGCCTTAGAAGCTACATATCTGGAATAATTTTCAAAATCATGTTGCAGAATTGATCTCAGGAAGACAGCAGTGCAGCCAGACATAGGCACTGCAACGTGCACAGCTTTCACTAAATACCAATCTTGAGTGTTGTCCTAAGAACTTTCCCTCTGATGCTCTAGGGTCTGGAGGTTACTGTGACCTCACCATAGTGGACTCCATATAGTCCCTACATCTTCACTGTCTGAGCTCCCATGGAAAGCACGTCTTCCTGGAGCCTGGGTCATGCTTGTGCTTTAGCTGACACCTTCGCTTCCCTAGTAAGAGGCTGGTGCTCACTTAGAATGTGGGGCATTCACCAAACATAGGAAGGGAGTTCTGATGCTGAGAGGCACCAAAGAATGGCAAATGCCCACTGCGCTGTACAACAAACAAATGCAATACAAATGCAATACATATTGTTAGGCTAATAGTGTAGACAAAGAGATTGGAGCTACAGAAAGTTAACTAACTTGCTTTAGCATAAACAACTGCTACATGGCAGAGCTACATGCAAACTCAGGTCTGTCTGTATGCGAAGCCTGTACTGCAGGATGATTTTAGGGGTGACAGAAAGTCATTTGTTTTATGTTCTAGGTTGATAAACTGACATTTTGCTATGTGATTTTTGGAATGTGAGGGTAGCGGGCTGTGATGGTAAAAAACAGTATCTGCTTACATATATATATATATATATATATATATATATATATATATAATTTTTTTCTATACCTTGGGATTTTAAGTCTGATTCAGTTTTCCAGGGCTACCATAACAAATTACCACGAAGTTAGTAGCTAAGTGCAACTGAAATTTGCTCTCTCATTGTTCTGGAGGCTAGAAGTCCAAAATCAAGATGTCTGCAGGGCCATGCTCCCTCTTAAGGCTTTAGAAGAGGATCCTTCCTTACCTCTTCCTGGCTTCTGCTGGTTGCTGGCAGTCTTTGGTGCTCCTTGGCTTATAGATGCATCATTCCAATTGCTGCCTCTGTTGCTACATGGCATTCTCCCAGTACGTGTTTCTGTGTAAATTTCTCTCCTCTCATAGTGACACCAGCCATATGGGATTTAGGGCCCACCCTAATTCATTATAACCTTATCTTAACTTGATTACATCTGTAAAGACCCTATTTCCAAATAAGGCCACATTCACAGGTTCTGGATAGACATGAATTTTGGGGAGGTAGACACTATTCAATGCAGTATAGAGACTCGTTTCATTAAGTTAGATATCACAATAACTCATTCCTGAGACTAATTCTCTGTAATAAAGGTAAAGATAAAGTGATAGGAAATGAGTCTAGGTTTAACTGATCTCTTTGGTCCCTTAAGCCCAAAGGGGACCCTCCGAACAGATCTTCTGCCTGTGAGTGAAGCAGGAGTATATCTGTGCCAGCATCCTGAGCTTGAGTAGATTTGCTTCCTGAAAGGTTACTGGAGAAAGATGCCAGAGTTAGCAAAAGAAAATGCTTTCATTTGGTATGAAAGCAAAGTGCAGCTCTCCAGGAGAGCCAAGAAGACTGTGAATAAGCATTGGTCACAGACTGATTTTTAGGGTAATTGTGAAAAAGGAAGCTGAGGGCTTTAGGGTACAATGCAATAGGTGGCTTTCTAACCAAGATATTTGCACTCAAAGCACATCTCTGCTCCTTTCAAGATGGTGACATGTGACCTTGATCTTTTTGAGGTTAATTTTAAATTGCGGTAAGAACACTTAACCACATGGTGGCTGTAAAAATTTAGTAAGCAACTTCTTGGAGAGTCTCAGCACAGCTCTGGAATGCTGCACATGCAACTGGGGAATCAGAATCAGAAATCATGAAATCATCGGACCCTCAAAGATACAGCTTATCCAGGCTTGTGAGTCAGGGCTATGCTGCTGTAACAATCAACTCCTAAATGTCAGTGGCTTAATCCAACAGAGCTTTATTTCTCTAATCAGTATCATTCTCACTCCAGGACCCAGGCTGATGGAACAGCCTTCATGAAAAGCACTACTAGTTCCTGTTGTAGAGAAAAGGAGGACCTAGCAAATCACACAGCTAGTTCTTAAATCTTCCACCTGAAAGTGGCCAGTGTTACTTATAACTACATTACGTTGGCCAAAGCAAGTCATATGGTCACTCCTAATTTCAACAAAGCAGGGAAATGCAAATCTACATCTGCCCATGAGAAGAAACAGAAATATTTGGTAAATGGCACTATATATTACCTTTGCAAACTCATTAAGGTAGGGACAGGTTGATAAGGTGATATTCTCAGTGCACTAGCTGTGTGTGGGAGAGGGTTAGAAAAAAGAGGGACTTGATGGATTAACACTTCACTTACAGGATTTCATTGAAATTAACTTCTGCCTGGTGGATTGCCTAGCCACTGAACGCAAAGCATTTTAGAAAGTTCCTAGAGTTGAATTTCCAACACTTTCACTCTTCCTCTAAGACAGTGCCATGAAGGGCCAATTTGGGGCAACTACTGACTTTCTAAAGGCTTATATAGAAGGCTCTGTATGACATAGTAATATCTAAAATAGATGACTTTGTTTTATTGTCTGCTTGCAGACTAAGAATGTAAATAAATAAAGAGGATAAGATCATTAAAAAGCAGTTCAATTGGATGAAGCAACCAACTAATAAGCTCTTCAAAATATTGTATTTTCATCCCTTGGTATCCATGGGAGTTTGGTTCCAGGACACACACATACCCCCCAAATTAAAATTTGTGGGTGCTCAAGTTTCTTGTATAAAATGGCATGACATTTGCATACAATCTATGCACATCCTCCTGTATGCTTTAAATCATCTCTAGATTAATATCTAATACAGTGTAAATGCTATATGAATAATTTTTACTGTATTTTTATTTGTATTATTTTAATTGTTGTACTGTTATTTTTATGGGGTGTTTTGTTTTTAATATTTTTGATGTATTGGTTGAATCCTTGGATGCAGAACTCACAGATGCTGAGGGCTGAGTGTACTAGACCCTGGTCTTTTTTGACACTGAACCAGAAAAATTCTGATGAATTTAGAGCTTCTGCCTAAATCTCTTTTCACTTAATTTCCTGAGTCTGTAGTATTGGCATGTCCACTTTAACTTCAGAGTGGTGGCTTAGCTTTGGAATTGAGAAGTTCCAGAAACCCAGAAAAAGACAGAATCACAGGGAAATGTCAATAAACATGTTGATTTTCCTGTAACTACCACCAATTTCTTAGCCTAGATTCCCTAAATTGCAGAGCATGAGGCAAAGGCTTCTGGGCTGGCACTTTATCAGGGAGTATTAATCTCAGGAAAACAGGAGTAGGAGAAAGGAGAGTGAGGCAGGGAAGGAGGGAGAGCAAGTAGAAGGCAGTATATTACTGAGCAGGCCACAGCTTTATGAAAAACTGATTGCTTGGTGTCAAGACATCTTCAAAGGGGCAACATGAAGCTACTTCATCCTCAAATAGTTCTTCCAAGGGGAGAAAGGGAAAATGATTTATTCATTAGCTGCCATCTCCCATTGGTCAAAGTATTCCCTCACTGGGTATTAACTCCCTTACACTTCAAGGGTACACATGCATGAGCATCAAGTAGGTGCTGCAGTGCTTTCTCTGCCTTGACAGAAATAAGGAAATTCCACTATAGGAGGCACATGGCATAAACGAACTGTGCACTGTTTTTTGTGCTAATGAACGATATGAGGACCTAGAAGAAACCATTGCAACAAGTTCCGCAGGCAGTAGCGAACATAGCAGGAACAGCAGCAGCAGCAGCAGCAGCAATAAAACCCAGTTCCAGGATTCAAAGATCAGTGCAAGCAATTTCTAGGACCCCTCTGCTAAATAGCAAGGCAAGCGTTCTCTTCTGGCATGAGGCAAAACCAGAAGGCATTATAACCAGCCACTCAAACCAGGAACCTAGGAGTCAATCTATACTTTTAGTCTTCTTTCAAGTCTAAATCCCTTAGATTCAATGGTCTCAGCATTTCTGCAACCTTTTCACTTCTTCTGTCCCACAGCAAGTCCCTAGTTCTCATTCTTATTGTATCTTTCCTGGAGTATTCCAAAAGTTTTGCAACTACTTTTCCTGCTTGTACCAGTTAAGATATCTTTGACTTGAAATAGGAAAAATCCCTACTCAAATTGGCTAAAACAGTCAAAGGTAATGGGACTTCATGGTGTTTTAATCCATGTTTTCTGTGTGTCTGTTTAAGAGGGAGGAAATCTTTCCCAAGTAGTCTTTCTCAGTAGACTCATAAAGAAAGTCATATCACATGCCCAAGCCTAAACCCATCATTGGCAAGAGGAATAGAACAACTTATGATTGCCCTAAACCAATCAAGATCCCCTCTCTGGATCTGCAGATGGTTAAACACATAAAGGAGGGTAAATACTCAATTCCTGCCACTTTCATTATGGCAGGAAAATTCTGCAGTGATAGCTCCTCCTAAGACAGAACTCTACATCTGCTGTGCAGTGAATCTTGCTGGCACCCAGAGGGCTGCCTGTATTTAAATAATGCAGAATTAATGCTTATAAGCACATTCTGCTTGGTCTTCTGGCAGAGGACAGAAAAACTTATTACCAACCGTTTAGCCACCCTTTATCCATGGTGCAAGATCAGTGCAAGTTCTGATTGGAAGGAGGAAGGGAGAGGGGACTGATGCTGGTTAGGAATTACTAGGTTCTGTTACCTTTGATGTTGTGGCCCTCCAATCCATGCCACTAGTATGATGTTGCTGAAATGCAACTATGACATAATCCTATGAAATAATCCTTCTATTTAAAACTTTCTGATGATTCTTCTTTGCTGAAGAATCAAGCCAAGTCTTGCACAAAAGACTATTTATGATCAAGCATCTGTCAGTTTCTCCAGATTTTGCTCTTCCCATGTTCATGTCTTAACCATGCCCCACTTCTACCTCTAATACTCACATCATGCTCCTGATGCAATTTGCTACCTTCCGTATGCAACTGGCTCTATCATTCTTAGATGCCTTTGTCCATACTTCCTGGAGCTCCTGCATTTCCCATCATTTAAATGGCACAATATTGACTCACTTTTCAATTTCCAGGTCACCTCAGTGAAATCTTTCCAGACCCTGCGGTAAAGTAGCCTCTTTGTCCTTCTGCTCACACTGTGCCCTTATATAATTCTATTATTGCCACTGTAGCACATGATTGTACTTCTTTATTAACGCCTATTCCTCCTCCCAGACAGTCCTGCTCTATTCATCTTTGCATTCTCAGCACCTGGCAGTGCTTGGCACATTGGTGAATGAATGAAGGAGTGTTTAAGGATCTAGAGCTGAGTGATCATGTCCAGGTCTAAACCAGGGTTAATTGTGAGGAGAGAAGCTAAGCATGATCATATGTTTTGAAAATTCTCTAATTAGAGAGGAAAATAGTTATAGAACTGGTAGAAGGGTGGTTAAACGGTTGGTAATAAGTTTTTCTGTCCTCTGCCAGAAGACCAAGCAGAATGTGCTCATAAGCATTAATTCTGTATTATTTAAATACAGGCAACCCTCTGGGTGCAAGCAAGTTTCACTGCACAGCAGATGTAGAGTTCTGTCTCAGGAGGAGCTATCACTGCAGAATTTTCCTGCCATAATGAAAGTGCTAAGTATCTGAACAAGATTTAAGTCCAAGCTGCAAAGGCCATAAGAGGATGTCTTCTGTAGTCCTTGAGATGCTTTGGACATTTTCTTCTCTGATAAAAGCTGGAGTAGGAGATGCGATGCATTGCAAAAGTCTGTGCAGCCTCCTCTTTCTGTTACTGCCCAGAAGTTGCTCAGTTAACCTGTCAGTCTATAGTTTGGATATTGGAAGATCTGGGTACTGGATGCAGTCTATGGGGGTTGGCAACCTGTGGCAGCCAACAGTAATGATGAAGCACATGATACTGTGCAGGAGCTTGAGCCACATGTGGTTTTGTGCTGTCTAGTGAGCTGACTAAAGATGGAATAAAATGAGGGCAGGAAGGAGTGATGGCTGTGGAAGTAGGACACAGAACATAGGAATATAAGGCATACAACAATAACAGGTATTGCAATTCAGAGCAGCCACTGATGTGCTCAAAAAATAAAGAAGAATTAGTAAATAATAATTGATATCACTTGAGGAACAAATTGTGGGATAATCAAAACCTTCATATTTGAAGACAATTATAAAAAGCTGGAGTGAAAAATAAGACTAAATGTGGCCAGTATTACTCTAGTCTGAATAGAACAAATAATAATTTAGAATTGAAGTTGAGACAACAATAGACTGGATTAAGAAAATGTGGCACATATACAGCATGGAATACTATGCAGTCATAAAAAATGATGAGTTCATGTCCTTTGTAGGGACATGGATGAAACTGGAAATCATCATTCTCAGCAAACTATCACAAGGACAAAAAACCAAACACCGCATGTTCTCACTCATAGGTGGGAATTGAACAACGAGAACACATGGACACAGGAAGGGGAACATCACACTCTGGGGACTGTTGTGGGGTGGGGGGAGGGGGGAGGGATAGCATTAGGAGATATACCTAATGGTAAATGACGAGTTAATGGGTGAAGTACACCAACATGGCACATGTATACATATGTAACAAACCTGCACATTGTGCACATGTACCCTAAAACTTAAAGTATAATAATAACAAAATTTAAAAAAAAAGAATTGAAGTTGAGAGAGTGGCTAATAGTATAGGATTCAACTTAGATAATTTTTAAAATCTCATCTCTGATTCTCAGCCTCCTTATCTACAAAATGGAGAAAATAATAATTGTTATCACAAGTTTAAAAGGTAATGCCTACACAGTACTAAACAGGCATAGCATATAATAAGTATACAAGAAGTAGTAGATTACAATAGGTCCTCCATATTCATGTGCTCTGTTTCTGTGGGTTCTACGTCATGGACACAGCCAACTGTGGAACAAAAATACTTGGAAAAAAGATGGGTGGTTGTGTCTGTACTGAACATGTATGGACACTTTTTTTTGTCATTATTCCCTAAACAATATGGTACAACGCACTTACATTGTACTAGGTATTATAAGTAATCTAGAGCCTCCTTAAGGTATTCAGGAGGATGTGCATATGTCATATGCAAATACCACACTATTTTATATAAGGGACTTGAGCATCCAAGGATTTGGGTATCCAAGGGGATTCCTGGAACCAATTCCCCGTGTATACCAACAGATGACTGTATTTATTTTTGCTCTTTTATTCAAGGGTAATTTTGTTTCATAGTTTTATAAGGATCTATATATTCCTTGTTAATTTTAACCTACTAAATCCAAATGAATAGTTTTGGATCTACTTGGAGCTATGTAAGCTCTGTCCAAGCATTTTTCAGGATTTCTTTGCCCAGGAAGCCACAAGAACATGTAATTAAAATAATCTGGAAAGCAAAATGATAACTCTTTTTTTCTAATATTTTTAAAACTTTTCTTACCAATAAATTCCCAGGACATTTGGCCACGATTACATGGACCAGTTGTTGACTTTTCCCAGTTAGTCCTGCCAGGGATTTCATACTATTTTCGGGTGCCACTATGTATAAGCCAAAAAAGAGCCATGTCTACCGTCACTGCCTGTGTATCCAACAGGCAGCTGAGGATGAATTCCCTCTCTAGAAGGTAATTGTCCACAAGACGTAACTGGATGCTAATATAGGGAGAATATGGTAAGGTCAAAAGAAAGTCATCCTTTGAAAGAGTCTTAATTTAACTAGGTTGGAGAGGACTTATGCTGATATAAGGTGGCCTCTCAGCAAGGTAACAGATTTTTACCATATTTTCTGGATCATGAATCTGTCCTCTATTTGTGGTAGTGAGAGACATTTTCATCCCTCAGTTTGTTCAATAAAGATTTAGTGAGTGTCTCTACTGTGCACCAGATCCTGTACTACATGTCAGATTCAATAGTGAGAAACAGATGGGGTCTCTCCTTTAATGAAGATTACTATCCAGGGGAGAGAGCAGATATTAATCAAATAATCACTCATTACATGAAAAATTATAATTCCGGTGAATGTTATGAAGAAAGAGTATGAAGAGATGCTAATAAGGAAGTATACAACAGGAGGACCTAGCATGGTAGGACAGCAAAGACCAGGGGAGATGTTTGTGACTTAGCCAAGGCAATATCTCCCCACCTCCTTGCACCTACATGCATGGCCAATGGAATGTAAGAGGAAGTGATGAGTGTCACTTCTGGGCCAAGGTGGTTAATGGTCCAGCATACTTTCCCTACACTGATGATTAAAAGATGGAGGTGTTTGTGACCTTAAGGATGAGTTGGTTTAACAGCCAGGGTCCCTGCAGGAGAGAGACAGCACACATGACAGGGTGTATTAGGGTTCTCTTAGAAGGACAGAGCTAATTGGAAATATATCCATATCTATATCTATATCTATATCTATATCTATATCTATATCTATATAATCTACCTATGTATCTATGCATCTATCTATCTATGTATCTATCTATGTATCTATCTATCTAAAAGGGAGTTTATTAAGTATTAACTTACATGATCACAAGGTCCCATGATAGGCTCTCTGCAAGCTGAGGAGCAAGGAGAGCCAGTCTGAGTCCCAAAACTGAAGAACTTGGAGTCCGATGTCCAAGGGCAGGAAGCACCCAGCACAGGAGAAAGACGTAGGCTAGGGGGCTAGGCCAGTCTCTCCTTTTCAAGTTTTTCTGGCTACTTTATATTTGCTGGAAGCTGATTAGATTGTGCCTACCAGATTAGGGGTGAATCCACCTTCCCCAGACCACTGACTCAAATGTTATTATCTTTTGGCAACACCCACACAGACACACCCAGGATGAATACTTTGTATTCTTCAATCAAGTTCACATTCAGTATTAACCATCACACAGGGTGTTTCATGAGAATTAAAAATAACATGACTATTTACAAAGATGTAGGCAGAGTTAGGAGAACAAAGAAGGGATAGTGAAGCACTCTGTTACCAGCAAGAATGTGGACCTGTTATTCTATCTGGACCTAAAAGTAGTTACTGGAAATGTGATATAATATCAGAGCTGTAAGACATGGGAGTCCAGCAAGAACTGTGACTTCAGTAAAGTCACAATCCACGGAGACACAGAAAAAAGGAAGCCAAAAGAATAAATAATCTGACCTCACTGTCCTCACCCCCTCTGATCTCCTATTGTCATTTCCCTTGACTTATCCCAACCAGAATCCAGTGGCAAGGAAGCCCATTGTTACAGTCTATATAGATCAGGCTCCTGCCAAAGACCAGGATGAGAAGAGTGGAGGATAGATCTGGAGAAGTAAAGAGAAAATATCCAGCACAATAGTCACTGAGTAGGTGAAAGAAAATGACCGCAGACTGAAAGCAGATTGTGTGTAATGGAGAGCATAGCAAGCAAAAGGAACAGTATGTGCTAAGGCCTGTGGCAGGAATAAGCCTAAAGTCTTCTAAGAAGGCCTGTGTTCAGGCAGAAAGACCTAGCGGAAGGCTACCTCAGCGAGTCAGAAGGGTGATCGTGTTCCAATCAGTCAAGGAAGAAGAGTAGATATCATGAAGATCAAGAGTGAAAAGTGTCAGATGCATGGGGTGACTTGGAGGCCAAGAAATAAGAAAGAGGCCCGAATGCAGAAGACAAGGAAGGTTGAGTGAAACATTACAGGCTATGAATCTTGAATAAGGCAAGGGCATCCTGAGCTCATCCTCTCTGGGTGCTGCCTTGTGATGCAAGAGCATTCCCGGAGTCCAAATGTTAGACAAAAGTCATAGGCCTTTTCCAGAGATATTTCAAAGTGATGTTGGAATTAAAAGACTGCTATCTTGAGCTATCCCATTCAGCCATTTAGGCAACAAGTATTTATTAATGGTTTTTATATTTCCTACTGTGCTCACTAGGTTCTGAGAGGTGATGTGATTCCTGTCTTTGGTAAGCTCACAGGCTAAGCAGGAAAGACAACCATGTAAAGAACTGCTTGTCATATCCTGTGATAAGTGCTGTTAGAGAGTGACATGCAAAGGTGCCAGAGAGCCCAGCCTACGCTAACTGGGGAAACAGGGAATGCATCCCTGAGATATGAGATTTGAGCTAGGTCTTGAAGGATGTTTCCCAGGTAGAAAGATGAGAGGAGGGAATGTTATCGAAGGGAAATGTATTGATCAGTGGATGCCAACTACTACTAAAATGATCCCCAAATCTCAGCTGTTTATCATAATAAAATTTATTTCTTGCTCATGACATGTCCAGTGTGTTCTGAGTGGCTCTTCCCAAAGTGGTGATCCAGAGATTCAGGCTGTTTTCATCTTCAGTGCAAGGAAGGTATGCTGGACCTTTAACCACCTTGGCCCAGAAGTGACACTCATCACTTTGCCTCACATTCCACTGGCCAGGCATGTAGATGCAAAGGGGTGGAGAGCTGTAGTCTTGGGTAGGCAGCTGCTTCCTGGCAGCTGCAGTCTGAGAGAGCGTGAGCATTTGGTATGGGGTGATGGCTCCCACTGCCACAGAGAATTGCACATGAGGGAGCACAGAATGAAGTAAAGGGACATGATTCCTAGCCCAGGGTGTGTGTGGAAGAAGGGAGAGAAGTACAAAAGAAGAGGCCAGAAAGGTCAGTCATTACTGGATGGCTCAGGACTAAGGACAACATACCAGAGATACCTTCTCTTTCTCCTTCTCCTCCAGATGTGTGGAACTATTAGAAGTGTGACGTGGCCAGATATGCATCTCTTCACAGTCCATTCATTTCTTTTTTTTTTTTCTGCACAAAAAGAGAGCAAGAGTGGTGCAAAGAGCTAAACGCTAGATTTTCATCCCAACTCTGCCAATGCTACCTACTTGGGCTGGCTACTTAGTATCTCTGAGCCTCAGCTTATCAATAAAATGGGCACAAAACTATATGTACTCTGTATTCCCGAGAGGCATGAGGATCTAATAGATAATGTCAGGCAAACATCCTTTGGAAATTGTAAACTGCTCTACATATACAAGGATATTTAGTTACTCTATTTTGCCTCTGCCTGAGGGGAGATATTGTTTCCCAGAGCATGAAAGTATAAATTAATGTCTGCCAAGTTCCTGAAATATATCCACTTCTGTGATGATCTACCAATGCTAGAATAAGAAATAAGCTCAGTATTATCTCTATAAGAACAAATAAATACAATTAGATGCGGCTCCAATGCTTCCTAAGGTGCTATGTAAGAAAGCATAATGGAATTACCCATGTTAATGACTTTTCTTCTTCCACAGTCTTGGAAACTGCAGGTGGAAAGGGCTGAGGTAGTGTATTTCCATTAGAGCCTAAATATTTGCTTTGACTATTAGTTTTTTTTTTCCCACAGAATTTTTCCTTGGTCCTCCAAGGCTTTGTTTTCCAAAGTTGCATGGCTTATGTAGAGAAGGGGAAATGTCCCTCTACCTCCTCACTGTCTCTTCCCATTGCATGACTGAAAATTTGCTTGTCAAGATTTTTTAATATCCACATAAGTGGGCAGCAGATGGACTTATCTGGACAGTGCTAGCAAAGGATTGGATTCTTTTTCAAGGCCTAACTCTGTTTTGAAATAGCCAAATGATTAAAGTTACTTTGGCTTGCATTTTTAGAAAATTTTCTCAGCTTATAATTTGTCAGTACTTCTCTAGATATGGTGTGGGTCTGTTAAAGTATCTTTTTACCAAATGGACCAATTTTCCAAAAGCCTAACCACATAAGGCTCCCTCCTATCTCTGTCTCTTTTTCCTTCTCCCTATTTCCTTTCCCCCATCTCTCTGCTAATGGTAAGATGTTCCTTTAGTTTTTAGTCTGCAGCATCACAAGAACTGGAAAACACTGCTCTAAGATGTGCTTCGTGCCATCTTAATAAATTAGATAAAGAACTTCATTTACACATTTCCAGGGCACCTGTTCCCAGAGCATCCAGGTGCAATTTCCATTGTCTCTTAACTTTGCATCCATACCTTGGGCTGAACTTGAAATCTAGGGTGTTGTGCTTTTAATTGAAGAAAGTTCTAGAAAGGTTCTTCTGAATGTAGTACATTTTTCTTTGGGACCATGGATTGCATTCTCCAACTTAACAGCCTCCATTTCTTAAATGGCAGTTGTGAGTGTTCTTGTAACAGACCATGGCCACATGAAGATGATGTATTTCCTGGGGAGGATGAGAAAAAGAGAATACTAAAATTTCTAAAAGTATAGACAGCCTGATAGGCAATTTTGGAGTCTGGGTGACATTTTAAATTGGTAATGCTCCTAATTACCCAAACCCTAGGAAACCGTATGGAATACAGCCACAGCTCTAGATTAATGTAAGTGAGCACTGTGAACCCATTACTAACAGCATGTTCTCTTAGAATAATGGCACAGTATCTGTGTCATCACAGTGTGATATTGCAGTTAAAATGCACACACACACACCCCTTAATATTTCTTGTTTTTTGGCAAATTTTTCCTGCTATAATTTTTTTAACTTTTCTAAATTTTCCAACAAAACATATTACTTTGTTTCCTTGTCAACCGTTGCCTATTGGTATTGCTGTGTTGAAATGTCAGTTTTATAGAAGATGAATGCCAGCAAGCAATGTATGATGATACAAAACATGAACATGAAGACAGACATGTTCAGAGTCAACTCTTAGCCTCCCTATTTATTGCCAGCTGAACTTGAGGTGATTGTTCGATGTCTCCAATTTTCAGGGTTTCTTTTCTTTCCTATTACATCGGCATAATAATGTTGTCTATTCATATTGTTATTGTGAGGAGGTAAAGCCAAGGAAAATGTCTTGTTCAAAGCTAGAGCCAAAAGATGCTGAGACTAAAAGGCATCAATGAGACAGAAATACAGTAACTTGAAATTTCAATGATCAGGCTGAGATTCAGGCCTTAGCTCCAGCACTGCTTGCGGAGGGGGGTTGACCACATACCATCCACCCCTTGCATGCAGGGTTAAGTGTTGGCCTTTTTATGCCAGTAAATGGTGGTTTTCTTGATCTAAGATCCCAGTCTGAACACAGAGAGTGGAAGACAAATTGCATCACTTCACTACCTTCATCTGCTCCTACCCTCCATAGAAACCTCCCCAACTTTATGGAGGGGGCCTGGTATAAAAGCACAGCCTTCACTTTTGAATTTTTCAAGACTATCTTCAGTGATTTCTAAACCTAGGTATATCATTCCAAAAGTTATTGGCCACAGTTTTCGTTTGTTTATGCTGATAGATTGGTGGAGCAAGCCCATTTGTGACACTACTTCTCTTGGCCCTAAGCATCCTCAAAGCAATCCATGTTACAAAGAAACTATAATAATAGCAATAATTTGTGAAACACCAATTATGTGCCAAGTGCTTTGCATACTTTCATATTATTTAATCTCTGTATCCAATTCTAAGAGTGTTTGTTATTAACCCCATTTAACATGTGAGAAAAACAAGTCTCACAAAGATTCATAACCTTGCCAAGGTAAGGCCACTAGAAACATCAAAGCTAGTGTTATCATAATAAGTCTGACCTCAACACCCAAAGCAGGCTTTGTGCCAGTAGCCAAGCCCTTATTTGTGTTTTTACACTTTTTGTGTATGTGTGTGTCTTCTTTCCTTTTAGGTGGTTCTAGATGTTGGTTGTGGATCAGGAATCCTGTCATTTTTTGCTGTACAGGCTGGAGCTAGGAGAGTTTATGCAGTTGAAGCCAGTTCAGTAGCACGGTATGCTGAGGTAAGTGGTTGTATTTTTTTTTTTTTTTTTTTTTGAGACGGAGTCTGGCTCTGTCACCCAGGCTGGAGTGCAGTGGCGCGATCTAGGCTCCCTGCAAGTTCCGCCTCCTGGGTTCACGCCATTCTCCTGCCTCAGCCTCCCGAGTAGCTGGGACTACAGGGGCCCACGACTACGCCTAGCTAATTTTTTGTATTTTTTATTTTTTTCAGTAGAGACGGGGTTTCACTGTGTTAGCCAGGATGGTCGCGATCTCCTGACCTCGTGATCCATCCGCCTCGGCCTCCCAGAGTGCTGGGATTACAGGCATGAGCCACGGTGCCCAGCCAGTGGTTGTATTTTTAAGGCAGTTACTAAGTGGGTCTTTAGTATACCTCAGGTTACCCAATGATGGAGTCTACCAGGTAGGTCATTTAGAATAATTTATTTTTTTAACCAGTGATATGGTTTGGCTATGTCTCCACCCCAATCTCATCTTGAATTGTAGTTCCCTTTATTGCTGTGTGTTGTAGGAGGGACCCAGTGGGAGATAATTGAATCATGGGAGCAGTTTTCTCCATACTGTTTCATGGTAGTGAATAAGTCTCACAAGAGCTGATGATTTTATAAGGGGAAACCCCTTTTGCTTGGCTCTCATTCTGTCTTGTCTGCCACCATGTAAGACATGCCTTTCACCTTCCACCATGATTGTGAGGCCTCCCCAGCTACATGGAACTGTGAGTCCATTAAACCTCTTTTTCTTTATAAATTATGCAGTCTTAGGTATGTCTTTATCAGCAGTGTGAAAATGGACTAATAAAACTAGTTTCTAATTTTTGCTGTATTGTAATGTTACTGCCAGTCAAGCCTAATTTCCCTGTAGTGATTGATATGAAAAAATTAATTTTTTTAACTGTCATGATACTGAAATTGTAGCAAAACCTTTTCCCTTCCCATCCACCGGGTGGCAGATGGTGCTGGGGCAGAGGAAGGGAGACATGAATGTTTTCTTTAATTATCCAGGTAAGGAGAAATGTTTCACTGCAGCTAGATTTATTTTTTTCTTTTAAGTGCTGTAATGACAATAGCTGCACCATTCACTTTAAATTTTACTTTTGGTTTAAGGGGCTATTGCTACATGGTTGTAGTAAGGGGAAGAGACAGGTGTCTGTGTTTCGAGGAGCTTTTTAAGATTTCAGGTTCTGATTGGAGGAATGTAGTGCTCTATTATCATTATGAAATGTGTACAAATATTATAAAATAAGTCAAAGTCAAGAGTCAGGTAATAATGGCTTTCAGTAATATTTGGATGTAATAATAACCCAATCAAACTGCAGAAATTGGATATGGGTGCACCCGTGTGAACAGGGTAATGCACTTGTCATTCATACCTGGAGGAGGCCTGAATTTTAATGAGGCATAGGATGACAGATAGAGAGAAAAGCTTGGCTGCTGCTTCAGATGAGCATCATGAAACCCTTCTCCAGGCCCGGACAACTGGTACCTCTGAGTGATAGTTGGTTTTGACGTAAGTGAGCAAAGAGGAACCAAGAGACAAGTAGACAACTCTGGCATGTTTGGAGGGAAAGATTGTCAGAGCCTAATGGACAGGTAGGTTGTTGTATTCTCTTTCCTGCTTCCAGCAAGTCCTGAAGAAAATATTTTCAGCCATTTGTTTCTTTACCAATTCTTAAATGTCATTTTTATTAAATATTGACTACACTCCAAATAATATTTGTAAATATATATAGTGTAAAGAATAACAATACAATGAATGTGTGCCTACTTCCCCTTTTAAGAAATAGACCATTAGCATTTTCTTTAAAGGCCCATGTACCTTGTCCTGATTGCATTACTTTTTTGCCCTGAACAGAGGTAGTCACTACTGTGAATTTTTGTTTATCGTTCTCTTATTCTTTATACTTTTACCACATATATTTCTATTCCTAAAAACATATCACTTATGAACTTTCCATGAATGGGCTCATAATGTATGCATTCTCCTGCAATTTGCTTTTTTTTCACCCAACATCGTGTTCCTGAGGGGCATCTTTGTTGATGCATACAGCTGTTGTTTATACATTTTCAATGCTGTAGAGTGTCTCGTGATATGATATGCCTCAAGTTGTTAGTCCTGTTGGCAGACTTTGGATGGCTTCCATTATAAAAGTATTATTATGAATACTTTTGCACACAGTCTCCACTGCGTCTTTGCTGAAGTTTCTCAGGCATACACAGGAGTGGAATTGTTGGGTCATAGGGTGTGCATATCTTTGACTTTGCTATATAATGCCAAATTGTTTTCCAAAGTGGCTGTGCCAATTTTTATTCCCTCCAGCAGTATATGGGTGCCATTGTTCTATGACTTTGTTAGCACTTTGATATTGTCAGACTTTGAAATTTTTGCCAATCTAGTGGTTATGACAGGATCTTTGTGGTTTTGTTTTTTCCACTTGCTTATGACTTTGAACATATTTGCAAGTATTTTGGCCATTTGTGCTTTCTCTTCAGTAAAATGCCTATTCAGGTTTTTGACAATTTTTCTTTTGAATATTTTGTCTAATTCTAATTTATTTGTAGGAATGAATTCTATTTTCTAGATATTAATCCTATGTCAGTTATGTATGTAGCAAATATATTCTCCCAGTTTGTGCCTTACATTTTCACTTTCCTACTGGCCCTAGTAAGCTTTAGATAGAGAGGTCTAAAAAAGAATAGAGAAGAGGAGGATAAAAATATGTAGAGAGAACTTCATAGATAACAATGCCTCTGCTTAGATATTAGTAGGTTTTAAAATGAATTTTTAAGGTGAGGGGTTGTTTAGAACTTTGTTTTAGGTGCTGCTTATTCATTTATTCATCTTTACTCAATTGCACTCTACATTTCTTTTGTTGGGCAATACAGGAGAAACAGTAATAATCAAGGTCTCTTCCTATATTCAAAGAGATTTGATTTTTAATAAGGTATTGATCCTGTTGTATCTTATACAAGAGACCAAAAAATAAAATAAAAGAGTGGCATAAATAATTTGGGAGTTTTCTTTCCTTCATATAGTTTGCTTTTCATATATTTTAAAGTGGTTTGAGATACTTTAGTTACATTTAAAACCTTAAACATCTAATATCCTTGGATATAGTACTTTAAGGAAAAAGAGGAAGAAATTAGCTAGAGATATTCTCACCTTTCTGAGCCATAATCCTGTCTCCAGCCATAGGAGGTGCAAGT
Source organism: Pongo abelii (assembly GCF_028885655.2). Taxonomy (NCBI): domain Eukaryota; kingdom Metazoa; phylum Chordata; class Mammalia; order Primates; family Hominidae; genus Pongo; species Pongo abelii. Next base: position 55,729,509 of record NC_071998.2, read on the forward strand.
ACACTGTGATTGTGCCTGTGAATAGCCACTGTACTCCAGCCTCAGCAACATAGCAAATCCCTATCTCTAATAAACAAATAAACAAATAAAAATAGCTCAAAGACTACTCAAATTCCCTTTCCCTAGATTCACCTATTGTTTACATTTCACCCTGTTTGCTTTATCATTTGCTCTAGTCTTCCCACCACATGCAAACATACATTAATATTAATATGTATACACATATGTATATGATCACACACGTTTATGAACATATACACACATTTATATGAACATGAATGTATATATGAAAAATACACACATGTATATGAACACATGAGCACACATGTATGTATATGAACACACATAAGTATATGAACATATATACATGTATGTATATGAAAACATACATATATGTCCAGAGATATAGAGACACACACTTTTTCTATCGGTCAGTTATATATATCATAGCCATAGCCCTTTATCATTAAGCATTTCAGTGTGTATTTCCTAAAAACGAGGCTTTTCTCTTATATAACCAAAAGAGAACTTTATTTAAAGCTGAAAAAGAAGCTATATGATGACTTGCTCATTGAGTCTTTCAGTTTTGGTGGTAAAAGGTGTTTGGGGTGGTCCCAGCATGAGCAGGGAGACTGTCACCATGGTGCTGAGGTGAAAGGAGTCTATACTTAACTGCCTCTTCCCTTCCCTTACGTAGTATTTCTAGGAAGGCTTGATTTTTTGGGTAGGGGCAGTTAGGGGACGAAGTCTTGCTCTTTCACCCAGGTTGGAGTGCAGTGGCGCGATCTCGGCTCACTGCAAACTCTGCCTCCCAGGTTCAAGCGATTCTCCTGCCTCAGTCTCCTGAAGCCTTGATTTTTAAACATTAAAACCAAAGTTCTAATGAATTCCAAAGCATCATAGTTTATCTTTGGTTTTAGCTTCTGTAGAGGATGTGTGTGTTACAGTAATCTTTCTTTTCTGTGTACAACTGGGGCAGGTTGGGGACAGGTTTGGCTTTCCAGATGCTGTCAGGGACTGCTGGGAGCCCTTGAAATCCTTGCTCGCAAGTCTGTTTTGCTCCTGAGGCTTCCCCTGCATGTGGTCCTAAGAACAGGCTGGTTAAAAATGTATTCGGCACCAAGGATGATTAGAATCTTCTCAAAGTGTGGATTTAACAACAGACTGGTCCCTCCTGAGATCCATGGCCTCTACTCTGCCCGTCACTCCTGCGTGGGTGTCATGAGATGCTCCCCAGGGACCAAGACCCTTTCACCTTGTGGAGGATGATCTGTACCAGCTCGTGGTTTTTGCTTCTCACACCAACACTCATCTGTACAGTTTGTGGGTGGCAAAATGCGACTGTGAACAGCACGGAAAAGAATTTTACTCTAAGAATAGGCTGATCTAGCAGCTCAGCACACAGTGCATGGTGCTCCTTTCGACCTTTTCATTACTTGGTAATTGAACCAGCAGACATTTAATTCTTTTCTCTGGAGTCTTCATTAAATTTCTCGGAAAAGATAAAATTGCAACAAGAAAGAAAAATGTACAAATTTAACTACCATTTCCTGTCCCTGGATTCTTCTTCACACACCAGCCTTCTAGGCTTTAAGTAAATAGAATATTTTCAAATTGCATTGAATTCAATTTCAGTTTCACTTAGTAGAACAGCCTGATTTTGTAAGGGTTGGTCCTTGGGTAGGCAGGCTGATGCCAACGACTTCTTATCTGTACGGCATGCATGTACATGTTTTTGCAGGAGTGGTCACAAGCTTGGCAAGGTGTGGCTACGTGCTGTCACTGTGGGTCCCATGTGACATTTCTGGGTCAGTAATAAGATATCATTCCTGTTTAGGGAACAGGGCAGGACTAAAGGTCTCCCATGGGTCTTCAAGCTGTGAACCTTCCCACCTCAAGCTGGAAGCTATCTCTTGCTCCTTTTTTCCTTTTCTTATATACAAAACATAAAGCAAATTCCTCGAGATTATAGAGACCAAATGGAAAAGAAGTAAACATTCATCAAATCTATACAAGTATAAAATCGAGAAAAGGGAATTCCTTAATTTAAACTTATACACAGATAGATGTTACATCTCTCTACCTAAATGAGAAACTCCTTAAAGGGCCACCAGGGTAATAGACAATTAAAGTGAGTGATTATTACTAGATTTTTGTGCTGTAATCAACTTAAACTTACAACAAAGTTCTCTGGCACTCAGATTTAACAATGTTCAGAATCATTATTGGGCCACTTTATAATTAGACATCACTAGTACACAGTTCCTAGATATGCCTCATTAGAATGATTTTTAAGGGTCAGACCAAGTGTTTCCAGATCATGGGGTGGTGGAAGCAAAGGCATATGGAAATGGAACTGTTGTGACATTCCCTTTGTAAAGCAGCTCATCATCTTAAGCTGCTCTGTGCAATATGGTGGCCACCACACACATGTGGCTATTTAAATATAAATTAATTAACAATAAAATTTAAATTCCTAGCTGGGTGTAGTGGCTCACGCCTGTAATCCCAGCACTCTGGGAGGCTAAGGCGGGTGGATCACTTGAGGTCAGGCATTTGAGACCATCCTGGCTAACATGGCAAAACCTTGTCTCTACTACAAATACAAAAAAATCAGGCAGATTGTCTGAGGTCAGGAGGTCGAGACCAATCTGGCCAACATGGTAAAACCCTGTCTGTACTAAAAATACAAAAAATTAGCTGGACGTGGTGGCATGTGCCTGCAATCCCAGCTACTTGGGAGGCTGAGGCAGGGGAATTGCTTGAATCAGGGAGGTGGAGGTTGCAGTGAGCCGAGATCATGCCACTGTACTCCAGCCTGGGCACAGAGCGAGACTCCACCTCAAAAAAAAAAAAAATAGCCGTGTATGGTGGCAAGCACTTGTAGTCCCAGCTACGCGGGAGACTGAGGCATGAGAATCACTTGAACCCAGGAGGTAGGGGTTGCAGTGAGCCGAGATCATACCACTGCCCTCCAGTCTGGGCAACAAAGTGAGACTAAAATAAAATAAAAATAAAAGTAAAAAATTAAATTCCTTAGTCACCATAGCATTTCTAGTGCTCAGTAGCCACAAGTAGCTATTGGTTATTGCATTGGACAGGAAAGATGTAGAATACGTTTCCATCGGCACAGAAAGTTCTACTGGGCAGCAATGATGGAGACCAGAAGTAGCCAAACTTCACCTTTCTGGCATGTGATGGCCAGGATGTTGGCTGTGTTCACTGTGAGGAATTGGTAGCTGTGGCCAGATTGGTCTGGCTTGACCTTAGGTGAGGCAGGCCTCCATCAATCCTCCTTGCTGTGGACACTGTTTGTCCTCTCATTTATATGTAAGATTTGTCATAGAGCAGCTTCTCTAGGAAACAGACTCAACGTGGAGGTTTGTAAGCAGGAAGTGTACTGGGAAGAGCTCTCAGGAGCCTCACTTCTGGGGAAGTGAAGGAAGCAGGATAGATTGACCGAGTGGGGAGTTAAGCTGCAATATAGTCATACTAAAGGACTCAGCCAATCGCACAGGGAGTTCTTGAGCTGGGGTGGCCCTTCAGAGTTGAACCACCTTGAGGCGGGGGACTTTATATTCCACATTTTTTTAATGCACACACACTGAGGAAGAAGTGTGACCTTGAGTAAGGTGGCTTTCCTGGGCAGCACTTAGAACATGACTCACTTGAGAGCCATCATCTGCCAATATTCCCAGCAGTTGGGGAAATGGGTGCCTTGGTCCAGAAGCAAGGATTTGTCTGGTATGCCACAGCATGTGCTTCAAGATTCAGGATTCTGACTTTGGGCTACCAACAGGAAGCTGATGGAGGATAAAGAAAAGATGACAGTAAATCAAAGGAAGAGAGTTAGAATGAGGGAACCAGCAGGATGATACCAAAAGCTTAAGAAAAGCCACAAGGCGATAGGGTATGAGTCCTTTAGTTGTAAGCAAAAGCTTTCTAGAAATTGAATATATCACTTGATCCAATGTAGTCTGTATTATTCTAAGCCCTGGGAGGACATAGAGCACACAGCTTAAAATCCAGTTGGTTTTCAAACCAATAAAATTCCTGACACACAATGAATGCCAAGTGCCCATGAATGGCAGAGATGAAACATGGCATGTCTACACAATGAACCATTTCCATGAGCTGGGGTGGTTAGGGAAGCCTTCAGAAAAGATATGTAACTTCAACTGGATCCTGAAGGATGAGAAGAAATTAAATGTTCCTCTTTTCATTTTTCACGTCTTACTGCCAGCAATGAGATTTTTGAAAATTCTTAGGTTCCCATGGGGTTCCCCATCTTAAATGTGTTGATAATGTCTTCATAAATGCTTTGAAGGCCAATTATTGGAAAGGTACTTCTCATTTTCAATCTTGAACACTAGAAAAAGCATATACTTTGAAGTTTTTCTGTATGAATTTATCCTGATTTCAACTCTTTGAGCTAGGGTTTTTCTCCAATTTCTTAAGTGTCTCCAATTGCTAACTTCTCCTTCCTCCTCACTCTCCCACAGACACCAAATGCCTGAGTCACAAGATTCCATCCAGCCTGTCAACACTTTTTATTTTTGCACTGACAATGAAGTTAAAAGGTGGCAATAAGGAATCTGTTAAGGAAACAATAATAAGCATTTGGCAGAGCTGAAGTTTTTGAGTTTTGAAAGCATTTCCACATCTACAAACTCATAGATCTTCAGGAAGAGTCTGTGTGGTGCTTAGAGCAAACAATACCATCCCCACATTGCAATTAAGAAAGAACCTCAGAGAAGGTAGCCATGAAGGTGGGACATGACTTGTGAAAACAATTCCTTGCTGCTTCCTTCTAGAATGTTCAGGTAAGCAGGAACTGGTGCTTCCCTTGAAAGTGAAGAAGTGAATGTGTTTGACTAGCACCTACACCTGTAGATTGTTCATTCAGGAAGCAAGAGAAAAACCATCTTTCACTTACCAAGCAACCTATTGTGAAGCACTTAAACATGGAGATAGTTCTACCACCCAAAGAGGAACCCTGCTCCATTGGCAAATTCAGCTAGTAACACATTTAGAGGAGGAGTTTAAAGTAATCCATGTGGAACATCCCCCTGTTTGCCACAAAGCCTCATCCAAGAAATAAAGAGCCTTCTTATAGCTAGATTGGTGATTGATGAGGAGAGAAGACAACTTGGGAGAGAATATCCATGTGTCTTCATCTCACTTGAGATTCACATCCCTGTAGGGTAGATCCTAAATACCTTTACAAGGATTCAAATTGAGGGTGGGTTCTGGAATCAGACAGTGTGAGGTTATATCCCTGCCCCTATGACCTAATGGCTGTGTGACCTTGACAAATGTATTACATTTCCTATTTCTGCTGTAAAAAATTAATGCAAACAGTAGCTTAAAAAAATACAGTTGTATTACCTTACAACTCTGGAGGTCAGAAGTCAGAAATGGGTCTCATGGGGCTAAAATGAAGGTGTTGCAGAAATCTGTTCTTTCTGGACGCTGTAGGGGAGAATCAGCTTCTTGCCTTTTCCAGCCTTTAGAGGTTGCCCACATTACCTGGATCGTGACTACATCACTCTGACTTTTGCTTCCATTATCATATCTCCTTATCTGATTCTGACCCTCCTGCCTCCCTCTTATAAGGACTCTTGTGACTGTTTTGGACCCTTCTAGATAATCTAAGATAATCTCCCCCATTTCACCATTTTTAATAACTTTTTTGGACCCTTCTAGATAATCTAAGATAATCTCCCCATTTCACCATTTTTAATAACATCTGCAAAGTCCCTTTGATATGTAATATAACAATTCACAGTTTTCAGGAATCAGGATGTGGACATCTTTGGGAAGCCATTATTTTGCCTACTACACAAGTTACTTGACCTTTCCTGACCTTGTTTTTTTAACCTATAAAACTGTAGATAGCAATAGTCCCTCATAAAGATATTATAAGGATTGAATAAGAAAACCCATATAAAATTAGCACAGTGCCTGCCATTCTCTAGCTAGTGCTATTATTGTCATCACGGTTATCATCGACATTATTATGGGGCCTCATTTCGTCCATATCTCTGTATAAATTAACCAAACAAATATCATGGAAAGGGGATTACTAGGCAACAGTGGGGAGGACAGGGCCAGGCAGAACACATTTTTTCAAGAGCATGTTGTTTCAATTGCATGTTGAAATGTCCTTTGTCACTGCTTTTTAAAACCCAGACATTACAGATGCTGAGGATGTACTTGTTTCCCAACTCTTCTCATAGGATCTAAAGACTTGGCAGGGCAGTGTCTCGAGCAGCTTTCTGGTATCTGATTCTCAGGAGAAATTCACAGTTGTTCCTAAATTCTTTCTCCACTTGCTTCTTCCCTTGCTCACCCTAGTCTACTCAATTCTCTTTGGTTGGTCTCAGTATTGGCAACTGTTCAGAAGGAACACAACTCTTTAGCATCAGGGAGCAATACAATGGCTCTCAAAGAGGTGCACTAGAATCCCCTGAGGGCCTTTTAAAACACAGATTGCTGGGGCCCATCCTTAGAGTGTCTGACTCATTAAGTATGGGGAGTCACTTGAAAATTTGCATGTCTAATAATGATGCTTCTGGGATCACACTTTGAGAACCACTAGGATTATATAACATTGAAACAGAAACAACCCCTAAAAATGATTTACCACAGTGCTATTGAAAGATGCACCAAGAAGTCCCTTCTGGTACTAAGTTAGAGAGGTAAGGGAGCTTGAACTTCAACAGCAAGCCTACCTCCCCAAAAACCTCTATCATGAGAACAACACCCCTTCTATCTGTTTTACTTATTGGGCTTCTGGATTAACTTTTGCTTGCAGAAGGAGATCAAGAAAAACTTTAGAAGCTGAGACCCAATTTCCTCAATTAACAGAGGGAGCCTAGAGAAGTTAAGTGGTTTGTCCAAATCCACAGTTGCTTTTCCTTTTTCTATAGTATCAGTGCCCCCAATATTCACTATTGAAACTTAATCTCCATTGTGATGGTATTAATAGGTGGGGAAGACCTTTTAGGCAGTGATTAAGTCATGAGGGTTCTGCCTTTATGAATGTATTTGTACCCTAGAAAAGGGATGGGGATAACTAGTTTAGGGTGTTCCCTTTTGCCCTTTCATTTCTTTGATGCATGAGGACACTGTTCATCCCCTTTTGCCCCTCTCCATCCCTTCCACCATATGAGGACACCTAGACAGAGCTATCTTTGTAAAATGGGCCTTCACCAGACACCAGACCTGCAGCACCTGGATCTTGGACTCCCCAGACTCCAGAACTGGGATCAATAAGTTTCTTTATACTCAGTTTCAGGTATTTTGTATAAGCAGCACAGACTAAGACACCTCTGCCATGGGAAGTTGTTCTTGTTTCCAACATTGACGTATCTGCCATTTCAGTATTTAAACCACAATTCAAGCAACTTCCTTAGCTCACTCTGTAGCTTCTGAAATCTACTTTTCTTAAGCCAAAGTCTTTCTCTTAGCCACCTACCTTCTTCTTTTAGCTCTCTCCTTACCCATCTGCTCCTAGAAGCCACTATTGTGCATTGCTGTCATGGGGCCCGATTTAAGGACCCATTTCATTCTAGGCATTAGAGGAGAGAAGCAGCATGTTTAGAGAAAATGCTTGTTGATCTAAAGCATTTTTCTACTGCAGCAGCCACACATTCTAGGGGGATTGTAATTAGGCCACATGTTTTCTTGGCAAGAAAAGAAGGAACGTTGGGATGGACTATAATTTAAGTACACTAAATAATTGATATGGCTTCAATGACTGGAGGAATACTAGAGTCCTTGGTCTCAAGCCAATTTAGATAAAACAACACAACACGGATACACATGGAGTGGTTTTAAGGAGCAGAGAGTTTATTAGGCAAGAAGAAGGAAGGAAGAAGAAAACAGCTCCCCTGTACAGAGACAGAGAGAGGGGAGACTTGAATAAAGAGAAACCTCATATGCGGTGGAAAAGTGATTGCTTATATTGGGATGCTGTAGGAGTCGGTGTCTGGTTTGCATAGGGCCCGGGGATTGGTTTTGATGAGGTGTGTCATTTATGTAGCCTGTGAAAAACCTGGCCCTCCTACCTTACCCCTTTAATATGCAAATATGAGTCGCCATGGTGTTCTGAACACATGGTGTTATTTGGAGGTGGCCATGACTCTTGGCACACCTGGTGACAAGAAGAAGAAGGCAGGAATCGCCATATTGGGTGGACCATTTCTAATGCCCAGGATTTGCATATCAAATCTTGCCAGCCTGGTCCTTCAAGCCATTTTCTGTTAGAAAATAAACGGTTTGGGGATTGCTTTTATTAAAGGAAAAAGTCTTTACAAGAACTCCTTTTGCCCTTTCTATCTGCCTAAAAATTATTTCTTAATAATTCCTGTATTATAATGAAACTAAAAAGCATTCAGATGGTTGATTACTAATTATTGCTAACAATGTCTTGGAACTCTTTTCACCCTAGCAGGGAATTGGTCTCACATCCCCTCAACTTTTCCTTTTCCAGCTGGGTACCTCAAGAATTTTATCCTATATGTACAAGGTGCTGCAAGAGAGAGAAAAACAGGATCAGTGAGTTTGGGTGTATGAGACTTTTCAAGACTAGATCAACATCTGAAAAGCAAAATCAGTCAAATCAACAGGTTGGAACCTGCACAATGCCAAGTAATCACGTTGACTCCATATTTTCCATGGAATTGATGAACCCTCTTTTGCTCTGGGCTGATGGTTTTGCCATCATGTAGCCACAGATTGGTGTCCAATCTTGCTCTTTTATCTACTGCAGCTGAGAAAATGATAACTGGTTTTGCCACCTGGGTTACTTTTTAATGATCTGAAAGACCACAAGGAGCCAGCATTTCTTTTGTGCAGTTCCTCATTCAACAACCTAATAGCTATCTGAAAAGCACTTTCTTGAAAAGAAAAAAGTGTCCTCCTCTCAGGCAGAAGCAATAATACCGCATGATTCTCTGATTAAACTATCACACTGCGCATATTACGGGGCGTCTGACCTGCTTGAATCTGACTTACTGCTGAGGTTTCTTGGTATTTGCACTGTTGTTTTTCTGCCAACAAGCCGTCAAATGACAGATGAGTGTCCCTAAACTTTAGTGTGAATGGCAAGTAAAGTGCCCAAGAAACTGCTGGGGCCCAGCTGCCTCCTGGGCAATGCTGGAAGGGGAAATGTGTTTGTCTTCAGGGGCACCCTCTGTGCAAATGAACTTCAATCACAGGTGAAACCCAAGCTGTCACTACAGGGTGCAACACTGGAGCAAAAACACACTGCATAGTCTCCTCACTACCCCAGTGGACAGGCAGCCTCTGCTAGCACCTACCAAAGTTAGAAGTAAAACCAAGAAAATCATTCTTTCTCCTCCCTAAACTCCTTAAAAATATAACATTTTAAACTCTAAAACCTTCATGCTGTAGTATCTGAAAAAACAAATTCATAACTACTGTGGTAGCTGGCACTTAAGGCAGTGACCTGGACATTACTGTGTATATCTCCAAGGGTTTTGTTGTGTATCATGACCACTGAACATTTGGGGTGATCCTGCCAATATATATATAGTGATTTATTTTGGAAGCTATATGTGTATTACCGTATTCACACTTTATGTATGTTAGAAACATTCTCCAAAGTTAAAATGATGAGATGCCACTGTATACCCACGAATGGCTAAAATTTAAAATAATGACAATAAGCAAGTAGACAAGGATGAGGGGCCAGTGGAAGCCTCATATATTGCTGGTAGAAATAGAAAATGACACACTTTCAAAAACAACTGGGCAGTTTCTCACAAAATTAAACATCCACTCCCCTATGACCCAGCAATTCTACTTTGTGTTTCCCTAAGAGAAATGAACATTTATGTCCACACAAAGATTTGTACTTGAAAACATGGAAACAACCCAAATGCCTATTAACAAATGAAAGAATAAACCAGTTGTGGTGAATCTAAACAATGGAATATTGTTAAGCAACAAAAATGAACTATCTATGCACATAACAATATAGATGAATCTTAAAAACATGATGCCAGTCGAAAGAAGCATATATTGTATGGGAATCATTTGCATTAAATTCTAAAACAGGGAAAACTAATCTACAGTGACAGAAAGCAGATCAGTGGTGGCTGAGGGATGGTGGATGGGTAAAGGGGGGTGGGATGAACTGTGAAGAGGCATGTAGGAAGTTTGAGGCAGACAGGTATTTTCTATATCTTGATTGTGGTGGTGGATACATGGATATATATAGTTATTAAAACATTGAACTATACACTGAAAATTAGTGTTTCATTATATGTAAATCATACCTCATAAACATGATTTGAAAAAACAAAAGTAAACTTCTGGTCAACATGTACTTCTAGTCATCCATGTTGTAGCCTGTGTCAGTATTAGTGCAATAATATATTAAAAAAAAAAGGATTTAAAGAGGGAGAAAATATAGGAATAAAATAACAATATTTTAAACATCTGTAGATTTCACTAATGGCACACAAAAACCTATAGTGTTATGTAATTTAACATATTGATCGACTGTTTGGTGATATTATGATTTAAAGATCTGGTTGCATGTTAAGTTTATTTTGACACTTGGTTATAAGGGCTGTTGCAGCTGTTAAAAACCAAACATCAGATATACAAATTCAAATGGAAGAAAAGTAAAATAGTTTGAGCTAAGTAAATAATAATATTCACTTTTCAACACATCCACCATTATGCAAAGCATGTGAAATTCAGTTAATACATTTCTGTTTGCCCTGATGTCAGTCAGAAGCTCTTACAAATGAATCAGGATGTGTGGCATTTTTACATTTTTAAGAAATAGATTTAAAATTATTTATTCTTTTAGAAGATTGTTTTTAAGTTATAAAATTATATTGCCAAGTTTTTAAAATTTGCAGATATAAGGTTTTTATATCATTTTTAGCAACAAAACCATATAACAGTAAAATATTCCAGTGAGCCACTTTCAAAATGTTCTTTCCACAGCATGAGTTTCTTTTGAAAAATAGTTCCTCTTCATTCATTACTAAAAAAATCATCATTTCAGAATGGCAAAATAAGTTTATTTTTTCAAAAATACTTCCTAGATGGGATAATTTTGACAGCTACTTGTCATTACAGAAACTTTCAACTCTTATCTTTAACAAGAAAATTCCATGATTGATTTGTAAGTGGAGCAACTCTCCTAAATACTTTGCTATTAAACAACCAGTAAAGGCCCATTCCTGAAAAGATTTTCAAGGACATCTACACGTTATTCCAAAGTACTATAAACAGTCTACTATCTCTTAAAGGCCATTTTTTCAACATTCTTGTTGTGATAAAGCACACACACACCATAAAATTTACCATCTTAACCATTTTTAAGTGTACAGTTCGGTGATAATTACTACATTCATGTTGTTATGCAGCCATCACCACCATCCATCCACAGAACATTTTTCATCTCACAAAATGAAACCTCTCTGTCCATTAAACAGTAAGTCACTATTCCTCTTCCTCTCAGCCCCTAGTAACCACTGTCTCTATAATTTTGACTACTGTAGGTACTTCATATATGTGGTATCATACAGTATTTTTCTTTTTGTGATTAATTTATTTCACTTAGAATAATGTTCTCAAAGTTCATCCATGTTGTAGCATGTGTCAGAATTTCCTTGCTTTTTAAGGCTAAACAATAATCCATTTTAGGTATATGTCACGTTTTATCTATTCATGCATCTGTTGATGAACACTTAGGTTGCATCTTAGTCCATTTTATGCTGCTGAGGTACTTTCTGCTCAACATATGGAGACTAGGTAATTTATAAAGGACAAATTTATTTCTCACAGGCCTGGAGCCTGGTAAGCCCAAGATAAAGGTGCCAGTATGTTTAGTTGTCTGGTGAAGGCTACCTCTTCTCGAGGGGAGAAACACTGTGTCCTCACATGGTGGAAGGCAGGTGGAAGGACAAATGAGCTGAATACTGCGTGAAATCTCTTTTATAAAGGCCTTAATCCCATCCACAAGGGAAAGGTCCTCATGACCTAATCACCTTGTAAAGGGCCCGCCTCTTAATACCATCTCAACTGAATTATAGAGGGCACACATTCAAGTCATAGCAGGTTTTTTCACTGTTTCATCTATATGAATAATGCTGCTATGAACATGGGGGTACAAATATATCTTCAAGATTGTGCTTTCAGTTCTTTTGGGCATATACTCAGATATGGAATTGGTGGATCATATGGTAATTCTACATTTAATTTTTTGAGGAACTGCCATATTGCCTTCAACAACAGCTGTATCATTCCCACCAACAGTGCACAAGGGTTCCAATTTTCCCACATCTTCACCAACACTTGTTATTTTCTTTTATATATATATCCATTCTAATTGTGGTTTTGATTTGAATTTCTCTAATGACTGGTAATGTTGAGCATCTTTTTATATGCTTAGTGGCCATTCATATATCTTCTTGGGAGAAATGTCTATTCAAGTCCCTTGCCTTTGCTGAATATGTTCATTAGTTTTAACAGGTTTTTGTAGAATACTTAAGATTTCTACATAGAAAGTCATATTTTCAGTGAACAGAGATCATTTTGCTTTTTTATTTCCAATTTGGATGTCTTTTGTTTCTTTTTATTGCCAAATTACTTGTTAGGACTTCTAGTACTATATCGAATAGAAATGATGAAAATGGGCATCCTTGCCCTGTTCCTTGTCTTAGAAGAAAACCTTTCAGTCTTTCACCATTGAGTATGATGTTTGCTATGGGATGTTGATATATGGCTTCCATTATGCTGAGGCACTTTCCTTCTATTCCTGTTTCTTGAGTTTTTTTATCATAAAAGAGTGTTGAATTTTGTCACATATTGTTTCTGCATCAATTGAGATGATCACTTGGGTTTTCTCCCTTTTATTCTGTTATAATAATATGGTGAATTATTATACGTTGATCAGTTTTCTTATGTTGAACCATCCTTCCATTCAAGAAATAAATCTCATTTGGTTGTGGTGAATAGTACTTTTAATATGCTGGTGAATTTTGTTTGCTAGTATTTTGTGTTGTTGTATCAGACCAGGATCAATGTTCATGATACTGGTTTATTTTTCTTGTTTTATTTTCTTGTGGTTTCTTTGTCAGGCTTTGGCATTCAGATAATAGTAGCTTCATAAACTGTGTTATGAAGTGTTTCCTCCTCTTCAGTGTTTTGGAAAACTTTGAGAAAGATTGCTGTTAGTTCACCAGTGAAGCCATCTGGTCCAGGGCACATTTTTGTTCAATGATTTTTTTATTGCTAATTCAATCTCCTAACTAGTTACAGGTCTACTCAGATTTTCTATTCCTTTATGATTCTGTCCTTGTAGGTTTTATGTTTGTAGGAATTTGTCTATTTCATCTAGGTTATCCAATTTGTTGCCATATGTTTGCTCATAGTATTCTCTTATAATACTTTAGATTTCTATAAATTCAGTAATAATATACCAATTTCATTTCTGATTATAATAACTTGAGACTTCTTTTCTTTTTCTTAGTCAGTGTGATGGTTATTGTTGAGTGTCAACTTGATTGGATTGAAGGATGCAAAGTATTGTTTCTGGGTGTGTCTGTGAGGGTGTTGCCAAAAGAGATTAACATTTGAGTCAGTGTGGTGGGAAAGGCAGGCTCACCCTCAATTTAGTTGGGCACCATTTAATCAGCTGCCAGCATGGCTAGAATAAAGCAGACGTAAGAAGGTGGAAAGAGCAGACTTGCTGAGTCTTCTGGCCCTCATCTTTCTCCCACACTGGATGCTTCCTGCCCTTGAACATTGGACTCCAAGTTCTTCAGCTTTTGGACTCTAAGACTTACATCAGTGGTTTGCCAGGGTTCTCAGGCCTTTTGCCACTGAAGGCTGTACTGTCGGCATCCATACTTTTGAGGTCTGGGGACTCAGACTGGCTTCCTTGATAGCCTATTGTGGGACTTAACCTTGTGATTATATGAGTCAATATTCTTTAATAAACTCCCCATCATATATACATCTATCCTATTAGTCCTGTCCCTAATAGGATAGATGCTATGGCTCTCCAGACTGGGTGACAGAGTGAGACCCTGTCTTAAAAATAATTCTCTCTTTGTCTTTGATTTTCCACAGCCTGAGTATAATGTGTCTCGGTGTGGGTCTCTTTGAGTTCATCTTATTTGGAGATGAACCCTGACTAATACAGTCAGTCTAGATAACAATTTGTCAATTTTGTTGATCTTTTTTAAGAACCAAATTTTTTATTTTGTTGATTGTCCTCTGTTGTTTTTCTATTATCTATTTCATTTATCTCTGCTATAATCTTTATTTTTTTATTTTATTTTTATTTTTTGCTAGCTTTAAGGCTAGTCCTTCTTTTTCTAGTTCCTTGTCATTAAGGTAGGTTGTTGATTTGAGATTTTGATTGTTTTTAATGTAAGAATATATAGCTATAAATTTTCCATCAGCATTGGTTTCACTGTATTTCATAAGTTTTGGTATGTCGTGTTTTCATTTTCTTTCATCTCTGATTGTTTTCTTCTTTTCCTTCTGATTTTTTTAAAAATCCATTGGTTGTTTAAGATGGTGTTCTTCAATTTGCTCAAATTTGTGATTTTCTTGTTTTCCTTTGATTATTGATTTCTAACTTTATATCATTGTGGTTGGAGAAGAAGCTTTGTATAATATCTCTATTTTTAAATGTTTGAGACTTAATTTGTGACACAGCATCAGGTGTATACTGGACAATGTCTCATCTCCACTAAAGAATAATATGTATTCTTTTGGTGGGTAGAGTGTTCTGTGTATGTATATTAGAGCTAGTTGGATTATTGTGTTGTTCAAATCCTCTATTTCCAGCTTTGTCTCCACTCCTTTTAATTCATTGGTGTCACTGAATTACATCCTTGTTATATTAATTTGCTTGATTATGACAATAACTCACAATGTATATACATATTAAGCCATCATGTTGTATACATTAAATACCTGCAATTTTTATTTGTCAATCATACCTCAATAAAGCTGAAGGGGATGATTGCATCCCCTTCCCACTTAATGTAATTGTAATGATTATGATTACATTATTGTGCGCCAAAAAACATAAACTAGGCCAGGCATGGTGGCTCATGCCTATAATCCCAGCACTTTGGGAGGCCAATGTTGGCAGATTGCTTGAGCTCAGGAATTCAAGACCAGGCTGACCAACGTGGTGAAACCCCATCTCTACTAAAAATATAAAAATTAGCTGGGCATGGTGGCAGGCACCTGTAATCCCAGCTTCTTGGGAGGCTGAGGCAGAAGAATCACTTGACCTTGGGAGGTGGGGGCTGCAGTGAGCCAAGATCATGCCACTGCACTCTAGGCTGAGTGAAAGAGCAAGACTCCATCTTAAAAAACAACAACAACAAAACATAAACTAGAAATTGTTTTTTTAAAGTTAATTATCCTCTTAAATCATGTAGAAAATGAAAAGTAGAGTTACAACTATTGTTAAAACAACGCTAGCTTTTATAAATCTCCATATATTTACCTACATTGATATGTTTTTCTTCATACAACTTTGTGCCCCTGTCTAATATCTTTTCATTTTAACCTGCAAGACCCCCTTTGAATTTCTTGTAGGACATGTCTAGAGGTAACAAATTCCCTCAGCTTTTGTTTATCTGAGAATGTCTTAATTTCTCCCTGATATTTGAAGGACAGATTTTTTGGGTATAAAATTCTTGGTTAACAGTTTTTTATTTTATTTTTAATTTTAGCACATTAAATATGTCCACCAATGCCTTCTGCCCTGCAAAGTTTCTGATGAGAAATCTACTTGTAATCTTATTGATGATCTATTGTATGTGACAAGTCACTTCTCTCTTGCTTTCTTTTCTTTTCTTTTTTTGTTTTTGTTTGTTTGTTTGTTTGTTTGAGACAGAGTCTTGCTCTGTCACCCAGGCTAGAGTGCAGGGGTGCCATCTCAACTCACTGCAACCTCCACCTCCCAGGTTCAAGGGACTCTCCTGCCTCAGCCTCCCAAGTGGCTGGGATTACAGGCATGCACCACCATGCTCAGCTAATTTTTGTATTTTTAGTAGAGATGGGGTTTCACCATGTAGGCCAGGTTGGTTTCAAACTCCTGGCCTCAAGTGATACACCCACGTTGGCTTCCCAAAGTGCTGGGATTACAGGTGTGAGCCACCATGCCTGTACCCTCTTGCTGCTTTCAAGACTTTCTCTTTGAGACTGGATGCAGTGGCTTACATCTGTAATACCAGCACTTTGGGAAGCTGAGGCGAGTGGATCATCTGAGACCTGGTCTCTACAAAAAATACAATAATTAGGCATATATGGTGGCACATGCCTGTAGTCCCAGCTACTTGAAAGTCTGAGGTGGGAGGATTGGCTGAGCCTGGGAGTTCAAGGCTGCAGTTAGCTGTGATCATGCCATTGCCCTCCAGCCTAGGTGACAGAGTGAGACCCTGTCTTAAAAAAATTCTCTCTTTGTCTTTGATTTTCCACAGTTTGATTATAATGTGTCTCAGTGTGGGTCTCTTTGAGTTCATCTTATTTGGAGTTTGTTGAGCTTCTTGGATATTTATATTCATATCTTTAATCAAATTGTGAAAGTTTTCTATGATTTTTTTTTTCAGATAATCTCTCCATCCATTTCTGTTTCTCTTTCTGAACTCCATCAGTGCCCACATTGGTCTGCTTGAGGGTGCTCTATAGGTCCCTTAGGCTTTATTTTTGTTCAATTTTTTTCCATTTTGTTCTTTTAAAGTTGATAATTTCAATTGTCCTATCTTCAAGTTTGCCAATTCTTTCTTCAGCTTGCTTCAATCTGCTTTGAATCCCTCTAATAAATTTTTTATTTCAGTTGTTGTGCTGTTGAGTTCTAAAAATTTTTTTGGTTTCTTCTTGGTTTCCCCATCTTTTTACTGATATCTCAGTTTTGTTCATACATTTTTTTTTACTTTCTCCATTTCTTCTTTAGCTTTTTGAGCATCTTTAAGACAGTTGCTTTAAAGTCTTTGTCTTGTATGTCTGTTTCTAGTTTTTCTTGGGGCCAATTTCTGTCCCCAAGAAACTGAACATTTGAATTTAATAGATTTAATAGTGTGGTAGTAGGAAATCAGATTATGCTCTTTCCCCAGGGTTTGCTGTTTTTAAAATTTGTGTTTTTTTTATTATTTTAATCTGTCTCCATAGCAACAATCAGCCTGAAGTGTAAACTTTCACTGGGCATGTGCAGTAACTTACTAATTTCCGCTATGTATGCAGATGCTTTTGAATGCCCTAGTCTTTAATGTCTGAATCCCAAAAGGGGAAAATAGAAAAATGATGTAAAGGGTGTCAACCTTTGAAATCTCCTGGAAGTTTTGGAGACAGAAGCTTATGAAAATTGGAGGGAACGGGCCACAGTGACTGCCTGCCTCTGTGTCTGCACCTCCATAATCAGAAGCAAAAATCA
This sequence comes from Pongo abelii, assembly GCF_028885655.2. Lineage (NCBI taxonomy): Eukaryota > Metazoa > Chordata > Mammalia > Primates > Hominidae > Pongo > Pongo abelii. The sequence goes on from NC_071998.2 coordinate 55,746,961, forward strand.
ATTATCAGAACATAGAACCCTGATATTTGGAGGACAGAGTTTCTATTGCTCACCCTTGCTCCCATAGGCTGCATAAAAGCTTCTTCAGTAACACTTGTACAGCTACCTGCTACTAGGCTGGAGGTAGGGAATGGATAGCTGTTGCTGAGCAAAAAGTTCCAACTGACCAAAATTAACCACAATTTACCATCTAAGCCTTCTCCTGGAAATTGCAAGCCTTCAATTTACACCAAAATTTTAATATAGTTACATAAAGCAGATTTTACCTGTGCAATGATTTTCTAGGTGGGGACATTGGATTCATGGTGCTTCCTACTTCTTCATCTTTCAAAAATTCTCTTGAATATGAAACTAACCACATCACATAGTCCCCTATGGACTTGTAACCTTAACTTCTTATCTCTAATAACATGATGCTGTGAATAAATATCACATGTAGAGTTATCTCTACAACTTTCTCTTTGTGTGAGTTTTTCAAAATTTCCATCAAAGTCATTGCTCTATCAGTAGTTACAGTTATACAGTTTTCCCATGAAACACTGAGTTTATTAAAGCTCATGAGATCTTCTTCCAGAACTCCTTCATTTAGTTGATTCACAAAAAAGCAATTGTTCTTATATTTGTTATTGAAACACATTTTTCTTAAGAAGATATATACTCAGTACAAATGTATATATCAAACCTCCCACATAACATATTTCTGAATTTTTCTAAAATCATCAATAATGCTTTCTCTGCATCAACAATAATATTTGCTGACAAATGAATTTATTTCTGTTTTTTGCCACATTGATTCCACATATTATTTTAGCCATTTTTACTACTACAGGGAGAACAAGTATTTCTCATTGATATTTGGCTTGTTATCTTTTTTTATTATGTAAGGAATATCAAAACTGGCTTATAAAGCTTGGGGAAATTTTATGAAGAATTGAACTGAGTAATACAAAACTTTCAACATTGCTTTAAAATTGTAAGTTTGTCTTCATATCTCAGATGATAAGTTGTTTAAATGTCTTGCAAATTCTGATGATTTTTAGTGGCACAATATATACCCTTAAGCTAAGATTTGTTGTTAATGATATTTAGTGTAAATATATATTTCAAAAAAGTTTTTTTGTAATACCGAATATTTTCAACTGTATTCTTGTGACAGATATCCATGATCTTTGTATCAAAATGGGCTTAAGAGCCAATAATGAAAAGGGTCAACTCTGCCATTTTCTTATTGTTGCTTACTTTTGTATTATGACTATATAGATATGTCTTAGATGTCTTTGAGCCAGGAGGGTGAATAAAGTGCTATGTAGGAAGAAAATGGGTACCTAGAGCACTTCAATTTGCTTTGTTCCCCCACCTAGGCTGCCAGATTTTTATTGGCAATATAATATAGACATGAAGAATATAAGCTTGAAATAAGTGTCTGGGTATAATTTACTAGCTCTGTGGTCCTGCAAAACTGCTTAAACTCTTGCTCTTTGGTTTCCTCATCTGTAAAATGAGGACAATAATAGTGCAGCCTTATCATCAACTCCTTTTCCTCTTTCTCCATATTCAACACATCATATCTAATAAACTCTACCTTTAAAACATACCCAGAATTCAGCCACTTCTCAAGCCCTCTACCATTCCCCTTCAGGCTAAGCCATCTCCTACCTAAAATACTAGAGGAGCCTCCTGACTAGTCTACTTGCTTCATTCCTTGTTCCTCTTATTCTGTTTTCCACAGAACAGCCAGATAAATTCTTTAAAATATAAGTTAGGACCTGACACTTTTGTTCTGGAACTTTCTGGTGGTTTCCCATTCTAATCTGGATAAAATCCATAGTCCTTGCCTTAGCCTGCAAAGCCATTCATGGTTGACCATCCATTCCTTCTGTTTACTCTCATGCTTTCCCTCACTCACTCTGCTCCAGCATTTCTGGCCTTATTGCTCTTCTCAAACACAGCAAGGACACTTCTACCACATGGACATTGCTCTAACTGTTCCCTTTTCTAGAAAATTTCTTCCCCCAGCTAGCCACAAGGCTAGAATTTACTCCATTCAGTTCCCTTCAAATGTTCCCTTAGAAGGTCTTCTCTAATCACTCTATATAAAGAAGAATCTCCCTTTGGGTCATTCTCTTTTCCTTTATCCTGCTTTATTTTTATTAATGGCACTTTTATATCGAACACATTTCAAATCAATACTCTGCTTATCTGTCTCCTACCACTAGCCCACTGGTTCTCAATTTTGGATGACTTTGCCTCCTGGAAGACATTTGGTAATGTCTGGAAACATTTTTGTTTGTCATATTGAGGGAAGGAGTAGAGGCCAGACATGCAGTTAAGCACCCTAAAATGCTCAGAGAAGTTCCCTACAGCAAAAAAAAAAAAAAAAAAAAAAAATTATCTGGTCCAAAATATCAATATTGAGAAAGCCAGCTGTAGGGTTCGGCATGAGAGCGGAAACCTAGTCTATGTTGTCCCTGGTGTTTACAACCTGGCACATAGGAGGTCCACAATACATTTCTTTTAAGTGGCTGAATCAGATGAGAATATGGTAAAGAATTTAGTACAAAATCTGGCAAATAGTAACTATTTCTTTTAACACTGAACAAATATTTATTGAGTTTTACGATGTACCAGACACTGCACTAATTTCTTAGGACAAAACATTAAGCAAAACATCCTAGGCCCCTGTTCACATAAAGGTTGCCTCTTACTGGATGTTAATATTAGTTGTTATTAACAGTGTTATCACTTTAATTTACATCAGTCATCCTAGCTCTACCCAGGATTTGCCATGAGACCAGGGTTTTTTGTTTTATTTTGCTTTGTGTTTTGATAGGATTCTTATATTTCAGAGATGCACTGGAAAACTTGGAGAGTAGGTTTGCCAGAAGCAGCTTGGTATAGTGTAAACAAGAACTGTAGAATTTGAAATCAAATAAGCTAGGTCGATATTGGGGTAGCACTTTGTATAGGTGTTATCAGTCAGGATAGGCAAGGTCTGCTACATATCAAAGGTCTTCAACTTCTTAGGCCTAAAGCCCATTTTTTGCTCACATACATGTCCATGCCTATGGCTTATTTTACTGACTAAAGCAAGTCATGTGGCTCAGGCTGACATGAATGGGGCAAGAACGTATGATTTTACCTGGGGGAAGGGAAGAGAATATTTTTAGATGATGGGAAAACCGTCTGGTTTTTTCATCTTCAAAAATCTGTCTGATTTTGTAAAATCTATTGGCTAGATATTTGGTTGCAAATCACAGAAAGGTATATTGGCTTAGAAAAAAGAAAATGTACTGGGTCATGTAACCAGGCAGTCTAGAGAGGGAGTGTTAGCAACTCAAATGAGTTTTTCTCCCCAGCCCCACACCTCTCCCCCGACCTTGTTATTGAGGAAGAGGCTCGCTGCCCAACACACATAGGAGCCACTACTGCAGCACCGACTTTCGAGAAAAAGAAAGGTTGGGGGGTTGTATTGCAAGCTGACTAGCAAGGAAACAGGAGGCAACAGTCAAATCGTCTCCCTAATCTAAGGGTGGGTCAAGCTTTTATGGCATTTCTAACTAGTTCTAGATAATACCAATGTAGCCAATCTGCCAGGCTGATGGTGTTAGCAATCAGAAGGCACGTGCCCAGGCAATTTTGGCTCTGTATCATCTGTAACAACTTAAGCAATGGTTATATTGGTTTGAGCTGGTCCTGTGGTTGCAACCTTAGCTCTGTCTCCTTCTCCCTCTGTTGGATTCATTCTTTTACTACAGACAGTCCATCTACATGTGGAGGAGATGACTGACAATCTCTGAATAACATCCTTTCAGATCCATGACTCAGAAAACAAGTCATCTTCTCCTCCACATCTACATTGAAAAAAACCTGGGGAAGGATTTTGATTAGCCTGGCTGCGTACCCTCCCAGTCATTATTCTGGGAGGAATGGGAGTACAGTGATTGCCTGGACCTGAATCACACACCCATTTCTGTGGCCAGGGTAAGGGAAGTTGTCTGTAATTAGCAGCCTCCCCAGCATCATATGATCAGAATAGGGGAGAAAGAATTTACCAGAATTTACCAGTGGAAGAACAGATCCTGTACAGGTGAAGTTAGCTGGAACATTGAACATATACCTACCCTACTCTAAATACAATGAAGCATGTAAACGCCTTTTTTTTTTTTAAGCTTTAAAGCATTGTTCACATGCTAATTGCTGTTATTATTCTTTTCAGGTTGAATAAAAAGCCACATTATTTACTAGGGTAAATTAATGTTGGTGGCAGGCAACTATTGTTCTATACACTTAGTTGGAAGTAAAGCTGTAATAAATAGGCAAGAGGTTACCAGCAAATGGAGTAAGTCAATGACAAAAGCTGTTTAGTATTAAACCTAGAAGTGGTGCTTGTTACTTAGGAATGACACTGCATCTGCAAGACTATAATTATACACCTATAATGTGAAAAATTCTGCGGTATGTATTTTCTGAGTGCTATTATGTTTCTGGCTTGGTGCTAGGGGATATTCAAGAAGAGTAATACACAGCTCTTCTCTTGGAGAAATGTTCAACTCCAACCAGATCCCAATAGCTCTGAATATGCAGGTTATGTCAAGGAAGGATCAGGACAAATTGACTGAATTTTTCACTTTTCCTCCTGATGCCTTGACAGCCTGTTTCTCATACTTACTGAATGATGTTTAATTTAATTCATGTGCTTGAGGCAGCACGCTCTGTGTTGCAGCTGTGCACAGTTTGTTTGAAAGGGCTTTCACGGCAAGGCCAAAGGCAGGAAGCACACTGCCGTGATGCCTTGATGAATAGACTCCTTGGGAAAGAAGCGCCTTTATAATGAAGTCACAAAAGAAATCTTCATAAATCCTCAGAAGTCCAGCGGCTTGCATGTGTGAGAGCAACTAAAATACTTCCAAAACGACCCTGCCAAAGGTAAATAAGGCCAATAGTAGGCAGAATTTTTATAAATCTGACTGCTGTGTCTCCAGGCACCATTCCTATAGTCATTTCTCTGTACACAGCCACACCTGCATGCACACAGACATGCATAAACACATACGTGCATGCACACACACTGTATCCATCACTGTTATGAACCCTGCTCCCATTTCTAGCTCCAAATGCCTCCTGCTTTTCCAATCAAAACAGAGAAAAAGAAATAATTGTCACTCTCCCTTGTTGATTGATCAACTGGGTTACTCTTGTGTTAATGAATTTGACCTTCTCAATCAGTGTTGCAATTTTAGGCCTTGAACTCTAACTGTGATAGATGACACCCTCTGAGAAAAGGAGAGAGGCGAGGTGATGGGAATCATACTTAACAATATCATGACAACAGTCCCGAAGGTGAAACTGATTCAGTCTTTTTTGCAAGAGTGGGGGACAGTGACATGGGATCCATCTCTTTGTGAGCCCATATCACTTAGATATATTCCTTCTAGATGTCAGTTCCAGGAAAATGTCCCCAGGCTTACTTGGCTGAAGTCCTCAGGTGCTAACATTTAGACTCATTAGCTGGGGGCTTTTTCCTGAAACCGGCATCAAAAGGGCACTGTCTCTTGATGTTCACTCCAGGAACCGGAGCTGCCTCAGAGGTAGTGAGGTTTCACTGAAGAACAGCTTCCTTTCCTGGCCTTTATCACTGTGGGTTAGTTTCCTGGGCCTGCCATAACAAGTACCACAGGCTGGTGGCTTAGACAACAGAAATTTTATTTTCTCTCAGTTCTGGAGGCTGGGAGTCCAAGCTTAAGGCATCAGCAGGGTTCATTTCTTCAGAGGCCTCTCTCCTTGGCTTGAAGATTGCCTTCTTTTCTCTGTGTCTTCCCATAAGCTGTCCTCTGTAGTTGCCTGTGTCCTAAATCTCCTCTTCTTATAAGGACACCAGTCATATTGAATTAGGGCGCATGCTAATGACTTTATTTTAACTTAATCTCTTTAAAGACCCTGTCTCTAAATTCAGTCACATTCTGAGCTACCAGGGGTTAGAACTTCAGCATATGAATTTGGGGAACTGCAATTCAACCCATACTGACCTGCCACTCTCCCCTTACCCTGACTGGTGGCCTGGGTACTGGTGGACTGGTTCCCTTCACCTGCCCTAACTGCCTCCTGCAGGGCAGGCTTGGCTGACCCAGGCTCCGTGGAACCCAAGAGAAGAACTGAAAGGTGTCCCCCTCAAAAAAGCCAACAGACAAAGCCAAGAAGCCTTCCAAAGCAGGAGGTAAGAAACTTGGCAAGCTGGAGAGGGTCCTCAGGTGGTAACACTTAGCTGGAAAGAGGCTGCCAGAGGGAGGAAGAGGGAGAAGGTTAAATCCAAATGACAAAAGAGGGCAGTCTGGGTCAGCACCAGAGCTGGCAGGCTCCAGTCCCTGGCTGCTTTCTAGATGTTTGTGGCAGCAAAACACTAAGATCACATGGACACAAAGGAGGAAACAGCAGACACCAAGGCCTGTGTGTGGGTGAAGGCTGGGAGGAGGGAGAAGATCAAAAACTACCTATTGGATACTGTGTTCGCTTCCTGGGTGATGAAATAATCTGTACACCAAACTCCCACCACACACAGTTTACCTATGTAACAAGCCTGCACATGTACCCTGAACCTAAAATAAACGTTTTTGTAAAAAGAGAACCTGAGAGAGAATAGGCATTAACCCAGCCTTACACAATTTATTCAAAATCTGGGCATTCCCATCTTTGCCTTGCTGTCTCTAGCTCGTCATTCTGTAACGTTACACACTTTGCTTTCTCTGTTCAACCTTCTTTCTGCCCATAGTTACCGAGTGAGCTCGTCATCCTTCCAGATTTTACTAACACGTCACTTCTGGTATAAGGGTTTCTTGACTCCATATATTGTAGTTGTTAAGAGATCCAACTAAATTTTCATGAGACTAGAGACATGGCTTTGCACTTTGAATCCACACATTTGTAAATTCTCAACAAATGTTTATTCAATGAATGTTTTCAATTGGGAAGATTAAAATCTTTGAACTCAGTTTATGTGCTCCTTCCTGTGTCTCCCGTCTTCTGCTTTATATGTAGGGAAGTGCTTGTTATAATACATAGGTCGATGCCTTCAGCAGTGTGAGCAGTTTAATGATTGCGAAGGCAGATTCTGGCACCTCATTGCTTGAACTTGAATATTGACTTCACTGTTTCTTGGCTTGGTGAGCGTTTCAGTTTGCTAGGGCTGCCGTAAGAAAGTAGTACAGACTGAGTGGCTTCAAGAGACATTTATTGTCTCACAGTTCAGGAGGTGAGAAGTCCAAGACTTAAGGGGTCAGCAGGTTGGTTCCCTCTGAGGACTGTGATGGAGAATCCGTTCCAGGCCTCCCTCCGAGCTACTGGAAGATTGCTGGAATCTTTGGCATTCCTCGGCTTCTGCTGTATCACACTGAACCCTGCCTTCGTCTTCACATGACGGCACTCGCCGTGTGTGTAGCTATCTCCAAGTTTCCGCTTTTTCTAAAGACAAAAGGTATATTGTATTAGGGGCCCACCAGACCCCAGTACAACTTAACTAATTACATATACAACAACCCTAAATTCAGATAAGGTCACATTCTACAGTCCTGGGGGTTAGGACTTCAACATATGAATTTTGGGGGAACACAATTCAACCCAGTAACGGTGACCTTTGACACACTGCCTAGTTTCAGTTCCCATATTAGTAAAATAGAATAATAATATATCCTACCTTATGAGGTTGTTGAGCAATTAAGTGAATTAATATATATAAAGCGCTTAAGACAGTACAAGGCACAAGTAAGCCCTACTTGGCATTAGCTGTTATTTCTGATGTGTATATGTCTGTCTATTCCACTAACCTATCGTAGGTAGAGACTATGCTTGGTCCTACGTACAATGGTATTGCATCACATATAGTACAACACATAGCAGAGCACTTTGTGCCTGATACACAATCTTTGATTAAATATAAGGCAGAGATAGTTCAGAGTGATACTGGGGCAGGAACTGAAAGTCTGTCTGCATGTATGAGACAGTATATTTGGTATATTAGGCTTTGTCATCCCATTTATATAGTTAGATCTCAAAGGCTTCCCCTCGGAGGAATTTGAAACCACTCCCCTTTCTTGGTCTCTCCCTGAAGTTTCCTTGCTTTCTTAAAAATGTGTAGGGAATTTGGTATTACATACACAAATGCTGTTTTGTCTTCAGGTATAGAGAGGTAATTCAGCTTGAGCGTCTTACCTTTAGTTATTGGCATAATTGAATGTGGCAGTTATGTGGTTCTTTCTCAATTATGATATTATCAGTGCAAGGCAGGATAAAGAAGGGAAGAGCAATGTGATATTTCTTCCTCAGAGGCCTGGGTGGGCCATCTGGCAATCTTTAAATCTGGGTGCCAGATTGAATAACATGCTTTGGGTGACTTTTTAAATGCATTATTCAGGGGAGATGTTGTTTTAACCTCTACACTTCACACAGCTTTCTAGCTGATGGAAATCTTTTCTCCCCTTTGTTTGAAAATTACATGGAATGTAGCCCAGTAAAGACTAATAAATCAGCAGGAGAATTCCTCAGCTGGTCTGAATAGTACCTAATGATGGAAAAGGTGGTTGAATCAAGCTACCTAAAGCAAGAGCAAGGAAACGATGTGCAATTGTTCATTCCCCAAATATATGAGACACAGTCTGTTTCCTGATTCGGCAACTCCTCTTGTTCCAAAAATAGGGGAGGTCATCATGTGGGAGTCCAAGTGGTGGAATGAGAAAATAGCTGCACGGGGCACAGTGGGTTTGGCTTCTAGCCTTGACCGGATTGCTCATTGGTTTCTTGAAATCAATAAGATGTATCACTTCTCTAGGTGTCAGTTTTCCTTTTTGTACAATGCGATTGTTGAACTATGACTGCAATCTTTGAGGTCCTGCCTCTGCTTTTACTTCCTCTATAACATTGTGCAAACCTATAGATTCTCAGTCTTCTGTCTCCAGGGTAAATACTTTTACTCTAGTTTCTGACAGCCCACCACTTAATTACTCTCTTGAAGCTCAGTGCCAATATCTGTGTTTTCTATATTTTACTGTCTCAAACGGAACTCGAGGTTTGAATGAGACTCTGATCTTGCTTTACAAGTAAATGAAACAAAGGACAGGTGGGGTCAACCCTATTTCTTAATTCTGAGAAATTGTCTTAATGACTCTGGAAAGAAGCATTTCCACATGAAAGATGGAAGACTACTCATCATCATTATGCATGTGTGCTTTTTGTGAGGTCTTGGCATGAAACAGAAACTGATAGAAGGAAATATAAAAAGTGAAAAGCATGCCTGGACCTTCCCTTTAACTTAAGGCATCCTAGCCGGAAGGCTAAGGTCACTGATAACTGACTGAAACAGAAGAAGGGACTGTCAGAAATATATCAGCTGCTCACTTTTCAAGTACAGATCTTGTTTAAATGCTTTGAGGTGGTAACAAGTCAGTTAAGGGACTAACTGGCTAGTGATGAAATGATCTTTGGCACACTTAACCAAGACAATGTGTTTTGATTATCTTGGAAGAAAGATGCTTTGTAAGGGTGCAGTGATCTGGGTCACTCTACCTAAATCATCACCAAATATTTCTCTGAAGCAAGAGGGGATATGGATGTGGAGGAAGTTCTGAAACCTCCAGTCTTGCTGAACAATCCCTGTAACACAAGTGGGGTGGCATGGAGAAGGAGGACGAACGCATGCCAAGATCCAGATTCTAAAAGCCCATGATTTTTGAGACTTGTAGTAAGTGTATTTTCATTCAGACCTAGTTTCTTATTAGAGCCTTGCTGCCCTAGTGTGTTTATTCTATTAATCCTAATGATATTTACTTCATAATGGAGTTCCACGTGAGTTAACCCTTCCTTAGGTGGGTTTTCTCTTATCGTGAATATTTCCATCCATTCATAGCACTACTTGCTTGACCTTTCAGAAAAATGATTTTTTCATGAGCAGCTTTCTTATACTAGGTACTCTTTTTCTTAAGAAGGGCCTAGAGAAAAAAAATTCAGAATGCCTTAGTTATGTTTTTGTGATAGATACATTTTATCAGCCCTTACTGTGGAGGAGCAATTCGATTTATTTAGCTGTGGCCTCCTCAGAGCTTCATAGAACTGGTGGCAGATTGGACTTCTAGATATTCATGTCACTGGTGGCCATTAAAGCCAGGGATGGGCTAATTAGCTGAATTGTACATTTGAGGAGAACTCATTTAAGAAGATGAAACATGTGAGGTTTGATAAAAACCAAAGACAGTTTTTATACTTACATAACATTTGATGGAAAATAAAATCCAGATAATCCCAATTTCTTCATATTTAAATTGTCAAAATATTGCTTTGTCAGAATTGTTTCATAGACATACAGTTTTTTTTTCCAACAAAGCTCCTCACTTTGTTTGGTCCTATCACCAGTAATTTATTATTTGTATAAAAGTTTGAAACCAGCAGGGTCAAACATATAATTTAGCAGTCATTTATATTATCAAAATTCCAACTTCAACTAGTCCTTTGGTAAAAATTTTATATTCACATTAGCTTTAAAAAAAACCCAGCTGAGTCAAGAGCTTTGTAAAGTGACCCATTGCTATAAAGAAACTGAGTAACCTTAATAGAATTGATTTGAATTTCAGTTTTCCTATCTAAAAAATGAAGATAATAATAATGCATCTCCCATAGTGTTGTGGGGTAGACATGAGATAATTAAGGGAACACATTTTGTGAAAGGTAAAAATCTGATATTATCATTGATTTTTAACCAAAAGTAAATCTACCAACTATGATTATATAACTAAACTCTAATATTATTGATTTTCTCAAAAGCAAAGCCACTAAAATATCATGTAACTGTAAAATCGCATAACCTAACTATAACTCTAGTTATATAATTATATAATTACATACTGATTTATCTGCCCAGAGGAGGCAAATCAGAAATTTTTTTAGGTATTAATATTTAGCATTTCTCTAAACTCCATAGTTATACTGGTTACTCACAGTCCTCTACCCCTTGAAAATTGCTCTTGGGTGGAAAAAAATCTCCAGTGGGGAAATTTACACATTTGTGTCAAAGGGGGCTGTAGGTAGAATAGACTCTCCGCTCTTTAAGACAAAGTTCTCTAGCACTGCACGTTCTCTTGAAGCCCTCAGGTAACACAGCTATAGATGGCAAAAGGGTAGAAATTGGGGCATGTGTGGGGGCTCACACCTGTAATCCCAAAAACTTTGGGAGACCAAGGCAGGAAGATTGCTTCAGTACAGGAGTTTGAGACCAGTCCAGACAACATGGCAAGACCCCATCTCTACAAAAAATACAAAAATTAGCCTGGTGTAGTGGTGTGTGCCTGTAATCCCAGCCACTTGGGAGGCTGAGGCAGGAAGATGGCTTGAGCCCCAGGAGGTCAAGGCTGCAGTGAGCTGTGACTGTGCCACTGCACTCCAGCCTGGGTGATAGAGTGAGTCCATGTCTCCAAAAAAAAAAAAAAAAAAAAAAAAAGTTGGTCTGAGTTCTGAGTTCTCAGACCATATGGTTCTGTTATGACTATCATGGGTAAGAGGCTCCTTTGGTTAAATAAGACACCCAGCATCTGTCCATTGGTTCAGCTGTATCTAACAGAAAACCCAAATTAACACTGGCTTAAATGCACAAGGACTTTTTTTTTAATCTCTTGTAAAAGAAATCTGTAGGAGGGAGCCTAAGGCAATGTGGCAGCCCCACAAAATTCATAGAGCCCTAGCTTCCTGTTATGTTATCCTGGTGTACGGTATATGGCTTATCTGAAGGTCAGTCACCTCAAGGTTCAAGATGGCTCTTGGAACTTCAGTCAACGAATTCGTGTTCTGGAAAATAGGATAAAGAAAGGGAGGACCCAAAAATGTCTTCCCTTAGCTTTTCTTCCTCCTTTTAAGTAACCTTCCTGGAAGTCCCTCCCAACAATGTATGCGATCTTGAAGGCCAGAACTGACTAAATAGACATACTTAGCTGCAGAGGAGGCTAGGAATGTAATATTTTAGTTAATGCATTGTTGCCCCCAGTAATATAGGCATTTTATTAATAAGATAAAAGGCAAGAATGGGTGTTGGATGGGCAACTAGTAGCAGCTGCCACACCAGGTATAAATTATTTTGGACTCTGGGTAAAGTGTAGAAAGGAGAACCTATGGTCAAGGAGAATTTCTGCCAGTGGCTTGACCAACAGTTTACGTCCACACTCTCGTTTCTGCTGGAAACTGATCACTAATAAACTGGCTCGCCTACCATAGGAAAAAAGAAGGAGTAATAGCCCATATCTATTGTGTGCTTACTATTTGACAAGCAAGACGTAATCATTTTGCATGCATTATTTCATTAAAGCCTCAGGTCAAGCCATAAAGTAGGTACTAGAACTATTCCTATTTTACATATATGGGAACTGAGGCTCTGTGGTTAATTAACTTGACCAAGATTACTAGGAAGTGTGGAAGTAGAGACTTGAACTCAGGTTCTTTGGTCTTAGAAGCAAGTGCTCTACCACTGCACTGTGCTATATCACACACACACACACACACACACAAATAAAAAAAAGGGAAAAGGAAGAAGAGTTATAAAGAGGTAACAGAATAAATTAAATCCCTGAACTAAAATGAAAAATTGTATATTAAAATGCTGAAAGTTAATTTTTAAAAAGGTAAAATGATGACTCTTATACAAACATAAAATTAACATGTGTCAAATATTTTAATTAACTGAGTGACCCAATAGGATGTCAAACATGTTCAAAAGAGAATTCAATGAAATGCAGATACATAGGCAATGAGGAATGCTGGAAAGAATTTTCAGATAGATACAAGACTGGTCTATTCATTGGGCAATAATCAATTGCATTCCACCAGGCACACTTTCTTTCCATTTCTAAGGATGAGAATGGCTTTCTATTATCGATTTTACATACAGAGTAAAGGAACTAAAAGATAAAAATAACCTGGAAAGGTGTGCTAGGAAGGACACTCAGTAACTTTTTGTCTAGTTCAAAGTTTTTCATAATTTATAAGTTTTTCTAGTGTACCTAGATTATCTTCTCCCCATTGCCTGATATACCAGTGTTTAGGGGGATGTAAAGAATATCTCAGAGATTTCTTTTTCCTACCTACCCTCCAATTTATCCACTACTAGATGTCCAGCAGAGAGAGGGAAGGTCAAAGAATGATCTTTTCTCTTTGAACTGTCCTAGTGTGTTGGTAATAACTTTCCAAACTAAGATGGAAAATTGGATTCCAGTGGCTGTCATGTCATCTTTCATGAAGTAATTAGCAAATGTATGTTGGATGCCTTCAATGTGCCAGCGACTCTGCTAGATGGACAAAGTAGGCATGGTTCCTGCTGTCAGATACTTACAGTATACAGGGGAAAACTTACCTTCCAATAGAGGGCAAATATGCTGTCCAATATAACCTACAAATGTGCACTCCACCCAACCCTGTGAATTGCTTCTATGCACATTACGTATTTTTTAGGGCTTACATTATAACTTGTTCAAAACATCTTTCCAAGCCTGGACAGCTTGTCTGCCTTCTTATTCTTCCCCAATTGTTGAGCAGTTTGTAGCATCATCAGAGGAAAAACACTATTGCATTAAAATTGCCAGTGTGGTTTTTTGCTGACAGCCAAACTACGGGTTTGGCAGCATTTCCCTCTTAAAAGCTTCACATGACTTCCTTCTGTCACCTTTAGAGTTTCTGCAGTGATAAAGAGGCATCAACTTACTCAGTACAGGGAAGCCTTCTGGACTCCTCAAATTCTGCTCTTAAATCAGCTCAAAGACAAACAGGGAGGGATGTTTCTGTCTTTGCCTCTCTTGCCCTCCCTTCCACTCTCTCATCTGTCATCCTCTGTCTGTGTGTTGTCCTCATTGCCCTGCCTACTAGTTCTCATTTGCAAAGTTTTGTTTTTGTTTTCATTTTTGTTTTTACACTCAGATCTCAGGCTGCTTCCTCCAGGGATTCCTTTACTCTTTCTTGGCAGCAGATTTCGGAGGGCCCTGCCTTCTGCACACTGATAATTAAGAACCAGTGGGCCAAGAGGCATCTTGCACAGTGCTGAGCAATTCCCCTGAATTCCAGGCAGAAGGCAAGTGTACACTGAGGGAGAGAAAGGAAAGAGAGAGACAATGACCACAACCACATCTATTACTTCCTTCGACCTTTCTCAGAAAGGAGCCAAGCCATAATGTTACTGTTGCCAGTTAATAGTCATGAGCTCAACTGATGTAAACACTGATGATAGTCACTTTCCTTCAAGTCTGCCACTGCCTATAGTATTTCCTTGTTTGGAACACTGACCTCTCTAGGACTCAGTTTCCTGATTTATAAAATGACAACATCGGAACAGGTAGTTAGCAAAGAGCTTCAGCTTAAGCATTCTGATTAACTAAAATAAAGCTGTTGAGTTTTTTAACAGTGAAGTTAATGTTGCTTTTTATAAATGTTCAAGCAGATGTTCGGAATTGCCTATTAAGGAGTGGGATTTGAAATGAGAGAATAAAAGGATTGGTTAGGTATTCTGTTGTTTGGGGAGCTTCTGACTTTTTTCTTTCAAATGAAAGTAAACACCTGTACATGGAGAAGAGAATCAAACAACATAGGAAGGTCTAAAATTTCAAAATAAATAGTCTCCCACCTACCCCACTCCTGCCTGTCCACATTCTCCAGTGTTAACCATTCTGAGCTTATGTCTTTTTAGTTCTTCCATTGATTACTATGACTTTATGTCATAATGTATGTATTTCTGTTTTCTGAATTCCCAACTTTGGATATATTGTTGACTCCCAAAAGAGAAACTTCCCTCTTCTGGTGTGACTCCCAATTTTGTTTGGTTATATTATTTCTAGGTTGTCAAGATATGGAATACATCACTGTCTTTGATGCTTTGTCTATAGATTGCTTCTGAAAATCTAAGCCCCTAAAAAGTCAAATTAAGTATAATGATTATATAAATACTCTTCACTATGGAACGAAGTTGATTCCTTGGACCCATAGAAAAGGAAATGTGACCCTTTGTCACTGAACTCTTGCCACTCCAAGAGGAATGTTCTAGGGCTGGGCGCAGTGGCTCACGCCTGTAATCCCAGCACTTTGGGAGGCTGAGGCAGGTGGGTCACCTGAGGTCAGGAGTTCGAGACTAGCCTGGCCAACAAGATGAAACCCCATCTCTACTAAAAATATAAAAATTAGCTGGCTTTGGTGATGCAGGCCTGTTACACAACTACTCGGAGGCTGAGGCAGGAGAATCGCTTGAAACCAGGAGGTAGAGGCTGCAGTAAGCCGATATTGCGCCACTGCACTCCAGCCTGGGTGACAGAGTGGGACTCTCAAGAAAAAAGAAAAAAATGTTAAAAAATGTTCTGTGTATCAAAAACAGATAAACCTTTTCCCTGTCAGATTGCGTCCCTTCTTTCCCTTCGTAGTCTGGTTACCACTGTTTCTTTTATATTTCTCTTTTCCTTATATTTTTCCTTGTATGTTGTCATTTGTCATATATGATTTTAAAATCTTTGAGGTTTTTCATGTGTGAAAATGTTTTATATTCCTTTATGATTTACAAATTTTTGACTGGGTATAGAATTCAAGCCTCAAAATCATTTTCCTTCAGAAGTTGCTTCATTATCTGCTAATATCCTGAGATGCTGATGAGATTTCTGGGATTAGTGTGATTTTTGTTCACCCAAAGCTTAGTGTAACTTTCTTTTAACATGTAAGATTTAAGGACTTTTCTCTTTATCTCTAGGGTTGTCCAGTTTTGCCATGATGTATTTAGATGTGGACTAAGGAACTTTATCCTCTCTGCTTCATATTTAGTGGGCCCTTCCCATTTAAAGACGAGTATCTTTCTTGATTTCTGGGAATTGTTTAATATTATTTATTTATCTATTATGTACATGTCAACTTGACTGTTTCTTTTACGGTTTTGGTTGCTACGTTCTCAGATTTTCTCAAATTTACCTTCTCTATTAGTATCTTAGCCTTAAGCTTTGACAATTCACCAAATAAGAGTTTTGTTCACAGGACTGAAACTTTAGGTGGTGCTGTTTGATAGTTTTCTTCTTTCAGAGTCTGAAACTAGACTCTAAAGTTACCCCAAGCTCTACTCTGTTAATGTTTCTGGCTTCAGTATCCTAAGATCTCTTCTAAGGCATTTCATCAAAAGACAGTGCCAAGAGCTTTAGCCAGGGGACAAAACCCAGTGATATCAGCCTCACATACTCCAAAGACCCAAGGCGAGGGAAGTGGAACATGCTACCCCCAATGATAGTCCTGGGGGTTTCTTCTGCTCCTGGAATTTGATGATTCAAAATTTGCATTTTCCTCCCAAATTCCTTTACAGGGAATCTTTCTTAGCTCTGATATTTAGGAGTTCAGAATAATACGTTCTGGTTTTTTCCATCAATCCAATTCAGTCTGCTTTCTGTCTTTTAGAGTTCCCTCAAAATTTCTCCTCCTATGCCTGCTTTTTAAATATACATGTATATTAAGGTTTTCTTCTGATTTATAACATTTCCTACATTGCTGGGCAATATAAGAAAAGAGAGGAGGTAGATACATTTGCTTAGACCTCTGCTTTTACTAATATTTTTTAAAGAAAAATAAATTTGCTATTTCCATAAAATAATATCTTATTATAAAGAAAGTAAGCAATTCAGAAATTTAATAAAGAAGAAATGTAAACCAACCATAATAATCAATATTGTGTGAACAGCACTGCAGACATTTCTAATGCAAATATAGAGAAGAACAGATAGAGAAAAGTACTTGTAGGAAATTTAACCGAAGGAAAAGAAACTGAGATAAAAGAAGAGAAATTGCTAAACTTTAAATAAATGCTTCTTCACCATAAAAGAAATCACTTTGTAAAGGATTCCTCTAAAGTTATGGAAAACATTAGGAAATTTGAATTATTTTTTCTACTTTATGATAAAAATGTTATTTTCTATGAAAGAGATGAAGTCATGAACACTCTCATATCTTTCCCTTCCTCCTCTCCCTTTTGTTAGCTGTATATCGTTTTTATATTGTCAAAGTGTAAGGTAATTCCCATTGAAATATGACCAAATATAACAAAACTCCATGTAATTGTTTAGTATTTGTTCTGTAATTTGATGGGTTAATTTATAACCATTGGTTTTTAAATTATAGCTTCTTTATTACTAATTTCTTTAGATTCATCTCTTATTTATGTAGATTTTTTTGCCACTTTGCTTCAGCATTTTTTAAAGGAGGTCTCATATGTGCTACATGTCCTGAGTTCTTTCATGTTGACAATGTCCATTTATTATCTTTATAGGTGAGTAACACCTTCTCTGGATTTAATCTTTTGGCAACACTTTTGTTTTTTCTAAATATTGTAAACGTTGTTTTATTGCCTTCACAGAAGAGGCTAATGACAGCCTGATTTTCTTTCAGTTTTTAGGTGATTTATTTTTCTGCCTGGGTGCTCAAGGAATTAATTCTTTATTCCTTAAACCTAAAATCTTTAGCAGAATATATTTTCATAATGCATAGGAACATTACTGTATGAAATGTTCTTATGACCCTTATGTATTTTGTCTATCAGCAAATTGCTTTTTTATTTTAATAAAACTTTCTTTTAATATATCAAGTTATTTTTCTATTCTATTTTTCTGTCATTCTGAGACATTAACTTTATGCTACCTCATTTTAATCTACATTTTGTCTGTTAATTTCTTGTTACAGAAATCAGTTTGCTTTTTTAAAATCTGCACTCCTTATGATTATCTCAAACTTTTCTATTAACAGCATAGTTTAAAATTTTCAAATATTCATACATACACAGAGGAAGTGAGTCTAAATATAAGGAACAAAGAGTAATAACTGAATGAACTCTCATATCTCTACAACCCAGCCTAAGAACTAGAATAATATTACTATACATTAAAATTCCTATATATGAATACCTCTCCTAGATTCTGTGCTCCTCTGTTTATTCCCCAAAGTTACTAACATCTTAAGTTTTATCTTTAGCTAAGAGTTTTAAAAAATTATAGCCCAATTAATAGTTTACTTTTGAATATGTTTGACCATTTTTGTAAAAGAATTCACACTATATATTCTTCAGCAACCTGTCTTTCTTCTCCTTAAAATTCTGCTTGTGAAATTTATTTATATTAATACATGTGCCTTTAGTTATTTCTTTATCACTGTTAAATACTATTCATAGACAGGGTGTGTGGTTCACGCCTGTAATCCCAACACTTTGGGAGGCTGAGGTGAGAGGATTATTTGAGGCCAGGAGTTCAAGACTAGCCTGAGCAACGTAACAAGACCCCATCTCTAATTTTCAAAAAATAAGTTAAAAATAATATTCGTAGGATGGATACAGTACCATTTATGCATTCATTTCCCTATTAATGACTTCTAGTTTGTTTCAACATTTTATTTTATTATCATCAATATTATATATATTTTATTATATATCATCTAGTACACATGTTCAAATTTTTTCTAGAATGTATGCTTCTGAGGGGTGATATTTCCAAATTATAAGTACATCTTTAACTTGACAATAATGCCAAGTGATTTTCTAAAATAGTTACATATATTTGAACATAATATATTCTCTACCTGGTTGATGGCTATTATTCTGTTATTATGTCACTTTGCTTCTTGATTTGTTTCCTTGAGTCAAATCTTCCTTTTAATCTGAGTCCTCTTGCTTTATCATCTTTTCTTTAAATTCGTGTTTTATTTCATCTATATTCTTTGACTTATGTATTCCTTTGCACTTTCTCATTTGATTTGATCCTTGAAATAACACTGAAGAATAGGTACTATTATGATTCCCATTTTATAGGTAAAGAAATGGACTCTCAGGAAATTATGCATCTTGGCCACAGGCCACAGCTAGTAAATGGAGGATCTAAACTAGCAACCGAGGCCTTCACCTCCAAAATGCTTGCTTTTTTTCATGATTTGAGACAAACTATAATTAGGTGCTATATTGTGTAATACAACCTCTAAGACTAATTCAGCTTCTAAACTGAACAGGAATAAACAAACAACACATCTATAGTACATGTAACTTATCGAAAACCCTCCTAAATGAGACAAGAACAGCAGCGTACCAGGTGGAATTACTGCCCTGATCTCTCTTGGAACTTACCCTTGTACCTAAAAGGATGAATTCTGCTGCTACCACCTAAAGTGTGTATGTGTACGTGTATGTGTATGCGTATGTGTATGTGCATGTGTGTGATTTAAGCAGCTGATATAAGTGACAGTACTATTGACACAGACTTTAGAAACCCAATTTAATAACAAGGAAACAGGATTAAAATAAGAATATGATGTGGGTTTGCTTGGCCCTCGATGATGTCTGAGAAGAGCCTTTATTTGGAATATCCCTACATCCTGAGCTCTTAGAAAAAAACCAGGTCACACAGGGTAAACGTGTGCAGCAATTAATTTGGTGGATGGTAGAACCTTGACCTGTGTTAGGGGACTTTTCTAGCACTTGGAGGGGCATAGTGAAGTTCATTTATTCCTGGAAAGGATATCTCTCTTGAGTTACAGTTTTAGAAGAATGGCATATGAAATGACAGGCTACCCAAAGATAATCTATACTGAGAATGTTGTAAACCGAAGATGAGGGGAGGCAGCAAGACTGACTCAAAGAACAGTCATGCATCTAGACTTAGCTGCCCTTCTGTATTAGAGCGATTGCTGGTTGAGTTTATGTCCTATTTTCAAATATCTTTGTCAAGGAATTGTAATCAAACCTAGGATAATCAAATAATTATTTTCATTGTTTCCTAAAGATTGATCTAAGGAGATGCATATATATCCGGTGGGGGAAAAAAACCTGCAAAGTATTCAAATAAGTTTGGGTGTTTTTAATTTAACCAAGCCAAGCGTTTTCTTTTCTGTAGAATTCCTCAAAGCTATTAATATGCTAATGTACTCTGAATTTGTAAGAGGGATATATATTACAAAGAAGTTCTAAGTTATTTGATCATGAAGCCCTTGTATTCATGGACTCCTGGAACATACTTCAAGAAATTTTGCTTTCTTCTAATCATAAAATATTCAAACTAGAACATGTCTCAAAACAACTCCAGTTTTAAACCCTAATTTTACAAGAAGGGAAACTAAAATTTAGAGGCTTTAAGTTACTTCCCCAAGGTCACATAGCTCTTTGGTGATAAAGGTAGAACTAGAATTTTTATCTTCGGATTCCTGATCTTGTGTGAAACTGATCAAAAATGGATTAAGTCACAAGATGCAATGACCTGAAGGCAGGCCTATTTGCTCCCTTCCAGGCATGTGATATGTCCTTCTTTGCCAGTGAGAATAATGAGACCTAAAATTATTTCCTGTGGACCCAAAATTGCACTTCTGACAGCTCATGAAATCCTCTCTCTGAAACCTTATTACACCTCTGCTTTCCCTAAAGATTCAAGAGTCTAGGGATGTCCTCTCTAAATTCTGCATATAAGGCCTACATCACAGATATTCACCTGAATATCTTATTATATTGTGCCCTCCAGCAACACTTAGAGAACAACTCCCCTTCCAGCATCCTGTTCCAAGTTGACAAGTCTGTGGCAAGAGGCAATTTCTTATACTGAGGTTATCTGGACAGCCTCAGACCCCATAAGCAGAATTTAGAGAGGGCTTGAAATTTAGAAAAGGGACCACTTTTCTGGTAAGCAGTGGGGCAGTGTATATCAAAAACCCTTACCAGCTTCATACCCTTTAACTTTGAAGGAAATAGCAGAAAGTGTATTTTCAGATTTAATTGCACTAGTATTTGTCAATGCACTATTTTAATAGAAATTTGAAATAACCTGAATATCCAATAATAGGAGATATCAAATAAATAAATCAATATACATCTATTAAATACTATATAGCCAATAAAGTTATGTTATAGAACCACTCATGGAAAGATGTCTAGAACAGAGCTTCCCAACAAATTTGCTAGGTATTAAAATTTTGATGTCCTTTGCCCTCATGGCAGGTAGTCAGGGTCTAGTGTGGCCAGAGTCCCCCACTCAAATGTCTCAAAATGCAAGCAGGCTCTTCTTTCACCCAAGTGTACCATAAAATTATTTGGTTTTAAAAATGTGTGCCATAATGTAAAAATGTTCAGAAAACTGATCTAAAACATATTGCTGGGAAAAAATTATGAAGTATTATTACATTGAGTTTTGAGATATACTCCAATGTCTGATTGAAAACATACCTTGCCTATATCTGGAATACTAGTAATTTTTATGTTTTTGTTTATTTGCATTTCTCTTTTTAAGTAAAAAGTTTTTGTTGTTGACAGAGTCTCACTCTGTCACCTAGGCTGGAGTGCAGTGGCAAGATCTCAGCTCACTACAACGTCCCTCCCCTGAGTTCAAGGGATCCTCCCACCTCAGCCTCCTGAGTAGCTGATTACAGGCGTGCTCCACTACGTCCGACTAACTTTTTTTGTATATTTAGTAGAATCGAGTTTCACCATGTTAGCCAGGCTGGTCTCAAACTCCTGACCTCAAGTGATCTGCCCACCTCAGCTTCCCAAAGTGCTGGGATTATATAGGTGTAAGCCACCACACCTGGCCAAAAGTATTATTTAATAAGAATAATAATAATTTTAATGCTTACATAGCTCTTAATATATTTTATTTGGTTTGATCCTCAAACCTATGAAGTAGTCACTGCCATCATTGTTTTCATTATATAAGTGTCATTTTTTAAGTCCATATTTGAAGCTAGTAGGAACTGGACAAGTTGATGCTGGCAGAAGAAGGTAGAAACAAGATATATCTGAAAGGTAGAAATAAGAAAATATAATAACTAATTACCTGTGGGAACTAAGTACACCTCCAGGACACTGGGGATTGTGGTATTAATGACCAAAACAGAATCGTGGAAATGCAGTATTTTACAAAGGTTTTAAGGGCAAACTCATGGAATGATTCATGTTCAAGAAGCGGCTGAGTTTTGCTGTTTACTTGTTATTTAGGAGCTGCAAAACTCACTGGTGAAAATGTCCAAGTTATTGTTGAAACTCAGCTGAGAGGACGAAACGAAAGATGTAATTTGGATAGTCATTCGCAATGGAGCCACAGTCAGAGCTGTGCAGGAGAATTGATTCTCCTGGGAAGAGTGTAGAGAGAAAAGCAGGACACCAAAAGCTCGAACCTTTAGTCTTTGTCTCTGCAGAACTCCCAGGGGCTTGACTTCCATGTGTGGAATGATGATAGAATAGCATTCCAAGAGTTGTTGGCCATGGATGAATACTGACAATGGATGACATGTTCAAATAATTTTCTTTATTATTCCTCCATAGATCAGAGATTACTTGATTTTAAAAAACAAAGTAAGAAAGACATTTTGTATGCTCACAGAGGATTTGTTGGTGAGCAGCACCCTAGAAGATAGGATTAATGTGAAAGGTATCCTAGCCATTTGAAGAAGTGATCAGAAATTAAGAAGGTGCCACTGAATTATAACAAGTGCATAGTACATTGCACTTAGGATGGGCAAAGGGATTAAGCTACAAAAATACAAAATGGAAGGACTCTGACAGGCTGTAAATACAATGAGCAAAGATCTACAAGTCTCAGAGAGGAACAACTCTCTGAGTTGTTTATATATTTATTCTGGCAAATATAAGATGTTTACTAGAAAATATGTTTTCAGGCAGTAGAAAGACATAAATATAATAATTCAATCACCCTGTCATATTTGGCATTCAGAAGAAATACATTAGAAACATAATAAATGTATTTCTCTTCAGGGTGCCTCTTTTAGAAGAGTTTAAATTTATTAAATAAAATATCAAGGACATCAAAGAAAATTAATACATGACTATAAAAATGTATTCCTAAAGAAAGGTCAGTAATTATGGTATTTATTTTTGACATCAAAAGACCAAGGAAAAATTTAATAAGGATCAAGATCATTGGCCTGCGTGCAGTGGTTCACACCTGTAATCCCAGCACTTTGGGAGGCTGAGGTGGCAGGATCACTCGAGCTCAGGAGGTTGAGGTTGCAGTGAGCCGTGATCACACCACTGCACTCCAGTCTAGGCTACAAACTGAGACCCTATCTCAAAACCAAGCAAAATAAAAAAGATCGTTAATCTGTGAAAGATTATTGTACAGAGTTGTTTGGCATCTCTATTGCAAGTAGAACAATGGGAAATAAACTGAAGCCATGAATTTTTAAAAATCCCCCCAAATATATATGTATATGTATACACACATACACAGACCACACATACTGGCATACATACACATATATGTGTATGTTTGTGTAAAGAGTCTAGAAGAGAATGCATCAAAATATTAATAGTTATTATTTCTATGCAATAGGATTGTAGGTGTTTTATATCTGTATCTTTTCCAAAATTATCTATATTAAGCATGCAATTTTTGTGTAGTAAGACAAATAAGTTATTTTTCTTTAGAAGTGTTTCTAGAAACAAATGTTACTTCTTTCTCCTTCCTGTCACATTCTCAGCCCTTAATCGATAAAACTCATTTTTCATAAGATCCTGAATAACAACAGTTCTGGCACCCCATTTTATCTTTTTCAGATGCTAGTGAAAAATAATCACCTTTCAGACAAGATCATTGTTTTGCCAGGAAAAATTGAAGACATCTCACTTCCTGAGGCTGTAGATGTGATCATTTCCGAACCAATGGGATACATGCTGTTCAATGAACGGATGCTAGAGAGTTATCTTCATTTCCAATAAATGGCTAAAATCAAACGGTAAGTTGGCCCATTCTTGGTTTAAAAAACAGTCTAACTTCTCTGTAAAACTTTGCCACTCTCTTTCCCCTACATCTTGTTCTGTACAGAAAGAAGGAGAGAGCATTTCTATCATACTCAATTATTTGTTTTTCTCATCTCATTCTTCCATAACAAATTAACTCGTCTCCAATCGTAAGAACACAGGTATGCTGCACAGTATTCAACATGGTGTAGAGAGCCAGGTCTGAGTTCTGTGTTTTTTATCCTAGTTCAATCCCTTCATTCCTTAATTAACTTGGGCTAACACTTGACCGTTTGGCTTTGGTTTCCACATCTGTACAATGACATTATTACACATAATCTCTAATGTCTTTTCAAGTGTTGGCCTTCTGTAATTGAGGAACTCTCTGGGGTCTGCTTGTTCTTTTTGATATTTTTTTCCCTACTGTATTTCTCTCTCTGTCTATGATCACTACACATAGTCAAGATAATATTAAATCTAATATGCTTTTTGTGCTTTCCAAGTGACTGCATGTGCTAAGCAATTTGAATAAATTATTTTATAAAATCCTTATAAAGTCTGAACGATGAAGGTTTTCAATTTATTTGAGGGGTTAGCCTTGAAGCTAATTTTGCAACCTTCCCCAGTGACATTTGACAATGTCTGGAGACATTTTGGTTGTCATAATGGCAGCAGGGGCTGGGGTACTAGCATCTAGTGAATAGGGGCAAAGATGCTGTGAAGTATCCGTCGATGAACAAGACAGTCCCCTACATCAAAGAATTATCTAGCCCAAAATGTCAATAGTATACGATTGAGATCTGGGGTAGCAGGGGACGTTGTTATCATCCCATTTTATAAAGAGAAAACTGAGACTCAATGAGGAAAAGTAATGTGGCAAGAACAAACATCTAACAATTGGCAGGCCAAGAATTTGAGCCTACATCCGTCTGACACTGAAGCCTACACTCATGACTTCGGCACACACACTAGCTTTCCACTCTTCACCAGAGAAAGTTGGCACATTCCAACAGCAGGCGTTTTCAATTAAAGCATGGAGGATAACTTGCCAATTTTAAGTTGCATCTCATGAGAATTTCAGCTCCTTACCCCAGTTGTATTTACTTAAATTACCAGTGTTGTAGCTCCATACCTTGATATTCAATGAAAATAAAATAGTGAAAAACCATGCAACTCATACATACCAACATGCATATAAGTGAAGTTTGAAGTTCATAATTTCCTACATGCTTCAAACTTCAGAAATAAGCATTAAAAGAAAACTCATGTATAAATAAATAAATAAGCTTAGGCAAAGTATGCCTAATGTCAAGAACTTTATTAGCAATCTTGCTGTAAAACAGCTCAGGATGCTCTTGGAAGCCTTGTGTGTATGCGATAAAATTGAACCGTGGGAGATGAAAGTGAAGGTACAAAGTGGCTTGGATTTCCTCCTCAGTGCCCCCAGGAAGAATTTGTATGTTTTTTTCCTGGACTTTTTCAGATGGTTAGGTGCTTCTGTATGATGAGATTTGTAATGTAGTTAATTAACATGCATCACCTGAGCCCCTCTTAAACTGAGTATTTAGATAATATCTAGGTACCTTTTTTCCCCGGATATTTGAAATGAATATGACATTTTATACTGGGCTATATATCTTTAGGCAAGTAGAAATGAATACTGATTTTATTGGCTTTCTAGGCTGTGTATTCCTCAAGGAAGAGTGATTGATTTTTTTCTAATTATTTATATATTCCATCAAAATAAGACATAGTTTAAAACATCAATTAATAATAAAAAGGCTTATAATGAAAAATAGTAGCCTTCTGCTGCACCTCTTTCTATCGTCAGACTGCTCCCCAAAGGCAACCGCTTTCAACTCTGTCTGTTGTTTCTTCTATTATTTACCTACATATTCCTATCTAAGATGATTACATTGCTATTCTCGTCACTCTCTGCTTGAGAATTTAGCTTTCCTGAATGGCAGCTCCTTCCTTCCTGATGCACCTACCCCACCCCCATCCTCTCCATATATTTAGATAGGTCCTCAGTTCCTTTATCCCACCCCATGGGGCCAGATATGTTTCAGAATTCAGAACCTGAAGGACTTTCGAAAGTTAATGTCACATACCATGTATTACTTAATTCTCCCCAGTGGGATCTGAGGCAACACTCTGTAATGAAACACATTATATTGCTGCAACAAAACGTAAGAATATTGATACAAAGTGGAATAAATAAAGACTACAAATAAACTGTCATGTCAGTTCAGATCATGTTTTGCCATGAAATGATGCTGCTGCAAACTTATAAAAATCTGTTGCTTTTCAGATCTCAGAATTTAGCATAAAGAAATATAGGCCTAGATCATTATTTGGTTAAATTAAGAATCAGCGTTTCCAGTGTTATGATGTAATGTAACTGTTGTTGAAAGCTGAGTCAGATAGTATAGTAGATGCTCTATGCTTATGTATGTTTTCACATATAATCTTTTGTTTTTCCTGGAGTTAATTGTCTTGGTTTCTTTCATTAGCTTAGCTTTTATATATTCATGGCTAAATGTTTCTACGCTCCAGTAGATCTGACAGATGCCTATCAATATGTGTTCCTCTGTTGCTTCCCTCTATTCAGTAGTCCTCTGGCCTTCCCTAGCAACATGAACTGGGTGTTCTCTAGCCCCATTGCATGACTGTCATACATTGACTTTCCATCATCATCCTTCTTGTCTTCCTCTTTTTTGGTTTACGACATCATTTCAGCAAAGGATATTCTCTACCAGCTTCTGCAGAAAAGGAGCTTGAGAAGTTACTTTTTATTGAGCCCTTGTATTATTATTTGGTCAAGAATTTAACTTAAAAACAATTTTTACTCAATATTTTTAAAGCTTGGTGTTTTGGTTTTTGTGTTTTGTTTCTCTCTGCAAATCTTGCTATTGAGAAGTCCAATGCCATTCTGACTCCTGCTCCTTTAGAGTAACAAAGTTTTCCCCTCTAGATGCTTTTAGTATCTTCTCTTTATTTCTAGTGTTCTAATGAGAATCTTTTTTAAGTTCTTGTGCTGGAAATTCAGTGAACATGTTTAATGAGGAGACTGATTTTCTTCTGCTCTCAGAATTTTCAAAATATTTTACATTTGATTTTCTCCCCTCCATTTTATCTGACATTCTTGGAATTCCTATTAGGTTGAGGCTCATAACATTATCCTCTAAATTTTCCCAAGTTTACACAAGCAGAGATATGTATTACTTCTCTGAGGCTATTTAATATCCTTGTATCATCTCAAAATTGAAAAACCACCAAGCAATCATTATTGTTTTGATACCAATGCCTGAGATTTAGATGCGGACATATGAATGAGGTTATGATCATGCTTTGCCCCTGACCACTTCTGAAAATACCCCAAATAAAATAATCTGTTTTAACAGATATGGAAAGCCACATAGTTTAAGGATGGGCACTGACTATCAGATGAGATTCCACTCCCTGGATTTTGCTCCACTCTTTTTTAGCTCTGCGATCTTGACCAAGTAACGCAAATTTCTCTGTTTTCTTGTTTATAAAATGGACATGATAATACAACCCACTTTATCTTAGTGTGAGAATTATATAAATTAATGCATGGGAAGCCCTTGGAAAAGTACATGACAGGGTTATCATAACTGAGAAATTTTAGCTATTATTGTTGTTTTTATGACAACATCTCTGGTGTCTTAAGTCAGCCTTATTTCTGAAATATAGTTAGTAGTTCCTCTTTCTTTCATGTGCAATTTAACAAATGGCTATAAAAAGATTTTCCCTAAAATTGCAAGAGGAACAATGCTGATCATCAGGTCTGCCTACTCAGAAAGGCCCGACTTCAGGCATGCCAGTCTAGGTGCTCATTTGCCCACTGAAGAATCTACCTTTCCTGTGGTGATTGTGGATGCCAAGAAATAAGCACAAATGTGTATTTCCCAGCATGAAGATTGGTGAGCATCCATAAAAACATAAATCCCAACAGCACCTAAGAAGACAGGTGGTCGATCTGATTCTACATGGACAAAGTCTGAGAATGAGAATAATAATGTGACGGGAGAATGGGATTGTGATTATTTTTAAAGCTAAATTATTGTTACAATAAAGAAGAGATTAAATAAATAAATAAACGTATCCAGAATTCATAGGACATACAGAAAGGCAAAAAAAAAGCCAGTAGCTGAGAAGGCAAGTGCCAGGTTAAACAGCTTGCCTAAGTCTCTACAAGCTTTTATCATTGTATTGCTTTGTGACTTGCTTTGATATTCTTTTCTATAGCCCCTCTACTCTTCTGCCTAATTTTTTATACTTGCATTGAGACAAAATTATATTTTATGCCGTCGTGTCATAACTGAAGCAAAAGAATGGAATTGGTCTCAGGTGGCAGGTGAGTATAGCCTTCAATCAGAAAGCAATAGAAGCTGACTTCTGGGTCTGTTGTGTTTTGCTCATTAGGAATGATGTTCCCGACATTCAGCGACATCCACTTGGCCCCTTTTTCTGATGAACAGCTCTATGTGGAACACTTCTCCAGAGCCAATTTTTGGTAAGGTTCTTTTCTCCTCCCTTCCTTTTCCTTCAAAGTGAACCAGAGTTTTTAAAACTATTGCTAATTGGGGTCATATGCCTGTTGTTGGGTGGGGGGAGGGTAGGCGGTGGCAGTGAGGCACCTATCCCGTACACTGTAGAATGTTTCGCAGCATCCCTGGTCTCTACCTACTAGATATCAGGACCATCTTCCCCCCAGAGTTGTGACAACCACAAATGCCCTCGAGACATTGCCAAATGTCCCCTTGCAGGTCAAAATCACCCCCAATTGAGACCACTACTCATAAATCAGAGACAGGTGAATCAAGGAGCCGTTCATGCAACATCAAACATCCGGAAAGCTATCCTGCTGCTAAAACAATATCCTCCCCTACCTGCTGTTGCTCTCTTCCCATTTTTCACCATCCACTTCTTTGACTCAGGGCAATGGCTTCTGTTAGGACTTGACTTTGTCAGAGAGCATATCAATCAGTACACCTGATAAATGAGTTGATCAAACCTTTTTGGAGTTTTAATTGGCAGTTGGCTTTTACACCCACCTCACCTCTCTGAGATTGAATTTCTTTATGTGTAAAATGGGAACTGATACAAAAGCTCCTGCCAGTTTTAAACTACCGTTGTTTCTGGAATTCCTTTGTGAGAACTGGTTTTTACAAGAAGAAGGAAGGAAGGAGAATGGGAGGGAGAAAGAGAGCAGATATCATCCTTGTTGGAATGTTACATGTGTGGGAGCACAGGCATGGCCTGCAGGGAGGTCGGGATCCTCAAATTTAAGGTTTGACTTTGGTCTGAGGTATACAGGGCCTTATAATACAAAGAGGTCCAAAGTTGATTTCTGGGGTTTTCTCTTTGTAATCCTAGAGAAGGGACAGCAAATAAGAGGTACTTTGGTTTCCTGGGCTACTAAGCTCTTTGAGGAGTGGGGTTAAATGGCTGATTTTTCTTTCTATTTTTTTGGCAAAATAGGCTTTCCTAGCACAGATTCAGGGCATTTTGTGGTTTTGTTGAATCTGCAATTCTGAGATTCTAAGCCACAGGCTTTCCCGTGGGGGTGAATGGCTTCTTGGTGTATATATGTGTCGGTTGGGGAAGGGGGATGGTTGGGGAGCTTTTACCTTAATTATCATTGCTCTGTGAGTTTATGCTGACCCTGAATGATTACATTTTAATTATGACCTCCTGAGGAAATGCAGAGATGAAAGGGTTACGAATTTTAAGCAGCAGAATAGACCAGACCAACAAACTAGAGGTTTGTTGTCCAGGCAGTCCTTGTGTGACCTTCCAACCATACCATCTGCTGCCATCTTACTAACTTGAGGATATTAATGATCACAGTGGTTTGGCTCAGACTTCCACCACATACCAACATGCTGCTATTTATTGCATCTAAAAATGAAAAACAGAAACAAAAACGAAAACAATCTTCTCTGGATGTCGCTTTCCCAGTCAGCCATGGCCGATTCTCTAAGCCCCTTTCAGCAAAATTCCTCAAAAGAGTTGTCTATACTCAGTGTCCAACTCCCCCCTTCCATTTCTCACTGGAGCCATTTCTCCAAAACCACTCTTTTCGAGGTCACCAGTGCCCTGACCTCCACTTTGCTAATTCCAGTGATCAACTGTCATTTCTCAACTTATTTAACTTACCGGCATCATTTGAAACACTCTTTTTGCCCCATGATCTTTTGATTTTTCTCCTCCCTTGCTGGAACTTTCTCAACCAGCTATCGCTTCACTGTTACTTGTCTCCATAAGACCCTGATGTTGGAGTGCCCCAAGATGCAGTGTTTGGACCTCTTCTCTGTGCAGGCTCACTTGGTGAACTCACCCATTCTCATAACTACAAATACCATCCATAGGCTAATGGTTCCCAAGTGTCCCTCTCCACTGCAGATGTATCCTCCAAACTTCGTATTTTCCTAGCCAACTGCCTCCTGGATGTTTCCCCCCTTGCAGATATTTACCGTGTGCAAAATTCAACTTCTGATCTCCCAATTTCTACCCAAAACCTACTGTACTCATAGTTTTTCTGTCTCAGTTGATAACAACTTTATCCTCTCTATCATTCAAGCCAAGAACTTTGAAGGCCTCTCTTTATCTCCTGAATCCAAACCATCAAGTAATTTTATTGGTTCTATTTTCAAAATATATCTAGAATCACGCCAATTTTTATTATATTCACTGTTTCCTCTTTTTCTCAACACCATCATCTCTCATCTAGATTACTGCAATAGCTTCTTACCTGTCTCTTCTCAACAGAGCCAAAGCCTCGCAGGAGCTTCTCCATAGTCTGGCTCCTAGGTACTCTCTAGTCTCATTTCCTACTACCATGTTCATTTGGCTCCTGCTGCACAGGCCTGTGTGCTGATCCTCAGACATATCAGGCATGCTCCTAAGTAGGGCCTTCGCATTTGCAGTTTTTTGTTTTTTTTTTACTTTGAATACTTTTTCCTGAATGTTCACATGGTCAATTCCTTTAACTCCATAAAGTCTTTGTCAAATGCCACCTTCTCAATGAGATCTACCCTGACCATCCTATTTTAAACTGTACCCATACCACACCCAACCCTTCTTTTTCAATTCTGTGTTTTTCCTCTAACACTTACAGCATCCTAAAAGATATATAACCCCTTCCTATTATTATCTATGGTCTGTATCCCTCTTGATAAAATGTAAGCACTGCAAGGTCAGCAGTGCTGTCAGTTTCCACTGATGTATCCCAAGCACCAAGAACAGTGCCTGCCACAGGGTAGGCTCTCAGTAAATGTTTCTGAATGAATAAAAACTTCAGTATGCCCAAACATGCATGAAAATAATTATTAAGATGGTAGGTGATATATTTCCGGTTTTTCTATCCTTTCTTTACAAAAACAGAATCATAAGTACCATTTTATAGCTTGTTTTTTTTTTACTTTCACAATACTTTGTTGACATGTTCTCATACCATTTACATACTTTTGGCTGAAGAGTATTTCTTTTGTGACTCATAATTGATTAACTCAAGTTTCAATGTTGAATATTAAATTATTTGAATTGCCATTTTAGTCCTATAGATTCTATAACAAACCACACCAAGGTTTCAATATTCTGTAAGAATATAGAATCCTATAGAATTCTATATCCTAAATTCTATAAGACACAACAGTAAAGTGAACCTCCTTTCATATAAATTTTGGTGTACATTCTGATTATTTCCATATGATAAATTGCTAAAAGCAGAATTACTGGACCAAAAAATGTGAAGAAGGAACTTATAAAAAATTATTCTTATATATTGCCAAATTGCCCTCTAGGAAAGTTTTACCAATTAACACTTCCACCAGTGGTATTTGGGAATGTCTGCTAACTCTTGCCCATACGGGATATGCTTTTTAAAATGCCAATTTGATTTGCAAAAAAAATGGTGGCCAGTTTATTTTTAATCTGTATTTCTTTGATAGCTGGTGCATTTGAACGATTATTTTTAGTCAACAAACATAAAAATATTTTTAAAAATATATAGTTATCAAAATTCACAGCCTTTGCTTTCCTTCTAATTCCTCTCCCTTTGTGAGGTTTCTGCATTAGATGACTGGCATTTGAGTATCTTGTTGCTTTGATCCAGGAAACAGGTGGTGAATGCTTGCATGATTTCTGTCAGAAGAAGCAAAGAAGTGGATCTGTACGCTGGGGGCGGGGTGGGGAGTGGTGCAAAAAATAAGTTTGGGTGAGATCTCTCAGCTGAGAGATTAAGGAACAACTAACTGGCTAAACAAGATCATCAGATGCAATCAGTTTTCAGTCCTCACCTGATTTTCCTATTATCTGCACTTGACACAGTTGACTCTCTCTTTGCTCCACTTCTGAAGCCTGAACCTGGTTTTTCTCCTACCTTTCTGGCCCCTACTTCTCAGTCTCCTTTTCTGATTCTTCCTCATGGCCCAAATCTTTAACATTGGAGTGACTCCAGGTTTCTTTCTTACATGTCTTCCCCTTTCTGTCAACACTCACTGTCTTACTTGATCTCATTCTGTCTCTTGGCTATAAATACCATCTTTCTGTCTACAACTCACATAGTTAGAACTCCAGCCCAGACCTCTGCCCAGAACCACAGACTTGGATGTCCAACTGGCTGTTGACAACTCCACTTGGATGTCTATTGGGCATCTCAAAATTAACATGCTTAAATGCAAGCTACTGATCCTCACCATCTCCCCACTGCCCACCTTTGCAAAACAAAACACCCCTGTATCTACTACAGTCTTGGCAATAGCCTTCTAACTTAAATCCTCTTTTTAAACAACAACCATGCTCTTGATGAAACATAATTCAGATTATATTATTTCACTGTGTAAAGTCTTCTAGTGGCTTCCCTGTTTCTGCATAGTGAAAGCCAAAGTTCTCATAATGATTGGGAAGACCGTACATGATCTAGTTCCTACCCTGCTACCCCTCTGACTCTGTCTCCTACTACTTCTTCTCTCACTCTGTCTGCCCTCTGGCCTCCATGGCTGACCTCCTTGCTTTCCCTGGAACAAACCAGGCATGCTCCTGCCTCCCTGACATTCACTCTGCCCAAGACACAGACAATCCAGTGGCTTTTCTCACCTCCTGCAGGTCTTTGCTCACATGCCACCGTCCCAGAGAAACCTTCTATTAATTACAAACTGCAGTCTCTTACCTCCTGCAAGCCTGTACCACACTTCTCAATTCATTTTTCTTTATACCACGTATCACCATATATCATATTATATGTTTTTACTTATTTATTGTCTATCT
Source organism: Pongo abelii (assembly GCF_028885655.2). Lineage (NCBI taxonomy): Eukaryota > Metazoa > Chordata > Mammalia > Primates > Hominidae > Pongo > Pongo abelii. The sequence continues at coordinate 55,780,001 of NC_071998.2, forward strand.
CCCCCATGAGACTACAAGTTCCCTAAGTGTGACTGCTTCGTTTACTTCTGTAGCCCCATCATCCATCCTGGCTAACAGTAGTTGCTGCAGACATTTTTGATGATTAGAAGACAAATGCATTGATTTGTAAAAATTCTGTCTATGTTAAGGACATTAAGACTGTCGTATTTTCTTCAGAATTTCCAGCTTGCTTTGTGATTTTATTTGTGATAGTTTTGACCACAAAACAACTTAAACTTTTTATGTAGCTGGATCAACCAATAATTATCTTTTCTTGTTTCTTTATTTTCCTTTGTAATTTTTTGGCTCCCCCTCCCTCTCCCCCATGAATTGGATATTAACTTCCTTTTTTAAAGTTTTTACTTTTCCATGTAACATTTTTTAAAATTTGCATTTAACTCTGAAATTCATCTTAGTATACAGTCTGGAATAATCATATAACTTTATCCTTTCCAAATAACCAATTATGAGGCTCTCTCTTAGTAGACCAAATTATTACATTCTGATGCTAGTAGCAGTCACCTATAAAAATAATAATTTTCTTTTATATGATGATTCCTTGGGCCCCATTAATTAATGTGATGGGAATTATCTCCTGAGAGTAAGGCCCATCATAAAGAATCATCATTCCCAACTGTAATTCTTCTTAATGTGATGGGTACCTGTGGCATTATTGAAAATAGTTGGCTCAGGGGTTTTACGCCAAAGCCTATAGATACAATTTTAAATAGATTCTCATATGAAGAAAAATATATACATAGGATCAATTAAGTGGTGCAGCCAAATATTGTCAAGAAGCTTGAGACTAAACTAGACTGTTTTTTACTTTTATTACAGTTATAGAAAATAAAAGCATAAACAAGATAGGTAGTAGTTAAAAGCCAGATGATTCAGACTCTAGATCCAGATGGAACTATGTTTAATTCTTGGTTCTGTCAATTACCAACCATAAAGCCTTAGCCAAGTTAATTTAATCTCCCTGAGATTAATTTCAATGCATAAATTGAAGAAGATAATTTTACCTACCTGGAGATGATGAAATTTCAGGGATGAGTCCTCTGCTTGTACGTTTCTACCATAATAGTCCTTTCTTCATGGGCCAGGTTACCCATGGTGTAGGGTTCTTCCAGATGCTGAATATATCTATCCCAATTACATATTCAGAGACCAGGAAAATAATCATAGGGCTTGCATGAAACAAGTGGATACACTGTGAGACGGACTTGGTCCAAAACTCCACTTACTACCTATCCTCCACAGCCTTCACTAACCAGAGGCATTCTAGATTTTTTTGTATCAATATCAGCTCAAACTTCTCATCTAACATTTCTCAAAAAATCGAGGTATCCTTCCTTCATCACGGTTGCTTTGTCATAGAAACCCTGGTCTCTCTGGAGAAGGAGTGGGGAATGTTTACTGTGTGTGCTTGTGGTGGCAGTGAGGGTCCTTCCTCAAGAGGACTGGGACTCTACTTAAGTCTGGACCACTTGGATCTGGAACTTAATATTTCCATTGTGACAGCTGACATCATCCTTCTGCTCATGAGCTAGCCATTTTTTGTTATACAAATTTAGCACTATCCTAGCTGACTTTCCATCTATTTTACCTGTCTAGTAACACTAGGATCTATTAACACCAAAGGTTCTTGTAGGTCAAGGTGCCCGATTGCTACTCTACCCTAGCTTTTTACACAGTAATTATGCCATTCTTGCCTAGGCCAGATGATTACTGCTTTCCTGCTCTGACATTCTGAAATGTCATCCAAATTGTATTCATTCAGAGCACAGTTTAATGGCCACACCACCTAGCCATCTTTCATCTAGCAAGGACAACTACTCTAAGGCTCTCAAAGATGCCACTGTTACCTAACCAGTTTTTTCCCTATTACCTTGTAAAAGGAAAGTTTCCTGTGCTCTGAGAAAACAGTCAGGTTGAATGTTCTTAGGTATTCCATAGTCAATCCATCTAGAATTTCCATGTCCCTGAGCCTTCTGACTCCTTCCTCAATGCAGCAGAAGTTCTGAAATCTCCACCTCATTGACTGCAGGCCATCATGATGACCAAGCTTCAAAGTGACATCCAGTGGATTATTAGGACTGGCTTCTGGTGTCTTGTTAGAACATTGAATCTATGAGAGCCCCATTTCAATGAGTTGCACTCTCTCCTCATTTACATTCTGCCCTCTTTTAAGTAGAGACTTAAAATCTACTCTAATACAATATTTCCTAGTTCTCTTTTAAGTAGAGACTTAAAATCTACTCTAATACAATATTTCCTAGTTCTTAGCAGAAAATATTATCTGGCTTCTGCAGTTTTTTAGGTATGTAAATTACCTCCTTCTGGAATACGAATTGTGTTTATTGCTCTGGCTGTGCTTGAGTTACTGGCCTGACAGCGATGAGGAACTATTAGCCTGAAGGCAATGAGTGATCATGAGGCAGATCTTGAAGAGAGTAAAATCATCTTTCAAGGCACAGGCTTTTGGAGAAGTTGTTGCATAGTCTTTAAGCAAGGCTGTTTTCCTCCGGCAAAAGGGGAAAGAATTCTGCCTCTGCTGGCTTGAAAGATTCAGGGGAATTGGAAAGATTTCAGGCTTCTCTGCTTTGCCCACCCTATTATCCCAACCCCAGGTCTCAGGGCCATACCCTTTCCCTGTTGGGGCCACAATTTTAATACATAAGACCTGTCAAGAGTGCATGTCCAATCTCCTCTGCAGCTCTTCCACTATTACCGTTTTACTCTCTTATTTGGAGTAGGGGGATGGGACAGTTTCAGTTCCAAAGATGTGGCTTCTACTTGTCAAATTCTATACATGATTTTCAGCACAGCAGGCCTTGGAGCACCAAAGAGATAGGAATTTCTTTAAATCTGCTAGAAAGCCCCTCTGGATTTCACAGTGTGTCTTAAGTTGGGAGTTGGCTGCTCTGAGATTAAAATTTTCTTTTTGCAAAGCTTGCAGTGCTGTCAACAGAGGCTTGCCTACTCCTCAATTCATGTAATTATCATTGCTCCAAAATTTCAAGCACACAGTTGCCATAAAGCCCAATGTTTCACCTTCTACCTTTACTGCATCCTAATTAACCATAGGCAAGACCGTTAGAAATTGTGATGAAAGGCTCGGCGCAATGGCGCAAAGTGCTGTAATCCCAGCACTTTGGGAGGCCAAGGTGGTTGGATCACCTGAGGTCAGAAGTTTGAGACCAGGCTGGCCAACGTGGTGAAACCCTGTCTCTACTAACAAAAATTAGCTGGGTGTGGTAGCAGGCACCTCTAGTACCAGCTACTTGGGAAGCTGAGGCAGAGAGAATCACTTGAACCTGGGAGACGGAGGTTGAAGTGAGCCAAAATTGCACCACTGCACTCCAGCCTGGGCAACAGAGTATATAGGTGAAGCTTATATACTACAACTTTATTAAGAAGTGTATTTCTAGTGAAACAAGAATTGGGAGAAAGAAGAATGAGGCAGGGAATGAGGGGAGTGCTAGTGCAAAGGTGCATTATAATTATGAGATCCTTGGGGTGTTGCTTCGCCAGCCAGAAACCTCTGTGGCCAGTGGCACCTTTGACTAAGTTTAGCTTGGTTCTGCCTACTCAGCCTGGCAGGCTGCATTCAGCTCACACTACCAGCCTGGAACCCAGGATGCCAAGGGCAAGCCAGGTGCGGAGTGGCAAGGGGTGTGTGAGCAAGCATGGGGTCCGGTCTCTGCGCATAGCCAGGCATGCCAACTGCTGCTGTAGGACAGGCAGCTCCAGGTGCCAGCAGTGGCAACGGCTCCCTGCAAGGCCACAGCTGGACCAGGTGCATTACAAGCAGCTTCCACGGCTGGCACTGGGGAACACAGTAGTGCCCAGAAGCTTAGAGCCTTCCAGAAACTGCAGGGCCCTAAAGAGGGAGTCACAGACCTGGCTCAAGGAGCTCCCAGGTCTGGGATCCCCGAAGGGCTGCAGCCCTTCTCTTCTTTTTGCCTGCAAAATGGAGAGCAAAGGGTGTGTTTCAGCCATGTTTGTGTCACAGCTCTTTTAGCCCTGAATGGCGAGTCCTGAGTTCTTGTCCTGCATACAGGAAGAATGAGGTATTCAGACAAGTGGAGGGTGAGCAAAACGAAGAGGAGCTTTATTGAGCAAAAGAACAGCTCAGAGGAGACCCACAGTGGGTAGCGCTTCTCTGTAGCCAGGGTGTTCGGAAGAGGGTTAAGCTCTTAGCAGAGAGGGTAGCTCCTCTCTGCAGCTGTTCATCCAGTTGTCTCTCCATCCTCCCTTCGAGTCTGGCTGAATCCCGGGTTTTTATGGGACTCAGAGGGGAGGAAGTGCGTGCTGATTGGTCCACAGGTGGCTATGGGCCCACCCAGGGAAAAGCAAAGCACCACAAGTTCCCCTCAGGTCAGGGTGACTGGCGGCCCAGCGCTCAGGTTTCTGGCCCTCCCTGGCTTGAAGGTGAGGCTTCACCGGGGATCCGCCCCTTCTGCCCAGGAGCCTGTCTGCCTCCAGCCACTGTTCATGCCTTCATGCCAAGGGGCGCCTGCAGGCCAGTGCTGGGCTGTCCTCAGCCACCGCTAAGCCTCCCTTTCATGGTTGTCAGAGCCCAAAGTCTAGAGGAGGTCGAGGTGGCAGGGGGCTGGTGTGTCAGCACTGCCGCAATCGTGTGCACACCTGGCCAGACTGCAACAGCGCCGGCCCCAACTTAGCTCCAAGATCGAAGTGGACACCAACAGCGGGGAGAAGCCAGGCAGCAGCAGCAGGAACTTCCCAGCCTGCCGGGGGCAAGGGGATCCTCCTGGGCCCCCAAGAGCGCAGAGATGCCTGGGTCTGCAGCCACCCTGCAGCAGCTGCAGCTGCACCCTAGAAGCTCTTGCTCCAAATTGGAAGGGGCGGATCTCTCGCCTGTCTCTAGGTCCCACCAGCTCCATGGAGCATGCAGCCCCGATAGCGCCTCCTTGCAGCCTGAGGCGGGGGCTTCATGTCCTCACTGGGCCTGGGCCTACGACTGGGGCAGGGGTGATGTCATGAGTTCTCCCTGTGGCCCTAGTGCCCAGGGGCCGCCCGGGGCTCCCCCTCGTCCTGCTTACTAACTCCTGCCCCCTTGAACAGTGTGTCTGGTTCACCCACTGGGCTGAAACTCTCCAATGAACAGGACACGCCCCCTGCCTCAGTACCGCGTGGCCAGCTGACGGCCATGCCTGGGGTGAGGGGGCGCCTCCAGAAGCAGATGGTCAGGCACGGGGCCTGACCATCAGGATTGTCTGGCTTAGCAGTCACCTTAATGTGAGGCAGGTCCTGGGGGTACGGTCTCAGGCGGCCCCATACACAGCCTCTTCCTGAGGCGCAGGAACTTGGCGCCATCGGCGAGTTGGGCGCAGTGGTCATGTCACTGGGTAGGTCCTCGAAGTGGGTGCCACTCCCACTTCTTACCCTGGGCCCCTGAAGCGGGGCCCCAGCTCCACGTCTCGGGCCCGGCCCCCACGCTCAGCGTGCAAGCGCGGCACCACCCTGGGCCCAGCTCTGTCTTGGGGACCCTCTCTGCCCATTTTCTGTGCCTGACCTCCCTACTCTCCCTCCAGCGGGTGGCTCGGCCCAGCCCTATTCCCGGGGCTCCCAGGGGTGGGTTCTCAGGGCAGCAGGTTTTGGGGGCGCTCCCAAGGGCAGGCTCCAGGGGCTGCCCACCTCAGAGTCTGTACCTGAGGACCCGCGACCTACTCCTGTACCCCACTGCAGCCAGCGTCATGACAGCGGCTGCTTCGCACAGGCTGCCGCTGCCATCATTACCATGCAGACCATCAGGTAGTAGTAAACAGGAGATTGTTGGCTCTCTCAGGACCATCTTCAAAAGATCAAATGAACTACATCCAGGACAGTTTATACAGCAGATAAATGAATTTATACACTGGCTTTTATCTCCTCATTTATCAAATACTCATCCTGCCAACATTAACTAGCCTTCTGGGTCTTATGGCATGTCATACCCAAAGTTAACAGGGATGCCCCAGGGCAGGAGGAGAGAGGCACATTGTACAGGCCTGGGGTGAGACATTGTTGCACCGTGCCCATGCGAGGTCAGAGGAGCCCATCCTTTGGCACAGCTGGTGCAGAACACATGGCTGAGGATTCCAGAGACAGATAAGAAAGATCTGGGATGGCACTTAAAAGGTGATATACCACCTAAGGCACCAAACGATATTTTCCAGTTCCCTTTTCAGAGTATTATGCATGGATAGTATGTATCTATCATGCTTGACCAGAGCAGAGCCAATTGAGTGATCTCAGGGATCCCAGTGGTGAATGGCCTGTAGTCAATGGTTTTTTACAGAAATCGGAGGTCGGTGCTTGCAAAGGATGAGGGAAGATAAATGTAGGTAGAATATTGCCATAGGCAATGAGAGCTCCCTTTTTGCTCCTTTCTACTCTGAGTCTACTAAATACCTTGTTGCCCATGGTACTACTGAGAAACATTATTTTTAAAGAAATCCATTCTACTGAGTGGACAAGCTGCTGAATTCTACTGTGAAGGTAATGAACAATTTGTTCCTAGCCTAATTATGCACCAACCTAAATTTCCCACTGAAGTTTCTTTTGCATAGTTAGAGTTTTAGGCCTTCTGGTCATTCCCAAAAGTATATTTGACACGGATGGTCACTAGTTCATAGAAATACTATGTAGATCAAATAAAAATATTTCAAATTAGCATACGAGATAACCAAATTTTTTTCAGAAGCCAAGTAAACAGCGCAAAGCATCACAGAGAAAGAACTTATGTAGGAATATTACCATAACCAAAAAATCATGTCAGTATTTTCATGTGCCCCTGCCCTTATCCCATTCATATTTCAGTGATTTATTGGTCTCTAATCCTCTTTCAATTACCTAGTGCTCATTCTTGATATGTCCTCTGCATCTCTGTTTATATCTGCAGCTCTTGAACTCATCTGGCTTATGCTCTTAGGATAAGCCTTGATTTCTGTATTTATCTTGTTTCATAACATTTGTCAAACTCATGGCTCTTTTATAATATTCTGCCTCTATGAAGCTCATGCCTCTTCTACACATCCTGACTTGTGTTGTCAGGGATATGCAGTATTCCCATCCCCTGGCCCAATTATGGGTTGCAAAATTTAGTTCAGTCCTGGTAGAATTAGGACTTCACTGAAACAGGCAAAGCTATTCTCTCAGAATTATGTGTACATAGTACAGTACCTAAAGACCCATTAATTTTTTTCAATTAAGACACTTTTTGTTTTAAGTGGCCAAAAGTCCCACAAAAAGTCGCTTAAGAAAAAAGAATATTTCTGACTAATGTATCTGAAAAGTCTAAGGATAGATTCAGCTTCTCAGACACAAATGGATTTCAAGGCACTTATATTGGATTCTGGTCTCTTTCTATCACTCAGCTTGGCTCCATTCTTAGGTAGCTTTTCCCTCATGGCAGCAATGTGTTTTCTAGAGAATCCAGATTTATAGACTCATAGCTCCATCCCCACTTCTCCTTTGCCACAGTTTAAACAAAAGTCATAGGCTTGACTCTCATTGGGTAACGTGCTTAACCCTAAGTCTGTCACCAAGGCTAGGGTGATAAGATGCTGTGATTGGCTGAGACTGAGCCACATGTCGAAAGCATAGTCAAGACCACCTAAACCACAAGAACTGTGAGTAAGAAAGAGATGCCTCACAGAAGAAAATCTGGCGCTGTTACTGTAAAGGCAGCCATTTGCCAGGTAGAACAGACATGAGATAGCCATCATAGTTGCCTTGACTGATTCATTCTTCCCTCCGATATGGCTTTCATAGGTCCAATTCTTAGGCTAACCACTATAATATCTAGTCTTAGCTTGACACACCTGGGAATGCTCCACAGATTTCTTTACAGAATCACAGACTTTCCCTTACTTTTTACCAAAGAGCCATGGTCTGAAGTGCACCTGTTTCCCCTCTCATTTATACTTAAAAAAGCAAAAAAACTATTACAAATACAAAAAATATCTAACCATAGCATAAGGAAAATACAAGCCACACTACTTTGCTGGTGTTTAAACCAGTAAAATCAGAGACATAATGAGCATGCATCTTTGCACAGATACCACTTTCCACAGTGGTTGATATGCGTGATTCTGCTGGGGTGGAAAATTGTATCAAATCAAAATTACAGTGAGAGATCACCTCACACCTTTCAGGATGGCTATTATTGAAAAAATAAGACAAGTGTTGGTGAGTATGTGGAGAAATTGGAACCCTCGTACATTGTTAACAGGAATGAAAAATTATACAGCTGCTATGAAAAAATATATGTAGGTTATTCAAAAATTTAAAAATAAAACTACCATATGATTCAGCAATCCCACTTTGGGGTATTTATCCAAAAGAATTGAAATCAGGATCTTTAATAGATGTTAGTACTCCTGAGTTTTTTTTTTTTTTTTAGTCTGCGTGATTTTCTTATTTATTTATTTATTTATTTTTTATTTTTATTATTATTATACTGTAAGTTTTAGGGTATATGTGCACAACGTGCAGGTTAGTTACATATGTATACATGTGCCATGCTGGTGTGCTGCACCCATTAACTCGTCATTTAGCATTAGGTAAATCTCCTAATGCTATCCCTCCCCCCTCCCCCCACCCCACAACAGACCCCAGCCTAACTGGAAGGCACCCCCCAGTAGGGGCAGACTGACACCTCACATGGCTGGGTACTCCTCTGAGACAAAACTTCCAGAGGAACGATCAGGCAGCAGCATTCGCGGTTCACGAAAATCCACTGTTCTGCAGCCGCCGCTGCTGATACCCAGGCAAACAGGGCCTGGAGTGGACCTCTAGCAAACTCCAACAGACCTGCAGCTGAGGGTCCTGTCTGTTAGAAGGAAAACTAACAAACAGAAAGGACATCCACACCAAAAACCCATCTGTACATCACCATCATCAAAGACCAAAAGTAGATAAAACCACAAAGATGGGGAAAGAACAGAGCAGAAAAACTGGAAACTCTAAAAAGCAGAGCGCCTCTCCTCCTCCAAAGGAACGCAGCTCCTCACCAGCAACAGAACAAAGCTGGACGGAGAATGACTTTGACGAGTTGAGAGAAGAAGGCTTCAGACGATCAAACTACTCCGAGCTACAGGAGGAAATTCAAACCAAAGGCAAAGAAGTTAAAAACTTTGAAAAAACTTTAGACGAATGTATAACTAGAATAACCAATACAGAGAAGTGCTTAAAGCAGCTGATGGAGCTGAAAGCCAAGGCTCGAGAACTATGTGAAGAATGCAGAAGCCTCAGGAGCCGATGTGATCAACTGGAAGAAAGAGTATCAGTGATGGAAGATGAAATGAATGAAATGAAGTGAGAAGGGAAGTTTAGAGAAAAAAGAATAAAAAGAAACGAAGAAAGCCTCCAAGAAATATGGGACTATGTGAAAAGACCAAATCTATGTCTGATTGAAAGTGACGGGGAGAATGGAACCAAGTTGGAAAACACTCTGCAGGATATTATCCAGGAGAACTTCCCCAATCTAGCAAGGCAGGCCAACATTCAGATTCAGGAAATACAGAGAATGCCACAAAGATACTCCTCGAGAAGAGCAACTCCAAGACACATAATTGTCAGATTCACCAAAGTTGAAATGAAGGAAAAAATGTTAAGGGCAGCCAGAGAGAAAGGTCGGGTTACCTACAAAGGGAAGCCCATCAGACTAACAGCTGATCTCTTGGGAGAAGCTCTACAAGCCAGAAGAGAGTGGGGGCCGATATTCAACATTCTTAAAGAAAAGAATTTTCAACCCAGAATTTCATATCCTGCCAAACTAAGCTTCATAAGTGAAGGAGAAATAAAATACTTTACAGACAAGCAAATGCTGAGAGATTTTGTCACCACCAGGCCTGCCCTAAAAGAGCTCCTGAAGGAAGCACCAAACATGGAAAGGAACAACTGGTAGCAGCCACTGCAAAATCATGCCAAATTGTAAAGACCATCGAGGCTAGGAAAAAACTGCATCAACTAATGAGTACTCCTATATTCATTGTAGCACTATTCACAATTGCCAAGATATGGAAACAATCTAAGTGTCCGTCAACAGATGAATGGATTTAAAAAATGTGGTATATACATACAGTAGAATATATTTTGCCTTAAAAAGAAGGCAGATGCAGCCATGAAAAAGAATGAGGTCATGTGTTTTGTGGGAATATGGATGGCGCTAGAGGCTATTATCCTTAGTAAACTAATGCAGGAACAGAAAACCAAATACTGCATATTCTCACTTATAAGTGGGAGCTAAATGATGAGAACTGATGAACACAAAGAAGGAAACAACTGACACTGGGGTCTACTTGAGGGTGGAGGGCTGTGGGGACAGGAACAGAAAAGATAACTATTGGCTACTGCACTTAATTCACGAGTGATGAAATAATCCGGACAACAAACACTCACGATATGAGTTTACCTATGTAACGAACATTCATATGTACCTCCAAACCTAAAATGAAAATTAAAAAATAAAATCATACAGGAAGCATTGTCAAAATATTAAAAACAGAAGGCAGAACATGACAACATGTCTGCAATATGTGATAATATAGATGAACCTTGAGGACATTATGCTAAATGAAATAAGCCAGTCACAGAAAGACAACTACTGCTTGATCCCATGTATATGAGGTATTTAAAATAGTCAAGTTTATAGACTCAAAGAGTGGAATGGTGATGACCAGCAGCTGGGGGAAACATGGAGCATTACTAATCAATGAGCATAAAGTTTTAGTCAAGCAAGATAAATAAGTAGAGCTCTGCTGTACAACATTGTACCTATAGTCAAAAATAATGTACCCTAACTCAAAGATTTGGTAAGAGAGTAGATTTTATGATAAGTGTTTTCGCCACGATTAACACATAAAATAACCATATAGAATTTAATTTTAAAAGAAATTTGTCAAAAACAACCAAGCCTCAAGTCCTGCTGTATATAAGGAACATATAAGAAATCAAAGATGCAATTTATTCCTAGACACACACCCTTCTCCTACTAGGAACTCCCAACCATACAGTTATGCCACATTCTCAATACTCTTTGTGGCTATAGTGACATTTTTGAATCCTTGCTTTTGTTTCCTAGTTCTTGGAGTTACATATGTCTCCCATCAGGTTAATGTACCCTTGATTGTTAATTCTGGTAGAGTATAGCACATTAAGACACAAAAGTTGCTTAACTGTCAAACAGCACAACCTGGATTCCCCACCCCCAACACCATCCCACTTCTCTCTCTCTCTCTCTCTCTCTCATTTATCTTTCTACCTTCCTTCTTCTCTTTTTTCAAACGAAGAAAACTTCTTAATGGGGATGAGTAGCAGTTTTTTTGTCAGAATAGGATAAAGACAAAAGATTCTTCTTAAAGTGTCCAATTTATATGAACTGTATTTTCAGGCCTTTCCAGATGTTGCATGCATTGTACTTGTGGTGTTGGTAAATGTGAAGGATTTCCCACGTGAAGAATGGTAGGAATTGGGAATGTGAACTCAGGAGAAAAAACACCCAGACTCTTTCTCTTATGTGCTCATAAAGACACCCTAAATTAACTTAGAAAATAGAAGCCACAGCTGATGAAAACAATGGAAACTATCCCTAGCTCCCCATTCAACAGATTAGTTGCCTGATCAATCTCCCCGGCCCCCTGACACACACAGTGTATCTCAGGAGACCCAGAGAGATGCCAGATTTTATCTGCTTTAATTATTTTATGATGCATTGCAGAAGGATATTTAAAATTTCTAAGAATTAGAAATATGAAATATGGTCCAGCCAGAAATTTTTTAAAAACCCAGGCAGTGGGCTCTTTGCCCACAGCTTTCCATCTGCCCCAGAAATGGTGCCCATCTGCACCACACTGTTTGTGGCTGCTGGGTTTTAATTGGTACTGAGCATGCAAAGCAAATGGCACAGACGCATCATCCTCTTTGAGAGCTGAGGTGGTTTTCAGTGGATAGAGAGAAGTTTTCAACTCAGTCATGCCACGTGGAGGATTATCTTTGCCCTTGGGGTTTTCTTTATGGCCAAGAATCTTTTTGGCCAAGAATCTAGAACAACTAACTTAGTACCCAACCCTGGTTGCACTTTAGAATCACCTGTTTAGCTGTGGAAATAAACAGGCACTAGGGTTATCCCTAGATCAAATGCATCACAATTCAGCGGCATCAGCACTTTTTAAAAATTTTCCAATAAATTCTAAAAACCATAGTTTTCTAAGCTATTGAAAGATTTTCTTTCGGTTTCTCCCTCCTTCTCCCCCTCCCTCTCCTCCTTTCATTCTTTCCTTCATCTCTCCTTTTCTCCCTCCCTCCTTCAAATATAAGTTTGGTGCAAAAGTAATGGCAAAAACTGCAACTCCTTTTGCATTAACCTAATAATAGGCTGTTGTGACATGATTATTTCCCCAAGAATACACCCATTCTCATTCTAACTGTTTTAAAAAAAGCCATTTAAATCTACAGTGTTCTATTTCCAAACATTTTCTAGGATTATAGGAAGCTTGTTTTCAGTATATGTATTAATAAAATGATGTGAAGCACTATTTGGCTTTACCAGTGAGCCATCTTGGCTCTGGCCCTTGGTAGAAGCAGAAGATTAGGAATTGAGTGATGAAGCTGAAGAAACATGGACAAATGACTTTTCCCATTTCCTCTTAATTGTCATTGATGCCTGCAGCCACATATAGGGCCCTTTAGAGTACCAAGCCCTCCAGTTCACTCACTGATTAATTTATTCATTAAATAAATAAATGTAGACATCTTTTTCACCCTAACAATATTCCTGGCCCCATGCTAAGTGTTAAGTATACACTGATGAATAAGAAAATTCTTCTACTTTTAAGTGAATGAAGCCTAGATACTTAATTGTAACACAAGGTTTTGCATTCTTAAATGGACATATTTGAGCACAATCTTTTTTTTATTATTATACTTTAAGTTCTGGGGTACATGTGCAGAACATGCAGGTTTGTTACATAGGTATACATGGGCCATGGTGATTTGCTGCACCCATCAACCCCCATCATCTACATTAGATATTTCTCCTAATGCTATCCCTCCCCCTACCTCCCACTCCTTGACAGGCTCCTGTGTGTGATGTTCCCCTCCCTGTGTCCATGTGTTCTCATTGTCCAACTCACATTTATGAGAACATGCAGTGTTTGGTTTTCTGTTCTTGTGTTAGTTTGCTGAGAATGATGGTTTCCAGCTTCATCCATGTCCCTGCAAAGGACATGAATTCATCCTTTTTTATGGATGCATAGTATTCCATGGTGTATATGTGTCACATTTTCTTTATCTAGTCTATCATTGATGGGCATTTGGGTTGGTTCCAAGTCTCTGCTATTGTGAACAGTGCCACAAAAAACATGCGTGTGCATGTGTTTTTAGAGTAGAATGGTTTATAATCCTTTGGGTATATACCCAGTAATGGGATTGCTGGGTCAAATGGTATTTCTAGTTCTAGATCCTTGAGGAATCGCAATACTGTCTTCCACAATGTTTGAACCAATTTACACTCCAACCAATAGTATAAAAGCATTTCTGTTTCTCCACATCCTCTCCATCATCTGTTGTTTCCTGACTTTTTAATGATCACCATTCTAACTGGCATGAGATAGTATCCCATTGTGGTATTGATTTGCATTTCTCTAGTGACCAGTGATGATGAGTTTTTTTTCATATGTTTGTTGGCTGCATAAATGTCTTCTTTTGAGAAGTGTCTGTTCAGATCCTTCACCCACTTTTTGATGGGGTTGTTTTTTTTCCTTGTAAATTTATTTAAGTTCTTTGTAGATGCTGAATATTAGCCCTTTGTCAGATGGATAGATTGCAAAAATTTTCTTCCATTCTGTAGGGAACCTGTTCACTCTGATGATAGTTTCATTTGCTGTGCAGAAGCTCTTTAGTTTAATTAGATCCCATTTGTCAATTTTGGCTTTTGTTGCAATTGCTTTTGGTGTTTTAGTCATGAAGTCTTTGCCCATGCTTATGTCCTGAATGGTATTGCCTAGGTTTTCTTCTAGGATTTTTATGGTTTTAGGTCTTATGTTTAAGTCTTTAATCCATCTTGAGTTAATTTTCATCTAAGGTGTAAGGAAGGGATCCAGTTTCAGCTTTATGCATATGGCTAGCCAGTTTTCTCAACATTTATTAAATAGGGAATCCTTTCCCCATTGCTTGTTTTTGTCAGGTTTGTCAAAGATCAGATAGTTGTAGATGTGTGGTGTTATTTCTGAGGCCTCTGTTCTGTTCCACTGGTCTATATCTCTGTTTTGGTGCCAGTACCATGCTGTTTTGGTTACTGTAGCCTTGTAGTATAGTTTGAAGTCAGGTAGCGTGATGTCCCCAGCTTTGTTCTTTTGGCTTATGATTGTCTTGGCTATGCGGGCTCCTTTTTGGTTCCATATGAAATTTAAAGTAGTTTTTTCCAATTCTGTGAAGAAAGTCAATGGTAGTTTGATGGGGATAGCACTGAGTCTATAAATTACTTTTGGCATCATGGCCATTTTCACGATACTGACTTTTCCTATCCATGAGCATGGAATGTTTTTCCATTTGTTTGTGTCCTCTCTTATCTCCTTGAGCAGAGGTTTGTTGTTCTCCTTGAGGAGGTCCTTCACATCCCTTATAAGTTGTATTTCTAGGTATTTTATTCTCTTTGTAGCAATTGTGAATGGGAGTTTGACAAAATTCAACAGCACTTCATGCTAAAAACTCTTAATAAACTAGGTGTTGATGGAACGTATCTCAAAATAATAAGAGATATTTGTGACAAACCCACAGCCAATACCATACTGAATGGGCCATTTCCTTTGAAAACTGGCACAAGACAAGAATGCCCTTTCTCACCACTCCTATTCAGCATAGTATTGGAAGTTCTGGCCAGGGCAATCAGGCAAGAGAAAGAACTAAAGGGTATTCAATTAGGAAAAGAGGACGTCAAATTGTCTCTGTTTGCAGATGACGTGATTGTATATTTAGAAAACCCCATTGTTTCAGCCCAAAATCTCCTTAAGCTGATAAGCAACTTCAGCAAAGTCTCAGGAACAAAATCAATGTGCAAAAATCACAAGCATTCCTATACACGAATAACAGACAAACAGTGAGCCGAATCTTAAAGACTAAATAGGAATTAACAGGGCAAAAAACGAAAAGGGGCATTCCAGGTAGAGGGGAAAACAACCAAAAGCTCAGAGGTGGGAAATGGTACAATCCCTGTAAGAATGTGTGAGTGTTCAATGGGGCTCAAGTTTGGCTTGTATGTTGAGGACTGGCTGCTGACCAATAACACCGGGCTGCTCTCTTCACTGCTGCCTGTGTGCGCATTTGAGGCTTTGACTTTTGATTTAGAGCCTCACTTTGGGTGATCCTTTCACCAAAATCTAACTGCACCCCAATTTTTTTTGTTTATTCCATGTTTCTGTGCTTTGTTTTTTTTCTTTCTTCTCTACAGGCTGGTGGGTATTGGGTTTGGGGTGGGTGAGGACTGATGAATTGAGTTCCCATTTGATTCACAGACTATATAGCACATATACAACACACCCTTATTAGGGAATCTTAATGAGGGATACAGGCTTTCAACCTCTAGTGATAAGGTTGCCAAGCCTTTCTGGAGTTTGGGCCTGGGAATCTGAATTCTTAGCAGGTTCCCCCAAGTAAACCCTTAGCACAGTCAGATTGGACAGCACTTCCCTAGTGCCCAGTGCTGATCTGAGAAGGTTACATTCAGGGCATACTAGCTAACACTTATCTAGTAGTAACAAAATGCCAGGAATCATTCAAAGTGCTTTTTAAAAATTAACTCACTTAACCCTCATAAGAACCCTATAAGGCAAGCTTATAACTATGTCCATTTTAGAGATAAGGAAAGTGGGGCACAGAGTTCAAATGACTTGTCTGAATCACACAGCTAGTCAGTGGCAGAACTAGAATGATTTCACAGCCTAGATTGCTTTTCTAAATTTTCAAGGCCATTAGCCAAGCTGATACGAAATACCTGCTATGCTCCAGGCACAGTCTATATTGCAGTGGATACATAAAGGTATTAGGCTGGTGCAAAAGTAATTGCAGTTTTTGCTATTACTTTTAATGGCAAAAGCCACAATCACTTTTCCAAGAGCCTAATAAAACAGAGCCAGTGGTGTGCTGGTAAACATGTTATATCTGGCTCTCTGGGTGGGGGGAGAGGTGGAGACAAGATTTGTAATGTTTGTCAGTTTCTATGCTTCAGATGTCACTGACCATGGAATTGGGAAGAAATGTGCACAGTGGGCTCTGATAAGCTGTTATGAGCTGGCTGCAGATCACCACCTGATACATCCCCTGCTCACTTGTGACTTGCTGCCTGGTGTCAGGTATCACAACAAATGCCATCATGAAGGCACCAGCCAGTGGCTAGGGAAGAACAGAGAAGGAAAATCTATTTTCTCAAACAGCAGGAGTGTCAAGCGGCTTTGGAGCTCTAAAGTCGTTGTCTTGGTGGGGATAGTGAGAGGACCAAGGAAACTGCATTTCAGCACTTGGACAGCACAGCACAGAGTTGGGGGACCACCTGTCAGGGGAGATCAAGGGTAGGAGCTCAAAGGCCTTCCTGCCAGCATATATCCTTCTTGATAATTTCCTTACAAGTTTATTTATTTATTTACTTATTTAGAGACAAGGTCTCACTCTGTCACCCATGCTGGAGTGCAGTGGCATGATCTTGGCTCACTACAACCTCCGCCTCCCAGGTTCAAGCAATTTTCCTGCCTCATCCTCCCAAGTAGCTGGGACTATAGGTGCCTGCCACCACGCATGGCTAATTTTTGTAATTTTAGTAGAGATGAGGTTTCAGCATGTTGCCTAGGCTTTTCTCGAACTCCTGAGCTCAAGTGATCCTCCTGCCTCAGCCTCCCAAAGTGCTGGGATTACAGGGGTGAGCCCAATTTATTTCAACTCAACTTCATTTCCCCTTCTTTCTCTCCCCACCCCAGGTCAAATACAGGTCTGCAAATTTTCTAGAGAGAATTTCCTGCCACACCCTATAGACCAGCTGCCCTTCACATGTGCAAACATTCTCCCCAGGGCTAACGCAGAGGACCCATGAGGCAGCCTCGAAGCATATAACTGCTATGGGAGGCCTGGGGACTCAGATGACAGACAAGATGCATGGTGATTTTTTGTGCTATTTTAAGTACCAGCAATGTTTCTATGGGGTCAATCTGTCCAGTCTCCAGGGTGCCGCAGTGGATGAATACTTCAGGCAGCCAACAGTATTAAGTGTGCTCTCTTTGCAGGCTTTCTGCCATGTTTATATATTGATTCATTCATTCACTCGCTCATTCACTGGCATGCACTGTGCTGCCAGGTTCTGTGCTATGCCATCACAGAATAGGAGAAAGAGTTCCCTAGAGCACCATGTTTTCAAGTCTTCCAGTTCTAATCTCCTCCATCAATTAAGAAAATCATCAGACAATGATACTATTGAAAGCAAGGGAATTTTTAAACTACCTTTCAGTAAGTAACTTCTAGTTCCCCACTGCCCTGACCCACCCCATACACAACTCAGCCCTTACATTTGTTCAATAATTCACGTCCTCCCATTCATTCTCGTGGCCCAAAACATAACAGAAGAGCAAGCATTATACAACAGCTTAGAACAGGAGCTTTGCCGTTAATCAGATTTAAATTTCAGCCATGGCCCCATTTTGCTGTATAACCTTGGAAAACTTTAAGTTTGCATCATTTGAAATTCTTTCAGTTGTAAGTGGAAGAAAAATCAAATTGGCTTAAGCTAAAATTGAATGACTGTCTTTCAAAAATTACAAAGCCTGGAGACAGAGTTTGCTTCTGGGACCTGTTGCAGGGGCTCCAAAAATGTCACCAGGACGTGATTTTTCTATCCTCGTCACTTGTCTCCACTTCCTCTGATTTAACTCTTTTCCTAGACAGGCTTTCCCTTTGTGGTAGCAAGATGGCTACAGAAACTCCAGCCTCTGATTCTTACAACTCTAAATTCCACAGGAAAGCCTGCCTTTTCCTAATAACTTAAGCCAAAAGCTCCAGATTTAGTTTAGGTAGTTTAGTTAGGTTATCCTACCTTGGATTATGTGCTCATCTATGGACCAATCGCTGTCTTCAGGGGAAAAGTAGTGCTCTGACTTGCCAATCTGGGGTCATATGGCACACCTGTTACTGAGGGTAGACTAAGTTCACATGGAACTTTTTGGACAGAATGTGGAGAAGAGATAAATCCGCACTGCTAAATAAATTCTGGATAGTCAGAAAACACACACACACACACACACACACACACACACCCCAAATGCCTGCTCCAGACATTTTTTAAAGAGTAAATGATATATCCTAGTAAAGCCGTTAGCACTTAGTAAAGCACGAAAAGCACTCAGTGCTTAACATAGTAGGTACTCATAAACGTTTTTATTGTTAACATTATTCTCGTTAAGCTCATGCTTTCTAAATCCCAACTCCTGATGACTTAAAATTACAGGAGAAAAGCTAAACTGTGAATTTCCTTGAGCTCAGTTTATCTTGGCAGAAAGGTAACATCTTTGATTTTTTCCCCCAAGGACACATTTGATGTTAGGATTTTGATGGCTCAAACAGTCAAATACACAGTAAACTTTATGGATGCAGAAGAGGAAGATCTACACAGGTTTGTGCAAATCAGTGTTGCTCTTGATATTTAAAATCTTCCCTCTACATCTCCCACCCACAAAACTTCATTGCAGACTTTTGCTACTCACACGGGGAGAGATTTTAGATATTGGTCACATATGGGAATGATGTGTCAATATTAGCTTCATTTATTGCTAAATAAAGATAACGATGTCTCCTTCCTAGGATATTATCCCCATTTTATAGATGACACATACGAGGCAAAGTGGAATGATATGTTGCATAAAGTCACAGAATTAAAAAGTATATTAGAACTAGGATTTAAACCTTTCAGAAGGCTCCAAAGTCTGTGCTTTTAGCCACTCTGCTTTGTGCCTCTAAAGTGACAGCATATATGTGAATGCACTTAGGCCAGTGAATGTATTAAGGACAAGCAAAGAACGACAACTTGTTAAGTGCTTTCTACTTACTAGGTACTGTGTTAAGTGTTTTAGAGGCACCAGCTCATTTCTAAAGAGGGCACTCAATAAATGTTCATTTGTGTCCTCTTCCCCTCCACTTTAAAAGACTCTGAAATGAGGATTCCTACCTTGACTTGGCTCCATTTTTTTAGATAGTGGTATGAATCCCTCTGGGGTGATCTTTCACTAATATTTTGTCTTTTTCTCCCTTAGAAGATTAATAGTCATATTTGTTTTCTGGACAAGAAAGTTAAGACTTAGCCAGGTGGTGGTTTGCCTGGAGCTACTGAGGAAGCAAGGGTGAGAATTTAGAAGGTGCATCTGGCTAATGAAAAAATCATCCATCTTGATATCATGATGCACAAAGGGTATCCTGGATGTTAGGATAGGCTAGAACATGCTGCAGTAACAAAAAGAAACCTCAGCAGCTTCTAATAACATCGGTGTCTTGTTTTCTACACAATGTATCCATCATGCACCAGCTTTATCTCTACCATGCATTACCCACACTAGTAAGTGGGCCAGTGCAGCAGCTTCTATCTGAAATGATGCTGGTCACTGAGGAGAAAGAACGAGTATGTCAAAGTATGCAAGGACAATGAAAGCTTCTGCCTGGAAACGGCACAAGTCAGTTCCGTTCACATTTGATCAGTTGAAGCAAATCATGTGGCAGTACCTGAGCTCAAGTGGGTGGAAAACTGCAATCCTACCATATGCTTACAGCAAGAGAAATGGCATTTGCAAACGACTTTAATAACTATCAAAGATCCAGACAAAATCGACTTTGATTAGCTTTATTTATTGCTCTGAACTACCTCCTGAATCCTAGGGAATATTTTGAAAATTATGTCTATGTGGGTTTTCCACTGATGTCATTCATTCATCTGTGCATCCATTCAGCAAATGTTTATTGAGATCCTACTATGTGCCAGGTACTGTGGTGTGGTGCTAGCACATGTGTGGAAAGTAATTTTTAAAGTCTCTATTCTTCAGGAGCTCATAGTTTATCTAGGGAGATGCAAAACATGAGAAGAAATAATAACAGTCAAGACCAATAAATTCACTGTGCCAAGTACAATGGAACACTCTAGAAATATTTTATTTTCAGCAGAGTGAAGGAAGTTAAGTCTTTGGGGACACCATGAATACAGATAACATACAACCTTATTTGAAAACTTCTAAAGCACTTCAGAAAATCCAACTCCTTGGAATGATACAGCCCCAGCAATGAGCCAATAATATCACCTTTTAATTATGAATCACTCTAAAGTTTGCAAAGAACTCTTATATACATGTTTTTCCATTCAACATACAGAAGAACCTTATGAGGAAAGTAGGAGAGAGATTTTGTCGCCCTTCAACAAATGCAGATACCAAGTTTCAGGGAATTTAAGTGACCTTTCAAGGTTCCACAGCTAAAATAGGTCCAGCATCTAGATTGCATTGTGTATTTCCCAATATTCTTTCTATTCCTGCTTATTCTGCAGTTGTCATAAACCATAGCTACTTCTGCATGACTCTTGTTATAGCCTACTGGAAGTTAAATTGCCTCCCACAAAAAGAAATTAACTATAAGGATGACCTTCTGAGCTCGATGTTTCCTTTGTGCTCCAGTCCATTTTTAGAGGCCTGAACAACCTTTCCCTTTGAGCAGCTGTGTAGGGGAACTGTCCCTGCCCATGCTTTGGCTTCTTGAAGGATGGCTGCCCTCTGTGTCCTGAGTCATCCTCCTCTTCTCTAGTCAAACCCAGCTCCAGATGTTACATTCACCCTATGCAGTTCCAGGTCATTGCAGCAGAGTAGCGTGGTTCTTGAAGGGTTTTGTCAAGAAGTAAGCTTCTCAAATGTGCAGCATCACCCAAGCATTAATCACACACTGAGAGAACTTGGCTGCCAAGGCAAAAGTGCCCAAGAGAGAAAGAAAATATTCCTACTGACCTCACAAATGTATCTAATACATCTGTCAACAACAACAAAATAATTTCAAGTCTTTCATCTTTTTTATCCTTACAGAGTAGAAATTCCCTTTGTGTTTCAGATGGCACAGTCTGGGCTCATCCATGGCCTGGTGTTCTGGTTTGATGTGGCATTTGTTGGATCTCTGTATGTATACCCCCCACCAACATTTTCTCAATCTTCTCTACCCCATGCTATCTACTATTTGTAATCACAATTTTAAAGTGTTTAATAATTGATTTCAATGACACTAATTCTTGTTTCTCCAATTTTCAGGGAAATAAACACAGATGTTAATGTTAATTTTAGATTTTAGGAAAAAGTGAAAATGAGATGCTTTTCTGTGTGTCATATCAACTCGAACTAAACTATGCAAAGCCTCTTAAGCCAAATGAATTGAGCTTTGGAGGAGTGAGAGAGGGTTTGTGCTTTTTGAACCTTCTTGGTCTTTAATAGAATCGATGAGGTGGTACCCTAAGCCTTTGCTTTTGTTTCTGACACACCTGGTTATACAATCTCTTGTATCTGGGTGATACCTTGAATTATACTTTTCCTGATTTTGGCTTATACTGTGGAGTCCTTTGATGATCAGGCAGGTATGTATTACTAATGCTAGTTGCAACATTAGGAAAATTCACCATCTGTGCACCTTCCTACTGAACAGGTTTGAAAGTTGCAGGGAAAAGAGGGGAAAGACTACCTACACGTTGACTGTCACTGTGTGGTGTTCCTCGTGTGGGCTGCACCACTCCATGGCCACCAAATCTCTGTTCTCTTCCTGACTGCCCTACTCTCTTCCCAGGCTTTCTAGTATGTTCCAACTAGCAAAGAGATCTGGTCTGGGTCACATGCCCAAGTGGAGGAAAATGTTTACCGTGTACTCACCTCCTTTCCTTGTGAGAATGCCCAGGCTTATCATTGTACCTGCTTAGAAAGAAATGCCCTTGGGGCTGTAATACAGCTTGGGGGACTGGGGGAAGACTCAGGGGACCCCTGGAAACCTTGTCAGAGCTGACAATCTGAGAAAAATAAAATGAGGCACAAATCATCTTAACTCCATATGAACATGTTTGTTCAAAGAATACATACATTTGCTCCTCTCTGTAATAACCCATGTAAATGAATTTGGTCCTGCAAGGGTGAGAGAAACAAGCTTGAAGTGGCCTAGCTCAAGGGGGAAGTGTCTTTGAAGTTAAATGCTTTATCTTTTAAAAAAATATATAGAGAAAATTTGTGGGCCAGCTTGGGCAACGTAGCGAGACCCTATCTCACAAAACGTTTTTTAAAATTAGCTGGGTGTGGTGGTGAATGCCTGTAGTCCCAGCTACTCGGGAGGCTGAGGTGGGAGGATCACTTGAGCCCCTGGGCAACAGAAAAACAGGCTTCAAAACAGGGTTTCTACCCTGTTTCAAAAAAAAAGAAGAAGAAGGGGAAGGAAGATTTGCATTTTATTCTATATTACATCTCAGTATATTTTGATATAAAAGTAATTTATATTCTTAGGCAGCTAAATTACATAACATTTTTCCCCAAATCTTCTAGTCAAAATTAACCCTCTAGGAATTTTCCCCATGCTTAATGTGCCCCTTGCTCCCCTCCAGCCAGCAACCACTGCACAACCACTGAACAGGTGACCTTGGTGTAGAAGCACAGCAAGACTTTCTCACTTTTTCATATGAATTGAGGAAACTCAATTTAACACTCAGGCAGACACACACAGGATGTCTGGGCTGGAAGCATAGTAGAGGTCATCTGCTCTAGCAGTTTTTCTTGCTTCCAGAAGCCCCTTCAAGACCCCTAAACAGGTTGGCATGAGTCAGTAAGAGACCAGACTCCAGACATCTCCCTTTGCTACACTATTCAAGCAAATCAGCTTCTGATTTAACCTTGTTACTTATTGGGCCTCTAATGAGCTTTGATTCAGAAATACAGGTTGCCATGGTGGCCAAGTCTATGAGTTTCAAGCATGGCTCTCCAGTTGTCATGTGTGATGTCGGGCAAATTGTTTAACCTCTCTGGGCATACTTCATAGGATGATTGTATAGATTTACTAAAATTATATACATAAACTCTTAATTCAGTACTCAACATGTGGTACTTTCTCCATCATTTTATTTTATTTTTTTGAGATGGAGTCTTGCTCTGTCGCCCAGGCTGGAGTGCAGTGGTGTAATCTTAGTCCCTGCAACCTCTGCCTCCTGGGTTCAAGCTATTCTCCTGCCTCAGTCTCCCAAGTAGTGGGGACTACAGGGGCCTGCCACCATGCCCATCTAATTTTTGTATTTTTAGTAGAGATGGGGTTTCACTGTATTGGCCAGGCTGGTCTCGATCTCCTGACCTTGTGATTCGCCCACCTTGGGCTCCCAAAGTGCTGGGATTATACAGCCGTGAACCACCGCGTCCGACCTGCTCCATAAATTGAGCTATCCTTCTCATCAAAGGGCTCTATGAGTCAAAAGAACAAAAACCACTATCAACCTTAGTCTCCAATCCAACCCATTAATGTGGGTCTGGCATGTGATTGGCTTTTATCTCTTTTCTTGCCCTACAGAGTAACGGTTTGGCTGTCAACAGCCCCAACTGAGCCTCTGACTCATTGGTACCAGGTGCGGTGCCTCCTGCAGACTCCTCTCTTTGCCAAGGAAGGGGAGACACTGTCAGGGAAAGTGCTGTTTGTAGCCAATAAACGGTAAGCAGGAAAGTACAGATGTGCTTTCACCTCTGTTTCCTGGGCATTGAGGTCTGGGAGCAGGAGGAAGCTGGCAGGCCCCTGAGACTCCAGCACCTACAAATGGACAGCAGGCTTTCCAGAGGCCTGCCGGAGCAGTGTGTGTGGTAACGAAGAGGAGCTTCAGATAGCTTAAGGGCAGTGTTCTCCAGCTGACCAGGGAGAAAGGAAGGAAATCCAGCAGCTCACAGGAGCACTTGTCAAGGCTTGAATGATCAGGTGTTTAAACCTTGTGTCAGCTTCCTGGACTGACTTACATAGGTCTGGCCACATACACCCAAATTTAGTACAATAAAATTGATCTGTATACAGGGGAGAAAAAGCATTCCAGAGGCAGTATATAATATCAGGAAGGACTCTGTGGTATTGGATTTCATGAGTTATCTGCAAGATTTACCTTGATTTATCTGTCATTTTTTCAATGTCCTATTTCACCTTGTTGGAACTCTGCTGTGTGAATTAGAGGATAGAAGAGTAGAGAAGTGGTTCCAAGACCTTCAGGGTATCAAGGGTACTCAGAGGTCATCTTATTCAGCTTTCTTTCCTCACTACCTCACACTCTTCCTTCTATTTTATCTTTTGCAGATGTAATAGTCAAATTTTTATTTCAAAACTGTTAAGCAGAAAAAGGCCTGTGCTTGAATACTCCTGTGACAAAGAGCTCACCACCTCACAAATTGACCCTTTCATTTTTAAAGTCTTTATTTCTTTAATTACAAAAACCTAACATACTCACATATAATTCAAAACTACAAAAGTGTATAGAGTCCTTTTCCACTCGCACACCTCACCCCACACCTCTGATGTGACAGTTTGATTTGTATACTTTCAGGTGATTTTTCTGTGATGTGCCAACAAATAACATCATGGTGGGGCTTGTTTGTACAAGTTATACTAGAAGTCTGCAACTTAATTTTTACTTAGTAATAAGTCCTGAATCTGCACAGATAGATCTTTTTTGTTCTTTTTAATACATGCATAATAGTCCAGAGCATGGATATACTATAATGTTTTTTTAAAAAAATCTCTGATTGACTGATTCAGGTTGCTTTCAATTATTTCGGCATTGCAAAAAATTCTGCAGTAAACATCTTGAAACACACAGTGTGCACAGTGACATGAGTGTTTTCAAATGAGATGCCTAGAAATGGAAATGCTGAATCACAGAGTATGTGCATGTTATGCTCTGGTAGATACTACTTTTCTCAATGGTTGCACCAATTTCCCAAGGCGCCAGCAAGAAATAAGCATGTTCATTTCTCTACATCTTTTCCTAAACTTCATGTTATCCATCTCTATGGTTTGTGTCAGTCTGATAGACCCAAAAATATTTTTTTACAGTAGCATCTTGTTATTTGGTTTGTATTTAATTTTTGGTAAGGTTAAGTCACTCTTCATATGGTCCTTGGCTATTAATGTCTCCCATTTTCAACATCTCCAATTATTAAAAAATTATCCTTGCTGTTGATTCTCTATATCTTACTTTCTATAAATTCTACTTATTGATCTTAGTTGTGTTTCTGAACTCAAACAAGGTAGGTTGGCTCTAACCTCTAAATAGCAATTGTTCAAATATTTGGAGAGTTTTACCAAATGTCCTTCTAGCCTACCTGTCTTTAAGCTAACATCCTCAACTCCTTCCCCCTATAAGAGTGATTTTGAAATAGTTTGAAATTCTAAGTTCTCCCCTCTGAAATACCCTGGTAATCAATGTCCCCTTTTAAAACATTTCTTCAGAACTAATTACAGGACAACAGCATATGTGTTCTGATAAATGCTGGGATCAGAGCAATAGTAACTATTTCTGTTTTGAATCATAATAATATATTTTTAAGTTTGGGATCCATTTTACTTGAGTGTATAGTCAATTAAACACAAGAAGTGTATTTTTGCATGATTGACTTTTAAATCACATTTCTCCCTTTTCCTAGTATGCAGCAGGTCTTTTTCAACTTTGGTACAGGTTTTTGTATTTATTCCACTCATTAAATTATCTACTGTTTTTGGATCTTTACTAGAGCCAGTGGATTATTTCTTTTAATTTTTTTTAGCATATTAGTGATTCCTACCATTTTATCTTTTGTAGATTTAATAGGCAAATTTTTATTTAAAAAATATTAAGTAGAAAAAGGCCAAGGATGTAATCTTCCTTCAAAGTTTGCTATCCAGCTTTCTTTACGCCTTTTGGCTTTGGTCATGGAAGTAGCTCAAAATCCACTCCTTGTATTCATTCCCAGCCCACATGTCTCCATCTAGGCCAGAACGAAATATGATATGACCTTTTCACAATATGATATCTAAATAAGCTTAATTTCTGACTTTACTCTCATAGCTCAGTCCAATAACTCTGCCAATAAAAAGGAAATGAAACTAATTGGACATGGCTTTTATTATAGTGAAACTGAGCTAGATCTCTAATTATCATGACTTTCTATCTCCTTAACCTCACTTGTGCCCCTCCCTTTCCCCCATCATGTAGCCTCTGTTATTATTTCTTGCATATCCTCTCAGAGTTTCATTTTAGATATAAAATTACAAAACACTGTAAAGGTAAGAATCTACTTTCTTATTTATTTCCCCCTCACTGCTTTTATACCTAACTAGTAACATTCTGTATGTGTTTTCTATGTCCTTTTTCACTTAACAATACCTCTCAAAGACATTTCCATATCTGCCCATCAAGATCCTTCTTGTTCTCTTCCGTCTGCATCATGATCTTCCTTCATGAAAGTTATTCCTTCCTCCATAGAGGTGAAGGCTTCATTGTGTTTTAAAAATTGTGACAAAATATTTGCTCACCTTTTTTACATGTGCCATGGCATCATTTTACTGATACATGTTTTTCATGTGTTTGTAAATTTTACTACTTTTTTTCTACTTTTGTTCCTGATCACCTCTCTCGCTTGTTGTTTTGATGTTATTGTTGTTCATCAAATTATAGGACTTTCCTGGGCAGCTATTTACAGGAGGAAGTTTCTGTGGCAGAAGAAGATGTAACAGTTTTCATGCTATCGGTTTTTCTCAACTAAAACTTTTTCTCCTTCTAGGTTGCCACAGAATCACACTGCTTCCTGCAAGAATGGCCCCTCTTGTATTGTTTAGGTAGTTCCACCATGCTCCAGTTCCAGGAGCATTTCTGCCCAAAGTTCTGCTCACCCCAATTTCTGCACAAGATGTTACAAACAAGGAATATACCTTTTGCATTTCAGAAAAATGCTTCTCATCTTCAGGTGCTAAGATGTGCTGCCCCTGGGCTCTTTTGTCCCTCTTTGCACTTCTTTTGTACTTTTTCCCACATGACTAATAACCAGTCTTGACTGCTTTTACAACCCTTACACATATGTCAAAGGCTGCAGATTATCTCCTTCTCCTAGTGTTACAGAAAATGAGGTTTGCCATCTGCAGAATATTTCGATTCTTCTTGTTTTTGGATAGCTTCCAGAAGGAAAAGTGGAAAATGCTGACTTATGCCATGTTCATCCTGAAAGTTACTACTTTCTTTCTAAATCCTTATAAACCATCTGTTTAATGACCAGTTCTAAAAAAGAAAAAAGAAAAATTAAAAAAAGAAAAGTGCAAAGGAGCAATAGCCATCATCTGCCTGGAATTTTGGACTTTGCCTTTTCTGCTTTTTGCAAACCAGGATAACATTCTTTTTCTTTCAGATATTTATATTTTTACAGTTTCTTAGTGTATAATTTTGTGAGTGAATTTAAATCATCTTATTCTTCCGTTACTTTTTTTCTGACACACCTTGTGTTTCATCCTTATGGGTAATATTTTTTCTACCCTTCTTTCCTTCATTTCCCCTAATAGGTAAGAAGGAGGCAAACCATCTACTTCACACACCTGCCCACAGCTCCTACAGCCCTGTAGTACCTCTGTAGAGCACCCATTTATTGCTGTAATTTGCTATATGTAAGCTGCCTGAGAAGAGAGACTGAGTCTTATTCTATGGTGTATCCCTCTTTACCTAATGTATTTCAGAGACCCAGAAATATTGTGGAATTACTGAGTGAAGGTGTCATGAGCTGATATCCGCCTCTCATTAAGAACTTAGTCTAGCACAATTGAATGAAGCAGCTAAAATATGGCCATGTAATGCTTTGCAAAGGAATAAAGGAAGGGAGGAAGTTTTTAATCTTATTAGGTTAGCACCCTTATGTAGTAAAGAGACCAGGGTTTGGAGTCTGCTGTGTCCTGGTTCTGTTCAGTCTCTTCTATATACTGGTTGGTACTGGAGTGATCTTGGGCAAGTTAATGGATCTAGCATCCCAGTTTCCTCACCTCATCAATCACCTATGAAGTAGTATTTGTAATCATCATCTCACCAGACTTATACAAATATTAAAAGAGAGAAGATAGTATTTGTGATTAACACACAGTAAACCCACAGTATCTTAATTCCAATTCCTCTTCCCTTATTCTCATCCTTATTCTTAATGTATCTCTTCAGATATTTTGGGTTTGAAATCCTTGTTTTCCTTGGTATTTTCTAAAAGCCTCTGCACTTCATGAATGTCAGTGTTTTCATTCCTTTTCAGTAAGGTGCTGTCCCTTTGTACTTCTTTGGATAGACTCTCCCCCTCCCTTATTGTCAAATATTGTTTTAAACTCTGAACTCCTAGGAGAGCTCCCTATGCAACCTCACAGGTGTGACAATAACTGCCCTTTTCTTCCCCATCAGGCCCATTTTTTATTGTACTGTTAACATTTTATTTTTGACAGTCTCCCATCATTCTGGAGCTGTCATTCATTTTATTGCCCTGGCAATAAAATAGAACCGGATGTTTTCATTAACTTTATGAAATTTATATCCTGAAAGTTCGTAGAAGTGGTCTTTAAAGTTTTTGATCATCTGCACTTATGAATAAAAACACTTTATGTATGTCTTCCCCAAGCATACCAATATTTATCTTTTAATTATGTGCATGTACTACAGTAATAATAATAGAAAGTCCAGAACTAAGTAGTTTCTCTCTAGCTACACACACACACACACACAGATATGTATACGGACATGCTATATATACCTATCCACATATATATATATACACAGATGCATAGACAGATCTATGTGAACATATGCATATATAGAAACTCATATATGTTTTGTAAGACATACAAAAATAGAAATCAAAAGGATGCATTGAAAAATAAATATAGGCTGATTGTTGGATCTAGCTCAGCCACTTGTACCAAAATATTTTGAAACATTATTTAAAATTTTTGGATCCCTGTGAAGGCCTGCTATACCCAGATTTGCCAAGGGATTTGGTTTGGAGAGAGTTTGATGAGCTTTGTAGTTTATATACCTAGAAGAAATGCTGATCGAAGAATTAAAGCATAGGAAGTATCATTGCAATCATTGCTATTTCTAATGGTCACTGTTAAACTGCTTTACCTTAGACATCACATAAAATAAAACCTCTCCATAGTTATATATGTGTTCATCTGCATCAGAAGTAATTATGGAAGAAACTGTTGCGCATTACTCAGCACAGTGAAGTAATAGAATGTGCTAGTGCAGCTTTAGGTGACGTTTTTTGCTCTACAATGTTACTCATGTTCTTCTAGCTCTGACCCGTGTGCCCATCACATGGCTGGTATTTACTCACTAATGTTGCACCATATTATTTTAAATGTGATTAGAGTCTTATTGAATCTAACCATAATGATAATATATTATTTCAGCTGTTATATTCTGTTTTTTCTCTGTGTACTTATAGATGTAAATATTTAACAAAATGATGCTTAAGTATTGCTTCATATATTCCTTCTTTTATTTGACATAAGCAAGTGTCTATCCTATATCATAATTCTTGAAAATGTAGTTTTCAATGGCATTATATGAATATATAGCACTATTTAATAATTTCCCATTGTTGAATATTCATATTTTTATAATGTTTTATTACTTATAATAATAAACACTGAATTTTTGACAGAAATACTGTAAAGTGTCAGCAGGGCCACATTTCCTCTGAAAGCTGAAAGGAAGAAGCTGCGCTTTGCTTTTCAGCTTCTTATGGTGCCTTGCAGTCCCTGGGATTCCTTGGAGTTGCATGGCTCCAGTCTCTGCTTCTGTCTTCACATGGCTGTCTTCCCTGCATGCATCTCTGTGTCCTCTCCTCTTCTTATGAGGACAGTCATGGAATTTGGAATCTACTCAAATTCAGTATGGCCTCATGTGAACTTGATTACAGGTGCCAAACCCTATTTCCAAACGAGATAACATTCATAGCTACTGGTAGTTAGGCCCTGAGCATATGTTTTGGAAGGTCACAATTCAATCCACCATAACTAATAAAAAATTTTAAAATAATGGTTCAGCATTTTCTTCCACACTCCAATGTGTCATCCCATGTTCTCTCTGGGGGGAAACTCAACCCCTCTGAAGAACACTGGTCTAGAGTCCATGCCTGCAGAGGCTTTCATTTCTTTATGTATCATTGAATCCTCGGTGACTTGGGTAATTTTTTCCCAAGCTTCCTGCCACTTATTTCTCTATCCCATTATTCTTTGATGGTCAGAACTAAGCCTATCCCACTATTTCATCTTCTGTTTTCTGTAAGAGGAAATTATCATGAATTACCATACTCTCTGGAAAGACATGTTCTGCATATGTTGTTCCCAAGTTTCCAATTTATTCTTGGATATTGCAAAAGAAATGCTGATATACAAAGTGATGGTTTTGTATTCAATCCTTGAACTAAGATATGTTCCCACTTAACCCACCTGTTCTGTCTCTATACAGTTTAAAATAACTAAGTGTGGCAAAGAACTAGGATTTTTAAAAATGCACATTGCCAAATAACTAGTTCAAAAAAACTAATAGTTATTAAAAGTTCTGTAGACACAGTCTTAGATTATTCTTTATTGGTTGCTTTAGAAACATTCCATAAACATTGCACTTTAATTGTTGAGTTTGGAGTTAACCTTCTGGGTATCTTGGCATTAGCATGACACTACTACTACAGTATATTATTTTCCCAAAATTTTAAATGAGGACACATTCTCCTTGGTCAGGTGAATCACTATCAAATCAGTGTACCTGACTATTCTTTCACTGCACTGCTCTTTCTCCCCTGCCACACACTGAAGGGTTTTAACCACAAATCTCAGCTTTTCACTACCCAGACTGACCCCAAACTGCTCCCTCTTTTTCTTTCCATCAGAGAAGGTAGGATTTTGACAGTGGGCAAAGAGGAGTGGGTTGTAAAAAGTGAGTGTGAAGTAGCTACATTATCATACATCCTGTTCTGAAAAAGAGCCTTGCTGAAGACCCCATAACAAAAATCTGTTGACTGTTCATCCCAACCACAACAAGAACCATGCAGTTCTTGTGACTAACCTGGTTCGTATGTGCATCCATAAATACCCACATCCACAAATACCCACATCCACTCATACGTCAGAGTACTCAATTCCTACTTGGAGTTCTATGTTAATTACTTCAGACATTATTAAGATGTCTTTCATTTGGCAAAAAGTGTAGATGTGTCTCTCCCTGACTTATTTACCAGGCTGATATCTCAGTCTTTCTATGATTCCAGCAAGGTTTGAACCTCTCCTAAGGAGCTCATTGTCACAATATCTAGTTCCCCTTGAATCTACCTTCAGGTATCACAAATGTAGTGAAGTATTGGATGTAGCTATCATGGAAGAAAATTTTTGAAACAATGTTCTGAGCCAATTAGCTGAGTTAAAAAAGGATCAAAGGATATAGTCTTGCTTTTTAAACATGTTGTAGCTATATTTTCTTTCTAGTTTGCCTGGCCCAATAAAATCCAGAACTTGAGTTATTGGTTTTACAGGATATGACATTATATTTAAGGCTACTCAGGCTTCTATTGGCAATGACAGTGTGGAAGTGGGGATAGAGGACTTTATATCACTCATTAATTTCTGAAATTTAAAAAAGAAGCTTAATAATCAAGGAAATTAAAAATCCTTAATATTTTAACTCCAAATATTTAAATATTAAGGATTTGGAAAGGCATAATAAAATTAGCACTTTTACATCGGGCATGATGTCTCACACCTGTAGTCCCAATGTTTTGGGGAACCTAGGCAAGAGGATTGCTTGAGGCCAGGAGTTCAAAACCAGCCTGGGCAACATGGGTAGACCTGTCTCTACAAAACATAATAAAAATTAACCAGACATGGTGGCAAGTGCCTATAGTCCTATCTATTGGGCAGGTTAGGCGGGAAGATAACGTGAGCCCAGGAGTTTGAGACTGCAGTGAGCTGTGATCATGACACTGCACTCCAGCCTAAGCAAGAGTGAAAGCTGTCTCTTAAAAAAAAAATACCACTTACATGCTTTGTAGGTGAGGAAGTAATTTGGTACACTTTCTGGAAGATATTTTAGCAATTAGTTTTGGGAATTTTAAATATATTGATATGCTTTAGCCTGGTGAGTCTACCTCTAATTTATTCCAGTAAATAATTGTAGGTAGGACATAAAGATATATTGCAAGAATGTCCTTTACCACATTTCTGTAAAAAATTCAGTGTTTGTTATTATAAGTAATAACATATTATAAAAATATAAATATTCAACAATGGGAAGTTATTAAATAGAGCTATATATTCATATAATTACATAATTACATATAATTATGTAATTCATATAATTGAAAAATACATTTTCAAGAATTATGATATAGGATAAACACTTGCTTATGTCAAATAAAAGAAGGAATATATAAAGCAACACTTAAGCATCATTTTCTTAAACATTTACATCTGTAAGTATACAGAGAGAAAAATAGGAAAATAAAATAGCTGAAAGAATCTATTATTATGGATTATTTTATTTTCCTTATAGTTTTCTCTGTTTTTCAATTTTTCTACAGTGAATATGTAACATTTTTATAATCAGCAGAAATATATAATTAAGAATGACTAATAAAATCCTACAAACATAACTCCTTCAGATTAGTCACCAAGAATGTTATTTATTCTTAACAGCCAATTCCTCTTACTGTAATTGCATGAGCCTTCATCTGAGGCCTCTTAAAATCAATCACATCTGTTTGCTGTTAGCTGTTTTACATCAGTTTGAAATTTTAGCCCACCCAATCCTTCCATGATTGAGATTGTTTTGGAACTTCAATGATGACATATAAAGCATCTCTGTTACTTAAAGCCATTTTCTGTCATTGATGTTGATAAAGCTTCCCTACTCCACCCCCTCACAAAAATGTGCTTTGATCAACCAGAAGTACCATTACCTTTGTAATTTTTAGATCAAGAAATTACAGCTATCAAACTCTTCTAATGAATAACAAGACTTTGAATTGCCTCTACAAATATTAATGGCTTCCAAATAAATGCACATGTACATATATAAGATACCAAACACCTACTCTCAAAGCCCTTATGAAGTAGGTGTATATGAAAGATGCCTTATATGTACATGAGTAGCTGACCAGTCTTGTGAGACGTGTTTTTCTCTGTAATGCAGACAGAGCTGTGACATTCAGATCGTGGCGTTGGTGAACCAAACAGGCTTCAGATCTGAGAACATCCTCGTCTTAAAGAATCCTTTCTTTAGGTAAGAAATCTTCCCATGCATTTTACACCTATGTTTATAAAATCTCAATCACTCCATGACCAGGTAAAGAGGTGCAGAATAACTCTATATTTCCTAAGAGGAAAAGAAAGTATCTACTAGTTCTCTTCCTCTCTGAGAAGACTTGGTGCGTGTATGGAGTTGAATGTTTTATGATCCCTTAAATAGAATTCAATACATAACAATCTGATACTGAAACAAAGGCACTAGAGAGTCCTACAAAGTGAGCTATCATGTCCTCCAGTTCCAAGTGAGCTCAGTCCTCCAGCTGAGCTATAATGAGCTGTGTAACCTCAGGCAAAGCCAGTTTCTTTCCCTGGCATTTGGTTTTCTTATCTGTAAAATGTGGGATTCAAAGATAATCTGGCTTTCATTCACTTTGCGTAGCAGTTATTTCAATACTCCTAAAACATGAATTCATTTAAGTTACATTTTTTGAGACTCATCGGATGTGTAGCTCACATAAGTCAGGACATTCCTCTCTTTAAGAGCTATGCAGATTTCATCTGATACAAGGAACTTGCTACAATGAGATGAATACAACAAATGTTTCCAGAAAAAAACTCCCCATCCTTGGACACCTGTTCAAATATGAGCCAATTAAAAATCCACACATGAAATCAGCCACACAAATAAAACCACTGGACACTGCTACTCTTGATTTCCTTATTAAAAAGAGGCTTTTTCCTCATATTGTAATGTCTCCCAAAGGCTATTATTCAAAGCATCATATCTGTAGTATTGAAAAACTTGAAGCAAAGAGGAAACTCAGGAAACCAAACCAATAATTCTTTAGCAGAGATAAGAAAATGAGAGATTTTTACCTTGAAGCAGGAGAGAAAAAAAAAAGGGCATAGCTACAATGTAATATATTGCATGCCAGTTGTCACATATGGCATGAATCTTTGAAACTCATTGCCCATTAGAGATACAGATCCTGTCTTTAATTCTGAGGGAAGGGAGGTGACCTTGCTTTCATCCGTCCTTAACACAATCATGCCATGTAAAGCAAAGAGCACAGGTTTGGGCCTCAGAACAAGCTGACTACTCACTAACATGCAGACCAATTTGAGGCAAATTATTTAACCTATGTAGGCCTCAGTGTTTTTATCTGTATAATGAGCTAAAAAGCATATACCTCACTAGGATTGCAAGAATTTACATAATATGCTCAATTACCTAACAGTTCACAGAATTAACGCTCAATAAATGCTAATTTTCTTTCTTCCTCCCTTTTCTTCCTGTTCTCTGCTTTCCAACTCTCTCAATGTAGTAAATAGATGATGATTTGTAGTTTATTCCAAACAGAATCATTTGGGATTTGAAAAAGAATATGACTACTTAGAAGGTTTTAGAAAACTCACCTTTTAAATACATGTAAACTACTAACTCTTGAGTTCCACCTCTGCTTTCTCTTACAAGAACAAGGCTTTTACCAAAAAACCACCCAGAGAGATCCTGGCCAGGGCCAACACCTGCCTTGTGTGAAGGCACAAACAGTGACCATAAGGTCATAGTGAGAGATTGTAAGGTCTGAGGATAATTCAGGATGGCCGCAGCTCAGTCAAAACAGACTGGCTGTTGAGTGAAGGGCACATGACTTTCCTTTTCCTTTGCCTCTTACTCAGCAGCTAACAGACAGAAGCAGAGGAGGGTGCTTAATTCCCTGAGAATTCCAGATCTTGACTATATTTCTTCACCATCCCTTTCCTGATGTCTAGACCTCAGCATCCTCAGTGGAGATGGGGACTAAATGACAGAATATTACAAAAGTGCTTAGCATACAATAGGTGCTCAATTAAGTGTTCAACAATGGTAATGCCCTTCTCCAGACCACTCCCACCCCCAGTTCAATGCCAATTTGCTATTACAGCATCTGAGAGGAAGCATGTGTCTGTGTTAGGAAGAACTAAAATAAATTGTGTTACCCAGAGGAATTGTTGGTAATTTAGCACCAAAATAAATTTTTCTCCATTTGTTTTTTGTTCTACCATTTTTAAGACACTATAAACACTACTGATATGCAAGAGCATACCATCTGGGCATCATTGACGTACCAGAAACATTTCAAGATCAGCGAATTTATTACTAAAGGCACAAACATCCACCATTGCATATAATGTGAAAATTTCTATTTTTCCTTGGTGGGGTGGAAAACTTTATTTTGAAAATTAATTATTTTAAAGTGATTTTAAAATAAAAGCTAACAGTTGTTCCTAAAACTGAGCAAGAGGACAAAAACACTTCATCAGAGAGGACAAGCTCTCAGGTAACCTGGCAGATTTTACAAGAGCTTTGAGACTAGTGCTTCATCATTCAGTGGCTGGGTCACTCACTATGTCAGGCAGCAGAAATGCAGCAGATTGGGACAGATTCAATCCCTGCCTCCAGGAAACTCATATCTTAGTGGGAGGGAAGTAGGCATCAAATAGCTTGATGCATAATTAATTATCATAATTGCAATAAGTGATATGAAGGAGAGGGAAAGGGTGCTAAGGGACCATTTAGTGGGAGACCTAGAGCAGAGTTGCAGAGTTAATCTGTAAAACAACCACCCCCAGTGACCCAAATCCAGAAACAGCTGGAGGTGCTTTAGAACACAAGAAGAAACCTGTGGTACATTGTTACAGAGTGACCCATTTTAAGAGAAGGTGGGGCTCAAAGTTTCCTATTGAAACTTGAAAACTTCATCAAGCATGGCCTCTTCTGCAAAGCTTTTCCCAAGGCTGAGTTAGATGCCTCTCCCACATCACTCAAAGACCCCTGCACAAACATCACTTTTATGGCATCTGGATGAGGTTGGTCTCAGTTATTGTTTAACTTGTCTGGGACCCCTAATACTTTGAGCACAAGACCTTGTCTACTGCCCTTTGTAACACAGTGTTACACAAAGGTGCTGGATGAATGTTTGGTGAATGAGTGAATGAATGTGGCCCCAAAGAGCTCCTCGTGGGTCCTAAAAGAAGTAAGCTTATGATCAAAATATCATGGCCAAAAGAGCATTTAATCTTCCAGGCTAGCACCACAGCAAACCTCTATTATTGTATTAATAGCTCTCACAAAACAATTTGATCCTTCCTTTTCCAAAATATTAAGTTCCCTTAATTTCCTCAACTTAAGTATTTCTTAACTTCCCTTCTTTCTTTCAACCAATTTATTAAACAATTATGGTGTGTCAGGTACTGTTCTTGGTGCTGGAGTAGAACAGAGAATGAGATAGGTACAAACTCCCTGGTCCCATGGTTCTAGAGAGTCTCATGGTTTGATGTGTCTCAACAGAAATTTTTTTAAAAAGTAGGCTGGGCAAGGTGGCTGATGACTGTAATTCCGGCATTTTGGGATGCCAAGGTGGGAGAATCGCTTGATTTCAGGAGTTTGAAACCAGCCTGGGCAACATGGCAAGACCCCATCTCTACCAAAACAAAAAACAAACAAACAAAAACCCTGCCAGGCATAGTGGTGCATACTTGTAGTCCCAGCTACTCAAGAGGCTGAGGCAGGAAAATCACTTGAGCCTGGGAGATTGAGGCTGCAGTGAGCCCTGATCATACCACTGCACTCCAGCCTGGGTGGCAAAGCAAGTCCCTATCTCAAAAAGGAATTTAAAAAAAAAAAAAGAAGCTAAGCACATAGGATAATTTCAGATGGTGGTAAGTTTTCTGAAAAGGTTGAAGGGTAATAGCTACCTGATTTCATTACTTACTATGAAACTACAGTAATTGATGCTGTGCAGTACTCATGAAAGGGTAGATGTGTAGGTCAATAGGATGGATGAGATCAAAAACAGACC
Organism: Pongo abelii; assembly: GCF_028885655.2. NCBI lineage: Eukaryota > Metazoa > Chordata > Mammalia > Primates > Hominidae > Pongo > Pongo abelii. The sequence continues at coordinate 55,817,137 of NC_071998.2, forward strand.
CTAACATAAATGGTCAATTGGTTTTTGGCAGTTGCAGATAATTCAATGGAGAAGAGTTAGTCTTTCAAAAATGCTGGAATCATTGGATATCAGTATGCGATTTTAAAAAATAAACTTTAATCCATATCTCATAGTATCTACAAAAATTAAAAGAAATCATAGATTAAAATGTAAAACCTAAAAGCGTAAAATTTCTAGGAAAAAAATCAAAGAAAATCTTTGTGGCCTCGAGTTAGACAAAGATTTCTTACATATGATCGCAAAAACCCAAAGAGAAAAATGATAAATAATACTTTAAGAACTCATAACCTTGGAAAGACACACTAAGAAAATGAAAAGACAAGTCACACACTGGGTGAAACTATTTGGAAATCACAAACTTGAAAAAAAAATATAGAATATTAAAAGAACTTGTGATATTATTCTGTCTAAAAGCCCAGTAATAAGAAAACTCAATTTAAAAAATAATGATAAAGGCAAAAGATTTGAACAACTACTTTACCAAAAAAAAAAGTACCATATAATAGCAAATAAGCACATGAAAAGATGTTTGGCATCATTAATCATTAGGGAAATTTAAAACCATGATGAGATACCACTACACAACTATTAGGTGGCTAAAATGTAAGAATCTGACAATGCTAAGTGCTGACAAATATGTAGAACTACTGGAATTCTCATTTATTGCTGGTGGGAATACAAAATGGCACTATCACTTAGGAAAACCATTTCACAGCTTCTGATATAGTTAAGCATTCATTTACCATGTGACCTGGCAATCTCACTCCTTGATATTTACCTTAGTGAAATGAAAACTTGCATTAACAGTGAAAACTATATTTGAGTGTTTATTGCAGCTTTATTTGTAATCACCAAACCTGGAAACAACTAAAATGTCTCTTAAATAGAGAATAAACAAACAAACTATAGTTCATTCATACAATGGATTAATAATAATAATAATAAGGAATGGAGTACTGATATGTGTAACAATATCACTACATTATATTCAGTGAAAGAAGCCAGATTCAAAAGGCTACCTACTATTAGATTCTATTTATATGCCACTGTGGAAAAAGCAACATTATGGATAAGAAAACAGATCAGAGCTACATGGCAAAACCCCATCTCTATAAAAAATATAAAAATTAGCTGGGCATGGTGGTGTGCAACTGTAGTCCCAACTACTCAGGGTGCTGAGGCTGGAGGATCACTTGAGCCTGGGAGGTGGAGGTTGCAATGAGCTGAAATTGTGCCACTGCACTGCAGCCTGAGTGACAGAGCAAGAGCCTGTTTCAAAAACAAACAAAAACAACAGAGCTGGGGTTCTGAGAAGGGTTGTCTCTGAAGAGGTATGGGAAAATTTTAGGGGTGAGCAATGGAACTTTTCCATATCGTGATTGTAGTGGTGGCAACACATAGCTATATGCTTTGTCAAAACTCAAAGAACTATACATTAAAAACAGTGAATTTTACTGTATGTAAATTTTTCTAATTACATAAAAACTTATTTAAAGATGATTACATAAAGGAATTATAGGAAAGTGAAAAAGGAATGATAAGCTAGAAAGTGTCAAGGCCAGGACAGAAGGATTGGAGGATTAGTGGAGGAGATCTGTCCTAAGAGGTGGCACCTGGGTAGAGGCCTAAATGTCAAAAAAGGAGCCAGCATGGGCAGATGCACAAGAAAAGCCTTCCAGAAGACAGAAGTAAGGGCAAGGGCCCCAGGCAAGATGAGCCTATTGAGTAGCAGAAAAATAAGTCAGTGCTTAGGCTCTGCTATAAATCTACAGAAAAGAAAAAAAGTTCTCTTGATGAACAAAAATCTGGATCATCGTCTTGGATCTGAATTCAGGCTGCGCATAATCAAACATACTGAATATAGTGGGTAAATACAGATTTAAGGCTGCCCCTAAAAACTCCAGGGAAAGGCACGGGAGTGAGAATAGGAAAGGCGAAAGGGGAAAGGAGGAGAAGGAGAGGACATGAAAACAAAACTTGCTTGCTTATAGCTTTGGATCTGGCTAGAACTTAACCACTTCAGTATCATAGAATCACTTTCTCTGTTTTAGATTTGCTTAGAAGACAGTAACAAGTCAAGCAATAAGTAAAATGAAGGCCTGTGAAGTTTGTCAGCATCCAAGTTCATACTTCAAGATCTATGCATTCTAAACTTTACAAGGGTGTTTCAGTTTATTTAATTTTTTTTCTAACTCTAAAATTTGCATACTAACTTTATGAAAAGTCTATTGGTGATTCTTAGACGAGCTCTTTATAATTTTCTGCATGGGCCTGAAGATTAAATTTCTTTTAATTTTGGGTTTCTCTTTGTTATTATTATAGCAAAACAAACAGCATTACTTTAATTTTAGAAGTATTTTTAAAGAAATTTAGGCTGTGGACCATGGGCAGCCAGGGTTGGTGAAGGATCCCAAGATGGTTGGGTGAAAACTTGCTCTAAAAACCACTGACTGTGTAGCTTTTGCAGAGATCATACCCCAGAACTAAAAGGCCATTGCTAATTCCCTGAAATCCTGGAATGAGACCCTCACCTCCAGCTTGGCTACTTTACCTGAGAATCCACCAGCTATCGACTGGGCTTACTACAAGGCCCATGTAGCCAAGGCAGGCTTGGTGGATGACTTTGAGAAGTTTAATGCCCTGAAGTTTCCTGTGCCAGAGGATAAATATACTGCCCAGCTGGATGCTGAAGAAAAAGAAGATGTCAAATCTTGTGCTGAGTGGGTGTCTCTCTCAAAGGCCGGGATTGTAGAATATGAGAAACAGAAGGAGAAAATAAAGAACTTAATTCCATTTGATCAGATGACCATTGAGGACTTGAAAAAAAACTTTCCCAGAAACCAAATTAGACAAGAAAAAGTATCCCTAATGACCTCACCAACCAATCAAGGATTTATACAATTGAGTCCAGGAGGAAGATCTGGCCCTTATATTACACATTCTGGATATTAAAAATAAAATAATTATACAGTTAAAAAAAAGAAATTTGCGTGGAGCCAAGATGGCTGAATAGGAACAGCTCCTGTCTACAGCTCTCAACATGAGCGACGCAGAAGACAGGTGATTTCTACATTTCCATCTGAGGTACTGGGTTCATCTCTCTAGGGAGTGCCAGACAGTGGGTGCAGGACAGTGGGTGCAGTGCACCGTGTGCGAGCCGAAGCAGGGTGAGGCATTACCTCACTCAGGAAGCACAAGGGGTCAGGGAGTTCCCTTTCCTAGTCAAAGAAAGCGGTGACAGACGGCACCTGGAAAATTGGGTCACTCCCACCCTAATACTGCACTTTTCCAATGGGCTTAAAAAACAGCACACCAGGAGACTATATCCCGTGCCTGGCTCAGAGGTTCCTACGCCCACGGAGTCTCCCTGATTGCTAGCACAGCAGTCTGAGATCAAACTACAAGGTGGCAGTGAGGCTGAGGGAGGGGCGCCTGCCATTGCCCAGGCTTGATTAGGCAAACAAAGCAGCCGGGAAGCTCGAACTGGGTGGAGCCCACCACAGCTCAAGGAGGCCTGCCTGCCTCTGTAGGCTCCACCTCTGGGGGCAGGGCACAGACAAACAAAAAGACAGCAGTAACCTCTGCAGACTTAAATGTCCCTGTCTGAAAGCTTTGAAGAGAGTAGTGGTTCTCCCAGCACGCAGCTGGAGATCTGAGAATGGGCAGACAGCCTCCTCAAGCGGGTCCTTGACCCCTGAGCAGCCTAACTGGAAGGCACCCCCCAGTAGGGGCAGACTGACACCTCACACGGCAGGGTACTCCTCTGAAACAAAACTTCCAGAGCAACGATCAGGCAGCAGCATTTGTTGTTCACCAAGATCCGCTGTTCTACAGCCACTGCTCTTCTACAGCCACCGCTGTTCTGCAGCCATGGCTGCTGATACCCAGGCAAACAGGGTCTGGAGTGGACCTCTAGCAAACTCCAACAGACCTGCAGCTGAGGGTCCTGACTGTCAGAAGGAAAACTAACAAACAGAAAGGACGTCCACACCAAAAACCCTTCTGTACGTCACTATCATCAAAGACCAAAAGTAGATAAAGCCACAAAGATGGGGAAAAAACAGAACAGAAAAACTGGAAACTCTAAAAAGCAGAGCGCCTCTCCTCCTCCAAAGGAACGCAGCTCCTCACCAGCAATGGAACAAAGCTGGATGGAGAATGACTTTGACAAGCTGAGAGAAGAAGGCTTCAGATGATCAAACTACTCCGAGCTACAGGAGGAAATTCAAACCAAAGGCAAAGAAGTTAAAAACTTTGAAAAAAAATTACATGAATGGATAACTAGAATAACCAATGCAGAGAAGTCCTTAAAGGAGCTGATGGAGCTGAAAGCCAAGGCTCGAGAACTACATGAAGAATGCAGAAGCCTCAGGAGCTGATGCAATCAACTGGAAGAAAGGGTATTAGTGATGGAAGATGAAGTGAATGAAATGAAGCAAGAAGGTAAGTTTAGAGAAAAAAGAATAAAAAGAAACAAACAAAGCCTCCAAGAAATATGGGACTATGGGAAAGACCAAATCTACGTCTGATTGGTGTACCTGAAAGTGACGGGGAGAATGGAACCAAGTTGGAAAACACTCTGCAGGATATTATCCAGGAGAACTTACCCAATCTAGCAAGGCAGGCCAACATTCACTTTGAGGAAATACAGAGAACGCCACATAGATACTCCTCAAGAAGAGCAACTCCAAGACACATAATTGTCAGATTCACCAAAGTTGAAATGAAGGAAAAAATGTTAAGGGCAGCCAGAGAGAAAGGTCGGGTTACCCACAAAGGGAAGCCCATCAGACTAACAGCGGATCTCTTGGCAGAAACTCTACAAGCCAGAAGAGAGTGGGGGCTGATACTCAACATTCTTAAAGAAAAGAATTTTCAACCCAGAATTTCATATCCAGCCAAACTAAGCTTCATAGGTGAAGGAGAAATAAAATCCTTTACAGACAAGCAAATGCTGAGAGATTTTGTCACCACCAGGCCTGCCCTAAAAGAGCTCTTGAAGGAAGCACTAAACATGGAAAGGAACAACCGGTACCAGCCACTGCAAAAACATGCCAAAATGAAAAGACCATCAAGGCTAGGAAGAAAACTACATCAACTAACTAGCAAAATAACCAGCTAGCATCATAATGACAGGACCAAATACACACATAACAATATTAACTTTAAATGTAAATGGGCTAAATGCTCCAATTAAAAGACACAGACTGGCAAATTGGATAAAGAGTCAAGACCCATCAGTGTGCTGTATTCAGGAAACACATCTCACGTGCAGAGACACACATAGGCTCAAAATAAAGGGATGGAGGAAGATCTACCAAGCAAATGGAAAACAGAAAAAGGCAGGGGTTGCAATCCTAGTCTCTGTTAAAACAGACTTTAAACCAACAAAGATCAGAAGAGACAAAGAAGGCCATTACATAATGGTAAAGGGATCAATTCAACAAGAAGAGCTAACTATCCTAAATATATATGCACCCAATACAGGAGCACCCAGATTCATAAAGCAAGTCCTTAGTGACCTACAAAGAGACTTAGACTCCCACACAATAATAACGGCAGATTTTAACACCCCACTGTCAACATTAGACAGATCAACGAGACAGAAAGTTAACAAGGATACCCAGGAATTGAACTCAGCTCTGCAGCAAACGGACCTAATAGACATCTACAGATGTGGATCTACATCTCCACCCCAAATCAACAGAATATACATTTTTTTCAGCACCATACCACACCTATTCCAAAATTGACCACATACTTGGAAGTAAAGCACTCCTCAGCAAATGTAAAAGAACAGAAATTATAACAAACTGTCTCTCAGACCACAGTGCAATCAAACTAGAGCTCAGGACTAAGAAACTCACTGAAAACTGCTCAACTACATGGAAACTGAACAACCTGCTCCTGAATGACTACTGGATACATAATGAAATGAAGGCAGAAATAAAGATGTTCTTAAAAACCAACGAGAAAAAAGACACAACATACCAGAATCTCTGGGACACATTCAGAGCAGTGTGTAGAGGGAAATTTATAGCACTAAATGCCCACAAGAGAAAGCAGGAAAGATCCAAAATCGACACCCTCACGTCACAATTAAAAGAACTAGAAAAGCAAGAGCAAACACATTCAAAAGCTAGCAGAAGGCAAGAAATAACTAAAATCAGAGCAGAACTGAAGGAAATAGAGACAAAAAAAACCCTTCAAAAAATTAATGAATCCAGGAGCTGGTTTTTTGAAAAGATCAACAAAATCAATTGACTGCTAGCAAGACTAACAAAGAAGAAAAGAGAGAAGAATCAAATAGATGGAATAAAAAATGATAAAGGGGATATCACCACCGATCCCACAGAAATACAAACTACCATCAGAGAATACAACAAACATCTCTACACAAATAAACTAGAAAATCTAGAAGAAATGGATAAATTCTTCGACACATACACCCTCCCAAGACTAAACCTGGCAGAAGTTGAATCTCTGAATAGACCAATAACAGGCTTTGAAATTGTGTCAATAATCAGTAGCTTATTGATTATAATTGATCAACCAAAAAAAGTCCAGGACCAGATGGATTCACAGCCAAATTCTACCAGAGGTACAAGGAGGAACTGGTACCATTCCTTCTGAAACTATTCCAATCAATAGAAAAGCAGGGAATCCTCCCTAACTCATTTTATGAGGCCAGCATCATCCTGATACCAAAGCCTGGCAGAGACAGAACCAAAAAAGAAAATTTTAGACCAATATTCTTGATGAACATTGATGCAAAAATCCTCAATAAAATACTGGCAAACCGAATCCAGCAGCACATCAAAAAGCTTATCCACCATGATCAAGTGGGCTTCATCCCTGGGATGCAAGGCTGGTTCAACATACACAAATCAATAAATGTAATCCAGAATATAAACAGAACCAAAGACAAAAACCACATGATTATCTCAATAGATGCAGAAAAGGCCTTTGACAAAACTCAACAACCCTTCATGCTAAAAACTCTCAATAAATTAGGTATCGATGGGACATATCTCAAAATAATAAGAGCTATCTATGACAAACCCATGGCCAATATCATGCTGAATGGGCAAAAACTGGAAGCATTCCCTTTGAAAACTGGCACAAGACAGGGATGCCCTCTCTCACCACTCCTATTCAACATACTGTTGGAAGTTCTGGCCAGGGCAATTAGGGAGGAGAAGGAAATAAAGGGTATTCAATTAGGAAAAGAGGAAGTCAAATTGTCCCTGTTTGCAGATGACATGATTGTATATCTAGAAAACCCCATCGTCTCAGCCCAAAATCTCCTTAAGCTGATAAGCAACTTCAGCAAAGTCTCAGGATACAAAATCAATGTACAAAAATCACAAGCATTCTTATACACCAATAACAGACAAACAGAGAGCCAAATCATGAGTGAACTCCCATTCACAATTTCTTCAAAGAGAATAAAATACCTAGGAATACAACTTACAAGGGATGTGAAGGACCTCTTCAAGAAGAACTACAAACCACGGCTCAATGAAAGAAAAGAGGATACAAACAAATGGAAGAACATTCCATGCTCATGGGTAGGAAGAATCAATATCGTGAAAATGGCCATACTGCCCAAGGTAATTTATAGATTCAATGCCATCCCCATCAAGCTACCAATGACTTTCTTCACAGAATTGGAAAAAACTACTTTCAAGTTCATATGGAACCAAAAAAGAGCCTGCGTCACCAAGTCAATCCTAAGCCAAAAGAACAAAGCTGGAGGCATCACGCTACCTGACTTCAAACTATACTACAAGGCTACAGTAACCAAAACATCATGGTACTGGTACCAAAACAGAGATATAGATCAATGGAACAGAACAGAGCCCTCAGAAATAATGCCACCTATCTACAACCATCTGATCTTTGACAAACCTGAGAAAAACAAGCAATGGGGAAAGGATTCCCTATTTAATAAATGGTGGTGGGAAAACTGGCTGGCCATATGTAGAAAGCTGAAACTGGATCCCTTCCTTACACGTTATACAAAAATTAATTCAAGATGGATGACAGACTTAAATGTTAGACCTAAAGCCATAAAAACCCTAGAAGAAAACCTAGGCAATACCATTCAGGACATAGGCATGGGCAAGGACTTCATGTCTAAAACAGCAAAAGCAATGGCAACAAATGCCAAAATTGACAAATGGGATCTGATTAAACTAAAGAGCTTCTGCACAGCAAAAGAAACTACCATCAGTGTGAACAGGCAACTTACAAAATGGGAGAAAATTTTCACAACCTACTCATCTGACAAAGGGCTAATATCCAGAATCTACAATGAACTCCAACAAATTGACAAGAAAAAAACAAACAACCCCATCAAAAAGTGGCAAAGGATATGAACGGACACTTCTCAAAAGAAGACATTTATGCAGGCAGAAAACACATGAAAAAATGCTCATCATTACTGGCCATCAGAGAAATGCAAATCAAAACCACAATGAGATACCATCTCACATCAGTTAGAATGGCGATCATTAAAAAGTCAGGAAACAGCAGGTGCTGGAGAGGATGTGGAGAAACAGCAACACTTTTACACTGTTGGTGGGACTGTAAACTAGTTCAACCCTTGTGGAAGTCAGTGTGGCGATTCCTCAGGGATCTAGAACTAGAAATACCATTTGACCCAGCCATCCCATTACTGGGTATGTACCCAAAGGATTATAAATCATGCTGTTATAAAGACACATGCACACGTATGTTTATTGCGGCACTATTCACAATAGCAAAGACTTGGAACCAACCCAAATGTCCAACAATGATAGACCGGATTAAGAAAGTGTGGCACATATACACCATGGAATACTATGCAGCCATAAAAAATGAAGAGTTCATGTCCTTTGTAGGGACATGGATGAAAATGGAAACCATCATTCTCAGCAAACTATCACAAGGACAAAAAACCAAACACCGCATATTCTCACTCATAGATGGGAATTGAACAATGAGAACACATGGACACAGGAAGGGGAACATCACACTCTGAGGACTGTTGTGGGTGGGGGTAGGGGGGAGGGATAGCGTTAGGAGATACACGTAACGCTAAATGACGTGTTAATGGGTGCAGTACACCAACATGGCACATGTATACATATGTAACAAACCTGCCCACTGTGCACATGTACCCTAAAACTTAAAGTATAATAATAAAAAAAAGAAAAAAGAAATTTAACAAAACCCTACCTCGTGTTTATATGTATGCAATATATATGACTGAGATAAGAGCATGTTAGGAGTGATCCTCTATTTGCAATTTCAATCTATTTTTGCAAATATTTTCAACAAATCAGCTAGTTTCTAGCTCAGCAATGTGTTAAGAATTTTTTACCTTTTATTCATGTTATTGAATAATATGATGTCAGGAATGTTCTTCGCTGGCAATAGTTGATGAGTCTGTATGTAGTTAAGAGAATAAAGATGCAGCCTTTGTCAGTTCTCTTAGGTTTACAATAAAAATGTACAGTGTGAGACCACAGTGAGGGCTCTCCTTTTCTTTAAGACATTTCTTATATGTCACATGTCAAATGGTCACGAGAGATGATCTTTCTAAAGAGTAGGTTTTTCCCTGGCCCAAACAACTCTTATAAAAATGGATGTCACATCAGCACACCAGTCTAATGAAGCCCACCAGGCAACCTGCTCACTCTGTAGGGAGAACTGGAATAAATAGCAGCTACATATTCTCATCAGTCAGGCAGTCACCTAGAGCTTTCAGCTTTTCACTCTGGTGCTTTTGCTCATTCTGGCCACTCAGTCTGAAATAGTCTTCCCCTTCTATCCACATGAATAATCTTACATCACTACAAGGCTCACTTCTAATAAACCTTCCCCAGTATGCCTTGCTGATTCCTTCCACACTCACTAAAGTTACCTTTCCCACCTTTGGCATATCCTGCAGTCCCTCCCCTTATCTAGTCCTGTCTTGCAGCATTTTAGCATGCACACATCTTTCTCATCTATCAGACTTAAGTTCTTTACTGGTTGGATCTGTGTCTAATTCATTTTTTATTACCCAAGTTGCCTAACTGTATGTCTCATACAATGAAAGTACTCAATACATGTACATCGCTTAAATAAATAAATTGATCCTAAGAGTAACTAGAATTATAGAATCAGACATGACAATGTTCTAATTGCCTTTCAAGCATGGTAGGCAGAAAATATAAACCCTAGGTTGCAAAAATACATGATGGCTTCTGCTCCACCCACACTGAGAGCAGACGTGCATAGTCTATCCTAGCACTCTTTCCTGCTGAGCCTTGATGAGGCCTTGCCATCCTTCTCAGAGCCATGTTCTAGGAAGCCATTATCAATATATAAAAGTGTGTATAAGAGATTAAACTTAGGACTTTTAAAGATCCACAGATTGCTATTATTTCCTATCTTTGAACAGTCATGAAGATCTGTGAGGTTTATGAATTTCTAATTTTGCTGAAGCAAAAATTTGTTACAGATATATTCTACAAGGTGGGGAAATAACTGACTTTTTAATCAATCACTCAGAGGATGCACCTCCGTGCAAGCAACAACTCCCCTCATATTAAAAATTGCTATTCATCATCTTCACCTTAGTTTTGAAAATGTAAGTAAGTGCTTAAGTAAATGTTACTATAAAAATGATGTAATGTAGGGTTGTGTTTATTCCAGTTAAGGAATTTTGTAACTTTACTAATTATTCCAATTTGTATCTACAGAATTATTAAAGAATGAATGGAGCTTATTAAAGTGTTCATTTATTGCATTTTGTGGGGGAAATTAAGTAACTTTAGTATTTGTAAATTAGAAAGGACCTCAAAGCATGTCCTTCATTGAGATGGTTAATTTTATGTGTCAACTTGACTGCACTAGGGGTGTCAGAGTATACTTTATTTCTGGATGTGTCTACAAGTATATTTCCAGATGAGATTAGCATTTGAATCAGTTGAATTTAATAAAGTAAATTGCCCTCCCCAGTGTGGGTGGGAATAATCCAATCTGTTGAGAGCTTGAAAGAACAAAAAGGTAGAGGAAGAAGGAACTTCTTCCTGCCTGCTTGAACTGGGACATGGTCTTCTCCTGCCCTTGGCCTGGGATTTACACCATAGGTTCCCCTGGTTCTCAAGCCTTGGGAATTGAACTTGAATCACACCACTGGGCTTTCCTGGGCCTCCAGCTTGCTGACAGTAGATTTGAGGGACTTCTCAGCCTCCATGATTGTGTGTGCCAGTTTCTCATAATCTCTTTATATATATATATACATATATATATCTTTATATATATATATCTTTATATATATATACCTTTATATATATATACATATAAAATGAATTGGACACAGATCCAACCATATATATATATATACACACACACACACATATATATACACACACGCATATATATATACACACACACACATACACACACATACACATACTGTTGGTTCTGTTTCTCTAAAGAATCCTGACTAATACACTTGTGAATATCAAGAGTAGCTTTGGACTTAAGGACACCTTGGAAATCTCAGTCTTTCATGAACCAGTCATAATTAAAATAAGGCCAAAACTATGAAGAATTATAGCAGGAACTGATGATGACTGATGTGAGGAACTGCGAACTGCTCTGAGGCAGCTCACATCTTGGAGTATGCAGCTGGGACATGCATAGGAGGACGTGGAAAACACATGGGCTGAGGAACTCCAGGACACACACCAGTAAATTGCTATGGAAGTTAAGATGTGCCTTTGCCAAGAACACAAAACCCCGACTGAAAATACATTAAACAAAGAAATTTATCATATTGTATTGCAAGAAGTCCGGAGGTACAGTGGGCTCTAGGATTGATGACTCAGTGACTCTGTGATTTCATCAAGGACTGAAGTTCTTTCCTTTTTTTGCTCTGCATCCAGCCCCCATTATAGGCACAAGGTGACCATGAAAGTTCCAGAGGTCACATCCAGACACCCTAACACTCAGAGTCATTAAAAGAGACTATCACTTTTGTTGATAGTCATCGGCAAAACTCTATCATTTTTGTTATCATAATTTTCCTCTTAAAATTATGATAATGACATTTAACACTTCTTATGTCCCAGGCACTATTCTAAATGCTTTATAAATATAACTATTTTTTTTACCATAATTAGTTCATTTAATTGTTGTCTGGACATGAAAATGCAAAGCTTCAATAAAAAGAATCATTATGCAAAGCAAAGCTATGACCCTCTGTTAAGCATTTGGCAAAGAAATGTACTTTGGCCAGGCATGGTGGCTCACACCTATAATCCCAACACTTTGTGAGGCTGAGATGGGATGACCTCTTGAGGACCAGATTTCAGAGAGAGACCCTATCTCTACAAAAAATTTAAAAAATAGCCGGGTGTGGTGGCACAAGCCTGTGTTCCCCGCTACTGGGGAGACTGAGGTGGGAGGATCACTTGAGCCCAGGAGGTAGAGGCTGCAGAGAACCATGATCATGTCACTGCACCAGCCTGGGTGACAGAGTGAGACCCTGTCTTAAAAAAAGAAAAAGCACTTTTATTATTATTTTATAATTTCAACTTTTATTTTAGATTCAGGGATACATGTGCAGATTTGTTACATAAGTATATTACCTGATGCTGAGGTTTGGGGTACAGATCCCATCACTAAGGTAGTGAGCATAATCCTCAATAAGCAGTTTTTCAACCCACAGCCCCCTTTCTCCCTCCCTACTCTAGTAATCCACAGTGTCTATTGTTCCCATCTTTATGTTCATGTGTACTCAGTGTTTAGTGTCCACTTATAAGTGAGGACATAAGGTATCTGGTTTTCTGTTCCTGCATTAATTCTCGTAGGATTCTGACCTCCAACTGCATCCATGTTGCTACAAAGGACATGATTTCATTTTTTATGGCTGGGTAGTATTCCATGGTGTATTTGTACCATATTTTCTTTATCCAGTTCCCTTTTCTCCACAGCCTCACCAGCAGCTGTTGTTTTTTGAATTTTTAATAACAGCCATTCTGACTGGTATGAGATGGTATCTCATTGTGGTTTTGATTTGCATTTATCTGATGATTACTGATGAGCATTTTTCATATGTTTGTTGAAAACGTGTATGTCATCTTTTGAGAAGTGTCTGCTCAAGTCCTTTGCCCATTTTTTAATGAGTTTGTTTATTTTTGTTTATTTGTATAATTTTCTTATAGATTCTGGATACTAGACCTTTGTCAAATGCATAGCTTGTGAATATTTCCCCCATTCTGGAGTTTGTCTGATTATAGATAATTTCTTTTGCTGTGCAGAAGCCCTTCAATTTAATTAGGTCCTAATTGTCAATTTTTGCTTCTGTTGCAATTGCTTTTGGGGACTTAGCAAAATAATTTTTGGCAAGGCCAATGTTGAGAAGGGTATTTCCTAAGTTTTCTTCTAGTGTTTTTATAATTTTGTCTTACATTTAAATCTTTAATCCACCTTGAGTTAATTTTTGTATATGGTGAAAGGGGGTCCAGTTTCATTCTTCTGCAATGACTACTCAGTTATCCCAGCCCTATTTATTGAATAGGGAGTCCTTTCCTCATTTCTTATTATTGTTGACTTTGTCAAAGATCAGATGGTTGTAGGTGTGCAGCTTTATTTCTGGGTTCTATTCTATGTGTTTATTTTTGTACCAGTACCATGTTGTTTTGGTTACTGCAGCCTTATAGTATAGTTTGAAGTTGGGTAGTGTAATGCCTCTGGCTTTGTTCTTGGTTAGGATTGCTTTAGCTATTCAGGCTCTTTTTTTGGTTCCATATGAATTTTATAATAGTTTTTTCTAATTCTGTGAAAAATGACATTGAAAGTTTGACAGAAACAGTGTTGAATCTGTAAATTGCTTTGGGCAATATGGCCATTCAAACAATAGCGATTATTCTAATCCATGAACAAGGAATGTGTTTTCATTTACTTGTGTCATCTCTGATTTTTTTTCACCAGTATTTTGTAGTTCTCCTTATAGAGATCTTTCAACTTCTTGGTGTATGGCTATTGTAAATTGGATCATGTTCTTTATTTGACTCTCAGCTTGAATGTTATTGATGTATAGAAATTCTACTGATTTTTGTACATTGATTTTGTATCCTGAAACTGTACTAAAGTCATTTAGTATTTCTAATTGACTAATTCTAATTTAGTAAATTTCTAATTTAGTAATTTAGTAAATTAGTAAATTTCTAATTTAGTAATTTAGTAAATTAGTAAATTTCTAATTTAGTAATTTAGTAAATTAGTAAATTTCTAATTTCTAATTAGTAATTCACTAAAGTCATTTTGGCAGAGTCCTTAGGGTTTTCTAGATATAGAATCATATCATCAGTGAAGAGAGATAGTTTGACTTCTTCTTCTCCTATTTGGATTCCTTTTATTTCTTTCTTTTGCCTGATTGCTCTCACTAGGACTTCCAGCTCTATGTTGAATAGGAGTGGTGAGAGTGGGGATCCTTGTCTTGTTCCAGTTCTCAAGGGGAATGGTTTCAGCATTTTCCCATTCAGTACGATGTTAGCTGTGGGTTTGTCATAGATTGCTCTTATTATTTTGAAGTATTTTCATTTAATGCCTAGTTTGTTGAGGGTTTTTATCATGAAGGGATGTTGGATTTTACCAAAAGCTTTTTCTACATCTATTGAGATAATCAGATGGCTTTTGCTTTTAATTCAGTTTATGTGGTGAATGACATTTACTGATTTGCATGTGTTGAACCAACCCTGCATCTCAGGAATAAGCCTACTTGATCATGTTGTTTTAATTTTTTGATGTGCTACTGGATTTAGTTTGGTAGTATTTAGTTAAGGATTTTTGCATTTGTGTTCACCAGAAATGTTGGCCTGCAGTTTTCTTTTTTTGTTGTGTCTCTGCCAGATTTTAGTATCAGGCTGATGCTGGCTTTATAGAATGAGTTAAGAAGAAGCCCCTCCTTGATTTTTTGGAATAGTTTCAATATGACTGATAACAGTTCTTTGTTTGTCTGGTAGAATTTGGCTGAGAATCCATCTGATCTAGGGCTTTTTTTTTTCATTGGTTGTTAGGTCTTTTATTACTGATGCAAGTTCGGAACTTGTTATTGGTCTATTCAAGTTTTCACTTTCTTCCTGGTTTAATCTTTAGAGGTTGTGTGTTTCCAAGAATTTATCCATTTCCTCTAGATTTTTCAACTTGTGTGCATAGAGTTGTTCATAATAATCTCTGAGGATCTTTTGTGTTTCTGTGGAATTCGTTGTAATGTCATCTCTGTCATTTCTGATGGTATTTGGATCTACTCTTTTTCTTTGTTAATCTAGCTAACAGTCTGTCAATCTTGTTTATTCTTTCTAAAAATCAACTCTTGGTTTCATTGATCTTTTGGTTTGGTTCTTCTACAATTTTAGTTATTTCTTTTCTTCTGCTAGCTTTGGGGTTGGTTTATTCTTTATTTTCTAGTTCTTCTAGGTGCAAAGTTATATTGTTAATTTGAGATTTTTCTAACTTCTCGATGAAGGTGTTTAGCACTATAAACTTTGCTGTTAACACTGCTTTAGCTGTATCCCGGAGATTTTTGTAAGTCATGTTTCTATCTTCATTAATTTCAAATTTTTCCATTTCTGCTTTGATTTCATTGTTCACCCGGAGTTATTCAGGAGGAAGTTGTTTGCTTTCTATGTATTTATGTAGCTTTGAGAGATTTTCTTGATATTGATTTCTGTTTTGTTGCACTGTTGTCCAAGATTGTGCGTGGTATGATTTGGTTTCTTTGAATTTATTGAGACTTTCTTTATGACTAAGCACATTGCCAGTCTTAGAATATATTCCAGTGTGGATGAGAAGAATGTATATTCTGTGGTAGGTGTCTATTAGGTTCAACTGGTCAAGCATTGAGTTTTATTCCAGAATTTCTTTGTTAGTTTTCTGTGTTGATAATCTAATGTTGTCAGTGGGGTGTTATATTCTCCCACTATTATCGTGTGCTAAGTATTTTCCTAGGTCAAGAAGGACCTGTTTTATGAATCTAGGTGTCCCAATGTTGGGTACATATATACTTAGAATAGGTAAATCTTGTTGAATTGTACCCCTTATCCTCATGGGATGTTTTTCTCTGTCCTTATTGTTGTTGGTTTAAACTCTGTTTTATCTGTTATAAAAATAGTGACTCCGGTTTTTTTTGTTGTTTTCTATTTGCATGGTAGATCTTTCTCCATCCCTTTACTTTGAGCTGGTGAGTATCACTGCATGTGAGATGGGTCTCTTGAAGACAGCAGGCAATTGAGTCCTTTTCATCCAGCTTGCCACTCTGTCTTTTAAGTGGGGGCATTTAGCCCCTTTCATACTCATATGTGAGATTTTGATCCTGTTATTGTTAACTGGTTGCTTTCTAGACTTGATTGTATAGTTCCTTTATGGTGTCTGTGGGTTATGTCCTCAAGTGTGTTTTTGTGGTAACAGGTGTCATCATTTTTTTTCCATGTTTATCACTCCCTTATGGGGCTCTTGTAAGGCTGGTCTAGTTATAATGAATTTCTTCAGCATTTACTTGTGTGAGAAGGATTTTACTTTTCCTTTGTTTGTGAAGCTTAGTGTGCTAGGAAATGAAATTCTTGGTTGGAGTTTCTTTTCTTTAAAGACGCTGAAAATAGGTCCCCAATCTCTTCTAGCTTGTAAGGTTTCTGCTGAGAGGTCTGCCACTAGCCTGTTGGGGTTCCCTTTGTATGTAACCTGACCCTTCTCTGTAGCTGCCTTTAAGATTTTTTCTTTCACATTGACCTTGGTGAATCTGATGACTGTGTGCCTTGGGGATGATCATCTTGTATAGTATCTAGTAGGGGACCTCTGTATTTCTCAAATTTTCATGTTACCTTCTCCAGTGAGATTAGGGAAATTTTCAAAGACTGTGTCCTCAAATATATTTTCTCTCTCCTTCTCTCTCAGGAATGCCAATGAGTTGTAGGCTTGGTCTATTTACAAAATATTCACTAATGTGATACTCACAACAACCCCATTAGGTACATATTAATCTCATTTAACAGATGAGAAAGTGGAGGCAGAAACGTTAAGTGACTTATAATGACACACAGCTAGTAAGCAGTGGATCCAGGATTATAAACCAGGTGGTTCACTTCATAATCTGTGCTCTTAACTGTGAAACTCTTTCTACTACAAGAAAACCTTTCCAAAAGTAACCCAGAGATTTGACTTTATATTTCACTGGCCAGAACTGAGTCACAGGCCTACCTCTTAACTAATCACTGACAAGAGGCATGGAATTACCATGAAAAGCATAAATCTATCAAGATTTGTTACTGAGCTGGAGATGGACTCCTCTTTTCCAACGAAGAGTCCCTAAAAAATAGGAGTAGGGTTTTAGTCTCATAGAAAGGGAATGAACGTATGGCAAGGAACCAGCCATGCCTGCTATGAGGGGCTACCTACAAAAAGTCCAGCTTCCCTAACTCCATTTCCTCTGCTTTCATAAGTTAAGATAGCATGTGATACCATGATCATCCGTGCATGTGTCTGTGCTTCCTTCAACTTGCTTGCAAGTATCCCAAAGATAGGAAAAAAATCTCATAGATCTGCATATTCTCCACAAGGCCTGGCATAGGGCCTCACACATGGAAAGTGTTCAAGAAACATTTGTTCATTGTAATTGAATTTTCATTCTCAACTCTACTTAATTGGAGAGGTCAACAGTTGGCCATGCTCAAGGCAGGCAGGTAATGCATTTTCACATTGATCTTGCAATCAAATGAATTCTGAAAAACTTCCCTTGCCATGTAAAATAGCAAGAAATCACATATTAACGTAGGTCATGCAAAAGCCCAAACTTATTAAATTGTTAGTGCCTTGCACTTGGCACCCTTAGAGGTAACATTAATGTCGCAATTTTTTTATGACTTGACATTTCTGCTATATTCAAGAGACATTATATTCAAAGAGACACATTAGAAAGCCATAGACAGAATAGGCTACATAAATTGCAGGGTTTAGTTCAAAAAGAAGATATGAAGCCCCAGCTGGGGTGGACTGGGTCAATCTCCTATTTTCATGGGCCTAATGCTCCAATCCACAGTGGATAGGTGACAACCCCCGAGAGATTGTAACCTCTAAATACCTGGATTGGAGTTGGGCAAGAGGGCCCCACAGAGTTGTCCACTGAGCACATTGTGATACTACCAGCTCCCAACAGAGACTGGCATTGCCTTGCCCCATCCTGTGATGCAGCAGGACACATTTATGGGCATGACCCTTCCTGGCCTGTGCCCAGGAAGGGAAGAACCCCCAACCAATGTGACCTGGTGGCTGTAGTAGTCAAGGGGCAGGGGTAGGGAAGAATAGGCTAGGTGGGGGCTGAGGTTTGGTACGTGGATGAAAATCCATCCCAGAGAGGCAGCAGTGAAGCAGGACAACCATGATCTGAGGCTTTAAATTCCTGGCTTATGCTCCATTTTCCCATTGTACTTTATTTACAAAACACAAATCCAAAGATATAATTATTAAGGACATCAAGATGATGACCATAGCACATTAAATCGCAACCACTTCTGAGCATGGGACCCTGTTTAATTATACTGATCACATGATCTGGCCATACATGTATAGTGCCTTGTTTAAATGGAATATTCTCAGTTAAATAAAGCATTAGAATTAATGAAATTTAATGTTTGGTTTTTCTTATTTTTTTAATGTAGCATAATGGGTTGAATAGTGTCCCCTCCAAAAAAAAAAGAGAAAAAATGAATATTCATTTGTGGAGAGGATAAATGTCATTTTAAGAAATACTATCATTGACTGGATAAGGAAAATATGGTACATATACAGCATGGAATACTATATAGCCATAAAAAGGAATGAGATCATGTCCTTTGCAGGGACATGGATGGAGCTGAAAGCCGTTATCCTCAGCAAACTAACGCAGGAACAGAAAACCAAACACTGCATGTTCTCACTTGTAAGTGGGAGCTGAACAATGAGAACACATGGACACATGTAAGGGAACAACACACAGTGGGGCCTGTTGGGGGAGGTTGAGGTAGGGGGAGAGCACTAGGGAAAATTGTTAATGCATGCTGGGCTTAATACCTAGGCGATGTGTTGATAGGTACAGCAGACCACCATGGCACATGTTTACCTATGTAACAAACCTGCACATCCTGCACATGTACCCTGGAACTTTAAAAAATAATAATAAAATTTTTTTTAAAAGATATACTATTATTTCTTAAGAGCTGGTATTCAATAGATCAGTAGGGTTACTATAGTCATTAATCTATTATACACTTCAAAATAGCTAAAGGAGAATAATTCAAATGTTCCAAGCCTAAACAAAAGATAAATATTTAAGGTGATGGATGTCCCAATTACCCTGATGTGATTACATTAGTATATCAAATTATCATATGTACCCCTAAAATATGTACAACTATTATGTATCAATAAGAAATTTAACAAATAAATTAAAACTAAAAAAAAGCCACACACACAAAAAGAAATGCTAACATTCCAAAAGCTTACTGAATGAATAACTTATTTAATGGAATGGTGGAAGAAACTGGACAACAAGGGAGGTAACTGCTCACCGCACAAGTATTCATCCCATGACTTTATTTAGTCATTTCTCCCCTCAGTGTACGCTATGTTGACTTTGGACTTTATCCGGTAATAAGGAGCTATTTAGCACTTTTTTGGGTTTTTTTTTGAGATGGAATCTCACTCTGTCGCCAGGCTGGAGTGCAGTGGTGAGATCTCAGCTTCCCGGGTTCAAGCGATTCCCCTGCCTCAGCCTCCCAAGTAGCTGGGACTACAGGTATGCACCACCATGCCCAGCTAATTTTTTGTATTCTAGTAGAGATGGGGTTTCACCATGTTGGCCAGGATAAATTGCAGGGTTTAGTTCAAAAAGAAGATATGAAGCCCCAGCTGGGGTGGACTGGGTCAATCTCATATTTTCATGGGCCTAATGCTCCAACCCACAGTCGACAGGTGACAACCCCCAAGAGATTGTATCCTCTAAATACCTGGATTGGAGATGGGCAAGAGGACCCCGCAGAGTTGTCCACTGAACATAATGTGATACTACCAGCCTCAGTCTCCTGACCTCATGATCTGCTCACCTCTGCCTCCCAAAGTGCTGGGATTACAGGTGTGAGCCAAAGGGAAGAGTAACACAATCCAGTTTATATCATAGATGGACCTCTTTGGTGGCAGCATGAAGGAGGGATTCAAGGAAGTAGAGCTTTAGGCACGCAAAGCAAGTCAATTCTACATCAACTATTACTGAAAATGGCATTGTAGCATGGTGGTTAAAGACATGGGCTCTTTACTTAGATATACGTCCATTCAAATTCTACTTCTGCCATTTATGCAGTGTATAAACTTGAGCCAGTCACTTGCCATCTCTAAGTTTCAGTTTCTTATCTACTAAAGCAAAGTAATTATAACAGGGTTCTTATGAAGTTTGATCGCCAAGAGATAAATGAAGCACTTACCGCAGTGCCTGACTCATTAACCATAGCTATTATTATTATTATCATATGGAATGGGTTATTTGTCTCCCTTCCCAGCTCCATGCTTATGCCCTTTCTAAAAACCACCGTGCTTCCAAAACAGGGAAAGAGGGACACGTGCGTGACCACCCATATCAATCGGCCTGTCTCCCTCTGCAACCCACACTCTTTCAGAGCAGAAGGAATGGCTACTTATTCCTTCCCCTACTTTATAATCTTATTCTTCTACCTGAAGGCAACAGCCTTGTGATCTAGCTGTCAGATATGGAGTGGCAGCTTATCCACTTTACAGAAGAAACTTCTGAGTCCAGAATATGTGAAAATTCAGAAAAATCCACTTTCTGTCCATAGCTTAATTTTAAACGTACTGTCTTGCTAAAGAAACAATCTCAATCATTTATTCATTCCTTCATTCTTTCATCCTCTATTACCCTGGGTCAAAAATTCTATATAAAGGAAGAACTGAAGTATGGTCATTTAAAGGCGAAATAAAAATACATTCTTTTAATATTTGTAGTATATTGTCCTTACTGAAAAGTTAATTTGTCATTGTTATAATAATGTAATAAGGAAGAAAATTTTTGGAAATCTCACTTATAGATTACTTGTTAGGATATAAGTGATTTTGGGGGGAACAACAGAAGCACTTATATATTGGAAGCACCAAAAGTGGATGGCGGTGTTTTCCAGATATTTGGAAATACCTAGAAATTAGAATAGAAGAAAGTATTCATTAAGACAGAAGCTCCAGAACCATGTTCTTCCAACAATGGAAGGGTTAAGACTATGAACTTTGAGTCAGACACACCAGATTTGCATGTATGTAAAGAGTGGGAGATTTGGGGATTGAATTGATGACACCTGTAGAAGGCTGTTCTGAGTACTTAGGATTGCACTGCCAGGCCCACTGAGTGATGGATGGTCAAATGAGGAGCAGGTGCAATGCTCCATGGCCTCCTTGGCCCCTAACAGTCAGTTAGAGAAGTTGGTGCTGGGCTAGAGCAGGAGATAGAGATGCAGGTGGTCTCTAGAGTGCTACTCTTCAAACTTAAATGTGAACATGAATCACCTGGATCACCTGGAGATCTTGTTAAAATGCAGAGTCTGGTTCGATAGTCTGGAGTATGGCTTGAGATTCTGTACTTCTAATAAACTCCCTGGAGATGCCAACACTGCTGGTCATGGGTCACACTTTGAGTAGCAAGGAGATATATTCTGTTTAACTCTCCTGTTGTGACTGCCATTGCAACCTCTCCACCTTCTTCTTTTGAAGCTGCTCCCTTGTTCTCTTTCCTTTTCCTCAAAGCACTGCCATATTCTTAATCCTGAGCACTAGTGCTGTAATTTCAGAAAAAAAATAGGCACACATTTTTTATCAGGTTTGACACATCATTGTATCCATTAGCACATCACTGGGTGCTCAGTGCTCTTCACTGGTCCAAGCCCTGGGAGCACACAGAAGACTTCGCCCCTACCCTCAAAGGAATAAAACACCACCAGTGACCATTCACCAGTAATCATTTATTGAGTGCCCTCTATTGATATTCTTATATCAATAAGACCAAAACAGGGAAGACCAAAACCATTGAAACCTTGTTAACCTTTCTAAGTCTCAGTTTTCTCAGATGTGGAATATGGATACTAACACATATCTCAAAGATTTAATTCAATGTGAAATGAAATAAATGTAAAGTCCCTAGTAATCACTAGTTGGTGAATAGTTGTAATCGTTTCCTTTTAGTTCTATTAGGTTGTGGTACAGAAACAGACACATGAACAGACAGAGTTTCAAAAGGGAAAATCTTAGTCTATGGTCTGAGGCCATGGCTGTTCCGACAAAGGAAAGCACTCAGAATAAGGTTTTTCAGGGACTCTCAGGAACCTAAACCACTAAGAGGCACCTGGCTCTTGTGGAGCTATACCCCTCTGTAAATCATGGTTTCATATTAGCAGACCTGCCTGGTGGCCTCGGGTTCTTTAGTAAAGCCGAGTCCCTTCTCTCATTTCCAGTGACTTCTCAGGGGAAATAAGTCTTATTCTCCCAAGCGTTCTTTTTTTTTCTGTTCTGCCTCTGAAACCTACTCTATTCCTAGTTAGGGAGTATAAGGAGCCCTCGTCCAATGCACGTGGTGACTCTGCACCGACTTAGCCTTGCTGCTTGCCCTGCTCTCACCTGGTGCTCCAGTTTTCATAAACTTCTGCATTGTGCATGAAATCCAGGTTTCCACTTTGAACCCGTGTCTGAGAACTGGGTCTCTTTCTTTCCCATTCCATTTATAATAAATATTTATGGAGTACTTACTCTCAGCTAGGCATCGTGGTAGGTATAAGTGCTACCTGCCAATATTCCCAGTTTTCTTCTCTTTCTGGGAACATATGAGGATTTTATTTCCTAGGTCCTTTGAAATGAGACAAGGCCTTATGATTTCCATGACCCATCTACTGTGAGCAGAAGTGATGTGTGTCACCTCCATGTGGAAGCATTTGAGAGATGGTGTGAGATTCTTTGTACCTCTTCTTCCTCCTTAGTAATTGTAGGAGCCCTGTTGTGTTGACAGTGTCATGACATGGTATGGCCTCCTTCAGCCTGAGCCTCTGAATATATGTGAGGTGAGAATCTGTCCTGTCAGCCTATGTTATACATGTAGTTTGAGCAAAAAATAAGCCTCTGTTGTTTAAAACCACTGAGGATTGAGAGTTTTTCTTATTGTAGAATGACCAAGCCTACCCTAGCTAATACAGCATCATCCCAAGCACCTCCCTTTTACATGTCAGTAGGAGGAATATGTGCAATAAACATATAAGCAAACAAATATGTAAAATATTAGAAAATGATGAGTGCCATGAAGAAAATTATACTGGGAAACTGGATGCAGAGTGACTTGGAGGTTGCTGCTTACACAGCAGTGCTCAGAGACTCCTCACAGAAGTGCTAGTAGTTGAGCTGATGAGGCGTAGCCATATAAAGATTTAGAGAAAGGAACTCTGGCAGACGGAACAGAAGTCTGAAGGTTTGAAGCAGATTGGATTGATCGTGTGTACTGTTCACTCTAGTTACTTTTGATAAGCAGACTGTATGTGAGCAAGAAAGGAAGCAAGAAAATCAGTCAGCAGGCTATTGTAATAGAACAAATGAGAGATGGCACATTAAGACTAGGCTTTTAGTAGTGAAGTTGCTGAAAAGTGACCTGACTCAGGATCTATTCTGGAGACAGCAGTTACAGAACTTGCTGACAGATTGGCTGTCGGTAGCAGAGGGAAAGAAGAATCAAAGGTCATCTCCCAGGTTTTTGGTCTGAGCAACTCAGTGCCATTTAGTAAAATGGTAAAGGAGAGGTCAGGAACAGGTTTGGGAGGGAAAATCGAGAGTTTGGTTGTCAGCATATTAGGTTTGAGATGGCCACTTGCAGTCGAGTGGAGCTATTGGGCTGGCAGTTAGACACGTGCATCTGGAACTCAGGAGAAACCTTATCTGGAGACAGGATCGGGAAAATCAGGGAGCATGCAGATGATAAAGCATAGGACCGTTTGAAGATAGCATAGAGATGAGAGGCAAGAGCAGAGAATTTGAACATTTAAAAGTTGGACAGAGAAGAAAGGGTCATCAGGCAGACTGAGAGCTTTACCCAGTAAGGTATGAGGCATGCAGTAACATGAAAAAAATTGCTTCAAGAAAGAAAGATGACAATTTGTGTCAAATGTGGCTATAAGTTCAAATATGATGAAAAGAGAGATTTGGCCATTAGAATACCTAGCATGGTAGTTATCAGTGACCCTGATAAGAGCCATTTCAGGAGTGAAGACTGAAGGGGATGTGACCAAGTAGAGAATCTAGACAGCTTTTCCCAGGAGTTTCAATGGGAAGAACAGCAGAAAAAAATGGAGTAGGAGTAGGGTCCCTGTATCTGAACCTCTGCCTTGACAACATGTATAACATCTCATGCCCTCCAATTTTGGTTAGACTTGGGCCCCCAGCTTGGTATTTGTAGACTCCATATGGGCTTGAATCTTCTTCTGAATCCTATCCCCAAGACTGGGAATATACACCTGCCAGACAGACCACTCCGAGAACAAATTTTTCCCTGTCAGAATCTCCATATAAAGTAATAGTAAACCACATGCTCAGGAGAGACATGAACAAAAAGAGAAAGAGTAAATAAATAAATCTGTTCTTCACAAACTCAGAAAGGGTCTATGCACTTGATGGCAGCCAATGATAATGTTGGATCCCCCAAAAACATGCCCCTCAAGATGAGTGTGATGGTGAGAAAGTCACAGCTCTCACCTCATCAGCCATCAAGGTGACAGATGATCACAATGCTGGGGATTATTTAAATTTAACTTTTGAGTTGTTAAATACAATAAATTCAAATAAATACAATAGATTCAGACCGTTCAAAATTCAAAATGTAAAAAGGATGCATAATGATATCTCCATCTGATCACTGTTTCCTACCTTCCAGTTCACTTCCCCCAAAGAAACTAATGTTATTACTTTCTTGTCATTCTTCCATACATACATGCACATTCTTCCCACCCTCCACCTTTTGACACAAGTGGCGTTTTACCCACATACTATTTTGCATCTACAAAGCCAGAAATCTGCCAACGTTGAAAGAAGTAGGTTTTTGCAAATCCACTAACAGCTTCTGAATTCATATTTTTTTTTTTAGAAAAGCAGTTATTTCTTAGGTAGTAAGCATGGTAAGTAGAGTCTAACTTGAGTTCCCATGTGTCTGGCATGTCTGTTGAATACAGCTGACCTATGAGGAGGCAGAAGAGACCTGGGAGAATAAATATAGGAGATGTGACATTTGTGCCTAAGAATTCTGACACAAGTTCCCAGGGATGTCATGGAACCTTGCCATCACTGATGTATCCACCTGCTATCATCCCCTCCCTTCCAGAACTTCTGGGAAAGCCCTTTCCTCCTGCCAGCACACCCTTGGCTGGCTCAGGTCCTTGGTTGGCTCTCTCTTAAGTTAATCAGCTGCCAGAATCACCACCTGTCCCTTGTCAAAATTAGCCTTGTATTGCAAAACGCCTCCCTCTTGGCTGGCCATTCTTGCGATACTTCCATCAGGATTTACCGTGGAACCAGGTCCCCATGATCCTAGTTTGATACCCACTCCCCACTGCTTGCCTGAGTCCCTCTCCAAGCAGGGGGCATGTGCCTTTTAAATATGAACCAATTCCAATATATAAAAACATAGAGCCCGGTTTTTAAAATGACCACCTGACACGCCAAGTGAAGAGAAGCTCATTTTCAAATGATTCCCGGCTGTTATAATAGCACTGTGGGACTCCAGAAGGATTCAGCCCAGCCACCGGATGTGACACAGAGGCCAGGGCGCGCAGGAGACACGGAGAAAGCGCAGAGAAGGCGGTCCCTGTCTGAGGTCTGGAGTCAGAGACAGAGTCAGGCGCCCAAGGCCCAAGCGCCCACGGCAGCACCATGCCTGCAGTCTTGGAGCACCCCAAGCTTTCCAACGCCATGGCCAGAACACTGCACCAAGGACATTGTGATGGAGCAGGAGCATAAGCAACAGGAGGAAGAAGAGGTGGACAAGATGACAGAACAGAAGATGAAGGAAGAACAGGAGAGAAGGAAGAAAAAGGAGATGGAGGAGAGAATGTCACTAGAGGAGACCAAGGAACAAATTCTGAAGTTGCAGGAGAAGCTTTTGGCCCTACAGGAAGAGAAGCACCAGCTTTTCCTGCAGCTCAAGAAAGTTTTACATGAGGAAGAAAAACGGAGGCGAAAGGAACAGAGTGACCTGACCACCCTGACATCAGCTGCATACCAGCAAAGCCTGACTATTCACACAGGAACATTACTCCTCGGCATGCAGGGGAGCCCTGGAGGACACAATCACCCAGGCACCCTCATGGCAGCTGACAGAGCCAAACAAATGTTTGGACCCAAAGTGCTTACGACCCGGCACTACATTGGCCCAGCAACTGCTTTTGCAGAGACACCAGAGCATGGACAATTCCAAGGCAGTCCTGGTGGTGCCTGTGGGACTGCTTAACCCCCACCTCACTATGGGCACACACAGCCAGCTTATAGTCCTAGCCAGCAGCTCAGAGCTCCTTCGTCCTTCCCTGCAGTGCAGTACCTATCTCAGCCACAGCCACAGCCCTGTGTCCTGCACAGCCACTTTCAGCCCACTGAGACAGATTTCCTGCCTGGTGGTTCCCTATCCTTGCAAAAGCAGATGGAACACACTAACCAGCAGACTGGCTTCTCCGACTCATCGTCTTTGCGTCCCATGCACCCCCAGGCTCTGCATCCAGCCCCGGGACTCCTTGCTTCCCCGCAGCTCCCTGTGCAGATGCAACCAGCAGGAAAGTCGGGCTTTGCAGCTGCCAGCCAACCTGGCCCTTGGCTCCCCTTCATCCAACACAGCCAGAACCTGTGATTCTACCACAGGTGACCATCAGATTATATCTTCAACACCATGCCCTCCCATCCCACCGTGGGTGCGGGTACAATAGCATTGTGCCTGATTGGTTCAGTCATCAGAGAAGCAAGGAGGGCAATTTTATTTTATGTTTGACCTAGTAACAGAAATTGCCATTGGAAGTCAACTTGAGATACTTAACAACAGCTACTTATAATCTTGTCAATTAACATTTGTGCATTGCATTACTCTTTATGAAGCACTTTTATGTATACTGTCATAATACATTAGGGGGTGATGGTGGCTCCAAGCAGAGAAAAAAAGTGTATTATTTTACTGCCTAATCTTAGAAACAGGGAGGAAACAGGTTCTTAGAAAGGAGAATATCAAAGCAGACCACAGAGCTAAGCACAAAAGAAGAAGTATTATCAATGCCAAACTCAGAGAGGCTGAAATGAAAATATTCCAATTCAAGAATTTGAGAGAGACACATCGTGGGAAGAGGGTTAAACCCAAATGAGGACCTATCACAAAATGTTCAAGATTGAGGGCTAGTGAACAACTGTGTGGCCAGAGTAGGTTTTTGGTTCTTTTATTTATAGTATAGATAATACATAGCTTTGTATTAAAATATAGCAACTGCAGCTAAACCAAAAGAAAATAAGCAGTATATTTTAGGCTTTTCTGCCCAGTATCATTGAGGGCCACAATCTTGGGGATAGTTGCCTTAAGTTTGTCTGCACTGATACCCCAATTTGTTGCTTCTTTCCTTTTTTCCCTGAAAAAAAAAAAAATGCTTACTGGTTCCCTGTCTGGTCTGCTCCTTCTTCCAGCGGTTTGGGAATAAACATTTTCCTAGCTGTTGGTGACTCAGTAATGGACTTGACTGATGATAACTGCCTTTCCTGGAGAGTCGGTATTCATAGTTGTCTCTTATCTCAAAGGCAACAATATATCCATGTAAATTGTGAAAGAATCTGGCTTGATTAATGTGGTGGCAATGAATGCC
The DNA here is from genome assembly GCF_028885655.2 of Pongo abelii. NCBI lineage: Eukaryota > Metazoa > Chordata > Mammalia > Primates > Hominidae > Pongo > Pongo abelii. Next base: position 55,845,081 of record NC_071998.2, read on the forward strand.
AAGAACAATCATAATCCGTCACATCTGCTGATTCTAAATCGCCAATCTTGAATAAATATTTTGCTTTTGGTGCTTTCCCTGAAGAGTCTTAAGGGACTGACTTGCACACATCTTTATGTGTCTACCTCCACCCTCACTGCATTTGCCTATTAGGTTTCCTTGCATGCAGTAGGTACTCATTACATGTTTTCTGACTGAAAGTTCTCTTTCTTAGAGGATTGTGAGGCTCCACTTTTGAAGTGGCTGATTCATTCAGCTTTATCTTGCATGAACTAATCCAGTATGAAGCCATGTCCTGATGAGAAAGAGAGAGCTGAATAGTTGAAGACAATTCTTCCCTTTGAGAGTAAATATGTGGGAATGTGTGAGGGTTCATGGCATGGCTAAAATGTGATGAATCTGATTGTGTGTGGGGTGTGTGTGTGTGTGTGTGTGCACATGGGCACGCATGGGCATTATATATTCCAGAACTACAGGACATTCCCAGTATGTGTCCCTTCTACCAGAAGAAAGCACTTGGGATTCTTTCTTTTCTGACAGTTCTTGTCTCAAGACTCCCCATCCTCCAGAATTCTTATCTATTTTATGACAGTTATGCCCAAATGCCTCAAGAGAAAATTGATCTCAATCTTAGAGAAAAGCAGACTCATGCCAACCTGGGCGGGATACAAGTGGGAAATGATCTTTCTGGAATGAAGATCGGGGGGAATAAGGAAATGAAACAAGGCAGGAAAGTAGCCAAGGAAATTAATACTGGCTTAGCACTTCTGGAACATGGTTGAGGGACTCTCTCTGGAAAGTTCTAATAGTGTTAAGCCTGTAGTCAGCCCAAACCCCATCTTGGCCCAGAGATGAGGTGAGAAACAGGGATGGAGGCAAGAGAGGAAGATGAGTGCAAAGAGAAACTGAATTAGAGGAAGAAGAGAGGGGAATTCTAAGTGGAAATCAATCGATGGAAACAGTAAAGATTTATCAATAGCCCTTTTCCTAGGTGGCTGTAAAGAGTGCCTACCTATCTACCCACCCACCCATCTATTCATCTATCCTGCCTTTTTCCAAAAGGATTTGAGCTCGTTCCATAAAGTGTATGTAATAATATAGTATAAACTATAATTAGGCAAAATTACACAGAAACACAAGGATGGGGACAAAATGAAGCCAGGAATGGGGCTGGCCACACACGGTTACTATGGCTGGATTGTGTGCTTGTCTAAGGAACTGCCTGTGACAGTGAGAAACAGTGATACACATAACTAGAGTGAGAATCTTGCTGAACCTGTTCTGGCCTGTGGCATGTGCTTCCTCTCCAGATCTGCCTCTATGATTATGTCTTGCTTAGACTCAGTCACACCCAGTTGGGCTTTGTGGGTGGCATATGCAATGGGTAGCACTATGGGGAAGTCTGGGGGGAAGTTGGGCTAAATGGGTGTGTTTGTGAGTATCATATACGTTAAAACGCAAATACAAAAATTGCTTCAATTGCATAAGGCAAATTAACAGAAAGAACCTGTCCAACTATAGAATAAAACCTGGTCAGAGGTTATAAAACAGAAACATTAATTTTTTTCAAAGCTCAAAAAATAGCAGATTTTAAAATCTTTTTTTTTTTTTTTTTTTTTTTAGTTAAAAAAAATCCACGATTGAAAAGTGTGTTGACAGAGCCTGTGAGGTTCTTTTCTTATCTGACATCTCCCTCTACTGACAGTATCTTCTCTCACTTTTCCCTTGCAACACAGCAGGGAAGTCCTTTGAAAGTGACATGCCTGTGAAATGCCTTTGAGTTCTGGTTCACAGATTGGAGAAGGACCAGGTTTTGTGGGGGAAGATCATAGGTTCCTTTTGGGTCTTGGGGAATTGGAGCCTTCTAAGTTCAATCAGCAATAGGATTCATGTGTCTGGAGCTCAGAAGAGAGACCTCAGACAAAGACAGAAGTGAAAGAGTGGCCAGTAGGAGCAGATGAAAGAGAAGAGGAGGAGGAGGAGGGTGCCCTGACCTTGAGAGTCTCTCATACATAAAGGCCAGCTAGATGGGGAGGAGCAAAACAACATAAATTCAGTCTTTCGTTTCTGTGAATGCCTTTTTAAAACATTTCCTACTAAGGGCCATCCATCTTTGACTTATACAATCGCAGTGTTGGAAAACTCACTCTTTCATTGCTGTTTGACAATTCTTATTGTTAGAAGGTTATTACTTCTGATGAGCTGGAAGAATCTGGTTCTCCACCATTTCCGTCCCTTTTTCTCATTCTGCTGTTCAGTGTGATAAAGACAGAATCTGTCATCTCATACGTTTACCCAACAAATGCTTCCCCATGAAAATTCCATAAGACAAATATGGGTAAATGTTTAAACTGCCCAGTTCAAGGCCTTTTCCCTACCCTCTCCCACCCCATTATAAGCCCTTGAGAGCAAAGACTGTGTCTTATTCCTCTCCCCGCCAGCCTCCAGTCTATCAGACATTTCAGGGAGTATTTCTATGTAATAAGTGCTTCTTGAGCATAATCTATTTAGACATTGCATCAGTTGAATGAGTAACAAACTATTATCATCCCCACTTACAGATAAGAAAACAGGTTTAGAGAGATATATAACTTGTACAGTGCCTTATAGCAACTGTGTGGTAGAGCTTGGCTTGGACACCATGTCTCTCTGATTTTGAGGTTTAGGGTAGTTAAATCAATGTGGTCTTTCCCCTTTTGCCAACTAGACACCATGAGGCACAGAAAAAGCCCACAATAGCGTTCACCGGATTGAATTAATTTGTGATAATGCCTACATGGAAACTGGTAAAGTGGGTTCAAGAGCATATAGGTGAAACAGCTAAGATTGTCTCTAGACCCAAGCTTCTCCTCCATTGAAGTGACTGATTTCCTTATCTCAGCATTAGCTCCCATAAAGCAGCCCCCTTCCCAGCTTGCTCCACCAGCCTCAGTCAGTTCTGACTAGAACTCTTTTATGTGACTCCTTCTATGGCCCAGTTTCCCTCCAGCCCTCATACCAAGCCCTCCATCCATCCAGGATTTCTATTGCCCTAACAGTTTGGTCAGTACTTTCAGCTCCCATTATTCTAGATTCCCTCAGAGGGCAATGGATTCCTGCTGGTTATATTTTGGATGTGATGGGCTTGGGCTCCCCACTAACAAGCTCTATAACCTTGAGTAAATTACTTACTTCCTTTGAGCCTTGAGTTTATTGTCTTTAAAATAATGGGCCAGGCCTGTAATCCCAGCACTTTGGGAGGCTGAGGTGGGAGGATCACTTGAGGCCAGGAGTTTAAGAGGCCAGCCTGAGCAACATAGTGAAACCCCATCTCTACAAAAAATTTTAAAACAAAAATATTAGCCAGGCATAGTGTTGTGTGCCTTGTAGTCCCAGCTACTCAGGAGGCTGAGGTGAGAGGAAGTTACAGGAGATCAAAGCTGCAGTGAGCTATGATCATGCCATGGTACTCCAGCCTGGGCGACCGAGCGAGACCCTGTCTCTATTTAAAAAATAAACAAAATAAAATAGTAATGAGAACTATTACTTGATGGCATGCTGTGACTTTAACTGAAAATGTAAGTTAAATGTGTAGTAGAGTGCTTGCCTGACTGCCTATCTACTCTATGAGACTGTAGATGGAAATTGAAAACTTTGTGATTGCTCTTTCAACTTGGAGAAGATGAATAATGAGAGGAAATAGAGACAGCAAAGATAGAGAGAAGTTACAGGATTAAGAGAGCAGATAAAATGCAGTATCGTGGAAGCCATAGAGAGAGTACAACCCTTAGTTCTTGTTTCCGATTGGATGGTCAAGAATTTCTGTCTTGCATTTGGCAAAGAGATACAAGGGATTTTCAAGGCTTTTTCTATAGAGACATGGGGATAGAGACAGATGGCAGAGAAATAAAGACAGCAAGGTCTCAGGAAATGAAGGCAGTCATTGATGACTATGGGTAAATTTTGGCAGGAAAAGAAAGTAGACGAGAGGGCAGCAATCCCAGAGCAACGGGTTTATGACAAGTAGATAATGGATAAATGCTCACAGAGTCAATGGCTGAGGGAGTAACTGAGTGAGTGAGCAAAGATGCTTGGGGTTTCATGAAATGGTTTTGATAACATTGGTGACGTTGTTGGGTCTGTGGCATTTCTAAGCCTTTTTAGTATTAGTAGTGGGAGAAACATTGGAAGAACTATACAACATTCTTGGCTCACACAAAAGCACATCCAAGGGCCAAGAATATAAAGTAAAAATCCTTTCACCTGCTACCATCTGTTGCTCTCTAAACTGCCAAACTTTTCCTCAGTGCCCTCCAATAGTATCAGACCCCAAATAAGGTGTTAAAGATGACCCAAGAAACCTAGTTTTTGATTGGAAGCTGATCATCAAAGATTTGGAGATGTATGATGGGCAAGTCTGAGTATATAAATCCATTCAGAAGCATCTCCTGAGATTCTTACACTCAGTTGAAGTTGACTAAAAGCTGGACAAAAACCCATTTGTCTATCTTTTTCCCTCAGCCCATTCCCTGGATCCTGACCTCCATTCCCTCAGTGCTGTAGGGTAGGCAGAAAGAGTATAAGCTCTCCAGGGATGGAATGGTGAGTATCAGGCTGGCCATTTAGTGTAGGTCAAGGCTTCTGGCATTTTAATATGCAGGAAAATCATCAGGGGTTCTTGGCCAAATGCAGTCTCTTGCTAACATAATGTGGGACGGGGCCTGCATTCCCTACTTTTAGCCATCTCCCAGCTGATGCAGCTGCTGTGGCTGCCAGGCATGAGTGTGATGGGCCATCCTTGAGCGGCAAGGCTATAGCATATCTAACTAACACTGATTTGCCCACACCTGCCCTTGTGACATTTGGTGGGTAACTCAGACACTTTTATGTCAGTTCAGCTTAAGGACTGATTTCCTCCCTCTCCCACTCACCCACCCCAACCATCAACCCTGCCCAGGAAAATGCAATCAAAAAAATAATAATAATAGTAGCATCTGATTGGAATCCTGAAGTCGCAGCTTAAAGGTATTTTTTCCCCAGTTTTCTAGGGGAACAAATAATGGTTGTTTTTCTTCTTTTTTGGATCCCAGAAGCCTTGTTTTTCTGACCTTCATGGCTTGGCATGGATCCACTTTTGTTGATTTGGTGTTTCTTCTGTGGATAAACTTTCTGGCTTTGAAAAAGCCTCCTTCTTTTATGAGGCACTTTTAACCTGCAGGATCTCCATTTAGCTTAATTGGCATATTTATGTATTGAGATGGGTGCCTAGAGGGCTTGGGCCACAGCATCTTTTGTATAAATCGAAAAAAAATGAAATGAGCTGTTCTCACAGTTGTGTGCCCTTCAGTCATGGAGTGCGCTAAAAGGCTCATCATTTACAGGCTGCAAAAGCTCAGGAAGATCAATAGGCATAATGCAACCCAGAGCTGTTCGGCAAAGCAAAACTCAGGGTTTTCAAAGCCCAGTGACTTCAGGAGCTTGGCCATTGCTAATTCCCTTTTCAATCTTTCCTGGGCCCTTCATTTCTTGTCCATGTTAAGGAATGGACTTCTCGACTCCTGATGAATCATCCTCCTAAGGTTATGCCAAGAGCCTTCTCCTGAGGGTCAGACAATTTGTAAACTCTGAGGAGCTGACTGCTCCAGGCCAGACCCCTCTGATCACAGCCCAGATGCAGACTGTCACTTTTCAGGTCACTTCTGAAGCCCAGCATGCTTTGAAAGCAAGTGTGGGAATTGATTCTTATTAGTTTAATATAGCTATGGTTAATGGCTTATAGATTTTTATATAGTCTGGCCCTGCTAGTCATGTCTATTAAGTCTCTATTATGGTTGACAGAGGATAGAGAAGGTCAAAGGGCCTGGAACAAATGCACGGCTTTCCTCCAAGCCAGACTGAGAAATGTCTTCTTAATAAGAGTTCTTATGACCTCCTGGAGACTCAAGAGAGAAAGAAGGCCCTTTTGGTGGATTCTAGGGGAATTTGGCTCCAAAGCTCAGGAATGCATGTCTCACAAGAGGCAAAGGTAGTATATCAGGTAACACAGATGCCCTGCTGGGATGAATTAATGAAAACAAGTACAGGTGAACCAGCTGCCCTTGGAATTTTCAGCTCAACAACAGTGGATTCAGTAGCCACCCCCAAAAAGCTATGTCTAACAGAGGAACAGAAAACCAAATACTGCATGTTCTCACTTATAAGTGGGAGGTAAACACTGAGTATATAAGGACTCAAAGAAGGAAACAACAGACATGAGGGCTTACGTGAGGACAGAGGGTGGGAGGAGGATGAGGATTGAAAAACTACCTATGCGGTACTATGCTTATTATCCGGGTAACAAAATAATATGTACACCAAAACCCTGCGACATGCAATTTACCTATATAACAAACCTGCACATGCACCCCAGAACCTAAAATAAAAGTTAGGCCAGGTGCGGTGGCTCAAGCCTGTAATCCCAGCACTTTGGGAGGCAGAGAGGGTGGATCACAAGGTCAGGAGCTTGAGACCATCCTGGCCAACATGGTGAAACCCTGTGTCTACTAAAAAATACAAAAAAGTTAGCTGGGTGTGGTGGCACATGCCTGAGTCCCAGCTACTTGAGAGGCGAGGCAGGGAAATTGCTTGAACCTGGCAGGTGGAAGTTGCAATGAGCCGAAATCTCGCCACTGCACTTCAGCCTGGAGACAGAGCGAGACTCCGTCTCAAAAAAAAAAAAAAAAAAAAGCTAAAAATAAATAAATAAATAAATGGGGGGGGAAAAAGCTATGCCCACCAGAAACTGTAAAGGTGAACTTATTTGGAAAAAGAATATTTGCAGATGTATAGTTAAGGACCTCAAGATGAGATCATCTTGGATTATCTGGGTGGGCCATAAATCCAACAACAAATGTCCTTATATGAAGAGAAGACATAGACACAGCGGAAGAGGCAATGTGAAGATGGAAGCAGAGATTGGGGCAATGCATCTGCAAGCCAAGGAGCACCAAGGATTGCCAGCAAACACCAGAAATGAGGCAAAGGCATGGGACAGATTCTCCCTTAGAGCCCCCAGAAGGAACCAATGCTGCCAACACCTGGATTTTGGACTTCTGGCCTCTCGATCTGTGAGAGAATACAATTCAGTTGTGAACCCACTCAGTTTGTGGCAATTTCCTAGCAGCCCTAGGAAACTAATAAAATGACCAACTACCCAGGCTGCTGTCTCCTTCCTCCAAAATCAATCCTGGAGAAACCCCAGAACCAAGAGGAAACAAGAATTCTGGAAACTAGTGATTGAAAAAAATTCAAGGTGTCCCTAAATAGACAAGGTTGTCTTGTTTTGTGCTAGGATAGATGGGTGGCTACAGCTGAGAGGAAGGGTGACCCGAGGCAATAGTGAAAAGAGGAGTTGCAGAAAAGCTGATTAAATTCTGCACAGGCCTCCTTCCTAGGTTACTTGGGGCAACCACCAATTGACTCTTTTTCTTTTTCTTTTTATATTTTATTTGTTCTACTTTCTATCATCTTTTCACTTTAAAAAGAACTATGTGTCCATTATGTTTAATGTAAATTAGACACTGTGTGAGAGCAACTGACTCTTTACTGCAAAAAATCCTGCAATTGTCCACACTTCCTCTGCCAGTGTCCACAGGATGGTTTGGATGCAGGCACTAAGCCTTGTAGGAACAGGACATTGAATGAAAAGAGACACAAGGCTGAGTAATCCTCTGCTCTCCTTCAATCCCAGAGCTATTGCTGACAACCAAGAGCGGAGTCTCCCTTCCCGTAGGGCCCCTTCTTCCTATGTTTTTAATGGTGCAACCCTGACCAGAGGAGCTGCATAGTGAGTTGGCAGCAAATGGCAAAGATCAACAGTGGTTCTGTGGGTACACAGGGCTCCATCTGGGGCTCATCCCTCCCCTCTCCTCTGACTAACCTGAACTCACACAGATGCACCCTTCCTATTTCATCTAAAGCAGAATTGTGGAAATAAGAATAAAAAATGAATGTTAAAAAAGCTTGGCCGGGTGCGGTGGCTCATGCCTATAATCGCAGCACTTTGGGAGGCCGAGGCAGGCAGATCATTAGGTCAGGAGTTCAAGACCAGCCTGGCCACCATAGTGAAACCCTGTCTGATGGGGTTTCAAAAAATACAAAAAAAAAAAAAAAATTAGCCAGGCGTGGTGGTGGGGGCCTGTAATCCCAGTTACTTGGGAGGCTGAGGCAGGAGAATCGCTTGAACCCAGGAGGCAGAGGTTGCAGTGAGCCGAGATGGCGCCATTGCACTCCAGCCCAGGGGACAGTGCGAGAATCCATCTCAAAAAAAAAAAAAAAAAAAGTTTAAGATTAGAGAAGGTGTTAGATATATGAAACAAGAGCAAGAAATCAAAAAGGAACCAAGTGAAAGCTATACTATTCTAAATAGAGAACACGAGAGATGGAATAAATAATAGGATGAATATAACTGAAGAATGAATCAGTGAGTTGGAAGATCAGTATGTAACAAATATGGTAGACAATAGACTGATATCTTTAATACATGAAGACCCTGCGCAAATTGGAAATAAAACAAAACCCTAACACTACACATTTTAAATATGCAAAGGATATGGGCAAGAATTTCCAGCAGAAATGCAAAAGTCCAATAAATATTTTTAAAATCCACTTACTAGTAATACATTAAAATAAAATAAAGCAATGAAATATTGTTTTTAATCCCAAACTGGAAAAGAGGTAAAGCAATTACAATGGTCAATTTTGGATGTCTTCGACAACTGTTGAAATCCAAATACCATTAAAAGAGTTACAGTTTTTATCAGTGATCAGATTTTAGTGTAATACATGAAACTGAGGCTTGATAGAAAACAGGAGAGAAGGCATGAGTGCACGAGGTACATAGGGAGATGAGGGCAAGCATCACCAAGGAGCGGCAGTGAGGTAGATGCTCTCATGGACTGCTGGTGTACAACCTCCCTGGAGAGCAATTTTAAAATATGAATCAAGATCCTTTTGATCCACTAATCATCCAGAAATCTACACAGAAATATGCACAAAAATATGTGGCATCCATTGACTTCCAACCTCTTCTCTTTCAGGGGAAATATTCCTTAACTCTTCTCTCCTGTTGCCCTCAAAGGCAAAGCCTCTCCATCCTCCCACTCTGGAACTCACTGTAACTGTTCACATTGTTCAGGCTTTGCTAAACTGCAAGAAGAGTGGCTGCCTTCTGGATGATGAGGCAGAAAGGAGGAGGATGTCTGCATTCCTAATGGCAGTGGTCACCATACAAGCCTTATCCTGTCTACCTCTGTTGTTATTTTTTTTAATATCAAAACACATACCCCTTATCTGTTTAAGCCTCTCAGATCAGGTCTCTGGTTACCAGCAGTCAGATGTAGTTCAAAGCTAAAAATTTTTAATAAAGCTTTTGTAGCTCTATTCACTAGCACACTGGCCATGAATTTCTTGGGCTGAAAGTCTGACAACCATTTCCTGAAATACTATGAAACTTTCCTTAATAATTGAGTAGTTAATGTTTTGTTTAATTTCTAAAATCCAGTTTTTCAGCAACTCTGGAGCAGGTGGATGATGATGGGTAGAGAGGTCTTGTGCAAGTAACACAGAATAGTGAGCAGATGTAGGCTTTAACATTTAAAATGGAAAGATCATCTGTAAAATATATTTTCTCCAGTTTTCCAAATGAAACTCAACCTCCTCTTAATGAAATGTATTGACCTGCAAATTTACGTGAAGGACCTGGTAAAAGATGGGCCAGACCAGCATCAGTGGCCAAACACATGGCCAAACACAGTGGCCAAACACATGGGCCAAACAGAAGGGGTAAGGCAGAGCAGCCCTCAGAAGTAGGGTCGATGGGGTATGGCTTCCACGATACCAGGAAGAATCTTGCTTCCTCTAGTCCATCTCAAGCTGGTGCCTAGGCTTCCTTCCATAAATCTTTATCATTTTATTTAGATTTTTTTAGGAAGGAGCCAGAGGGGAAAAGTTCCAATTGATAAGGATACCCAAGGTGATTAAGTTGATTACAAGAACCCACTACATAGATCTGATGAATTTAGAAGGGACTTCTAATCAAGAAGCAGCAGCTCTGAGATTCCTGGTTACTAGCTTTACGTGTCGCTCTTTTTTTATGTAACTTCTCGTTTAACTTTTAAGTTCAGGGGAAGAAGTGCAGGTTTGTTACATAGGTAAACTGTGTCATGGGGGTTTGTTGTACAGGTTATTTCTTCACCCAGGTATTAAGCCTAGTACCCATTAGTTATCTTTCCCAGTCCTCTTCCTCCTCCCATCCTCTACCTTCCAAGAGGCCCCAGTGTGTGTTGTTCCCCTCTATGTGTCCATGTGTTCTCATCATTTAGCTCTCACTTATAAGTGAGAATGCAGTATTTAGTTTTATGTTCCTGTGTTAGTTTGCCAGGGATAATGGCCTCCAGTGCCATCAATGTTCCTGCAAAGGACATGATCTCATTCTTTTTTATGGCTGCGTAGTATTCCATTTGGTGTATATTTACCACATTTTCTTTATACATGTTGCTCTTGATATCATCAATATATCATTAATCAAATCTTCCCTGTGTAGATCCTTCCCACTCTGTATTCATTTGTTCTTGCATTGCTATAAAGAAATACCTGAGACTGGGTAACTTATAAAGGAAAGAGGCTTAATTGGCTCACATTTCTACAGGCTGTACAGGAATCATAGCAGCTTCTCCTTTTGGAGAAGTCCTCAGGAAGCTTTCAGTCATGGCAGAAGTCAAAGGGGAAGCAGGTATCTTACGTGGCAGGAGCCAGAGCAAGAAAAAGTAAGGGGGAATGTACCACACAGTTTTAAACGACGTGGTCTTGAAAAAACTCACTCACTATAACAAAAACAGCACCAAGGGGATGGTGCTAAACCATTCATGAGAAATCCACCACCGTGATCCAACCACCTCCCACCAGCGCCCCCCCGCCTCCCGCCCCGCCAACATTAGAGATTACAATTTGACATGAGATTTGGGCAGGGACACAGATCCAAGCCATATCACACTCCTGCCTCCCTGTTGTTAGAAATGTTTACAATATCAAGTGTATTAATATGATTTATATTTAAAGTTTCTTTACCACTAGGCCTGGTGTGATTTCTTATGTTTAACAGATTTCTCTCTTGTCTTTTGGGACATTGTTTGAGAGAATAAAATGATTAATCTCCATATTCTTTGTACCTATCAAGATTTCCTTGGGGATGCTCAGCTTGTATATTTCAGTGTAGCATTCCTAAAGGTTGACTCATGGGATAGGTCTCTCTTCTGCAAAATTTACCCCATTTTTCTTAATGGTAAGTTACATCAATATTTTTATATAAAACCTGCATATAAATACTATTTAGAGCTTATAAAATTCTGTTGGATGTTTTTGATAATTATTTAAATGCAAGTATCATTGGAAGAGTTGTGGGTCTTATCACTGATACAGATTTTAGTGTAGTATCTGAAATGGGGACTTGATAGAAAACTTAGAAGAAAAGGAATGAGTGTACTTGGTATATACAGAAAAGAGGCCAAATATGACCAAATAGGGGAGGAAACTTTGGGAGGAGAGAAAGAGGAGGTGACCAGTACCAATAACGAGACTGGCATAGCTGTGATAAAGCTGAAGGCATGGTGGCACTCTGGCGCTCTGCTGGTTTAATCATCTTGTTTAAATTCACATGACATGTAAAGTTACTTTGAATGATCCATTAAGTTCATTTATTCTCCGTTCTCTTTTCTACCCTATTAAATATGTAGAAAAAAACATTTTTTACTGAAAAAATTTGAGAGAATAATTTTTTTATAATACCAGATTTTTTGAGCCTGAAAGAAACTAACAGGAATTACATAAGCAAGTATGCTGTTATAAAATAAATTTAGATAAAGACTTCCTAGTAGCAAGCAGTTAGGGGGAAGAGGAAGGAGAGAAAAGAATGAAACCAGATAAATCTATGTTTAATTGTTGAAGATTCAATACAAAAGTAAAGAGCAAAGAACAGCCAGGAGACTCCCGTGGGGACTTTTAGGGTGCCGAAAATGTTGTTTATTTCTTGACATGAACAGTAGTTACCCAGATGGTCACCTTACACTAATTCAGTAAGCTGTATATTTTTGTACCTTTTTTGTATATGCTAGTCATTTTCCAAATAAGAATTAAAAGAAAAAAAACTGAACCCTGAAAACAAAAGAGAGAGAGAGGCTGACCCAATTCAGGCAGACATATCTGAAGTAGGGGGAAAATCAGCAAATTGACCTCTTCATATTTCAAACAATACATTTGATACTTTTGGATATGTGTTCCCTGGTTTTGTGAACAGGCTGAAAGAATTTCCATCATGGGTCCCTTTTGGGCAATAAGGATTGGGTCAGTGGTTGTGCATGGAAAGGATACTTGATTTTCACAAAGGTTATATTTAATATAAAATATTCTACTTATCAAGTCTTCTCTACTCTGCATCAGGGGATATGAATAAGAATGTTGGAGAAGCATTATTCAAAATAGCCAAAAGTAGAAGAGGTGTCCATCAAAGTAAAATTGATAAATGTGCTATATTCTGGCTATATTTCGCCACAAAATAAAAGCTATCCACGACAATCCAGATCGATCTTCTTTTTTCAAGTGTTGGGCAAAAGAGAACAGAAACAAAAGGACACGTTTTCTATGATTTTGTTCTTATAAAGGCCAAATACACACAAAGCATAAATGATAGTATTTAGGGATACACATTTATGTGGTAAAAGTGTGAAGAGAAGCCAGACAGTGATGAGCATAGAAGGAGTGAGCAAGGAAGGCAGGGCCTAACATGTGCCAGCCCCACTCCAGGCTGACTGGGAAGACAAATCAAATGGAACAGACTCTCACTCCTTAAGGATGCTGAATAATTAGTGTCTAGAATCACAGCATCTCAGGACCAAAAGGACCCTAAAGATCACTAAGATAAGTGATCTTTTAATTTTTTACATTTCAATTTTTATTATTATATTTCAATAAAAATTAGGGAGTTCAATAGAGTATTTCCAAACTTCATTCCAACAGGTAAGGTATATTTACAAACATACTACAATCTATCACCGACGATTATTTCATACAAAGAAAAGGCGTGTCACCCTCACAAAGTAAGAAGTAAATAATTTTAGAATAAATGATAGCCGTTTACATTGAATAAATTTAGATTTATGAACCATGCTGCCTATTTCTTTCCAGGGACATAGTAAAAAAAAAAAAAAAAAAAGTTTTTTTTTTTTTGAGACGGAGTTTTGCTGTTGTCGCCCAGGCTGGAGTGCAATGGTGCGATCTTGGCCAACTGCAACCTCCACCTCCTGGGTTCAAGCAATTCTCCTGCCTCAGCCTCCCGAGTAGCTGGGATTGCAGGCTCCCACCACCACGCCCAGCTAATTTTTTGTATTTTTAGTAGAGACGGGGTTTCACCATCTTGGTCAGGCTGGTCTTGAACTACTGACCTCGGGTGATCCACCCACCTCGGCCTCCCAAATTGCTGGGATTACAGGCGTGAGCCACCGTGCCCAGCCAGTAAAAATTTTTAAATAAACTACCATCAATCCCTAGACTAGTTGGTGTATGAGAAACTTTGACCTTACCTACCACTAATCCAATACTTGAATCTTCTTCCCCAAATTCATAAAAGGTGTAACTGGGGCTTGCCTATGCTTGCATACTTCTGGTGAATTAGAACTCACCACTAGAGATGCTAACATATCTTCCTCTCAGAACATTTGTGACTGAATGCTCTTCTGCTGTTGAACCTAATTATTTCCCCTTCATTTGTGGTCTTAGACTAGTGACTGCACTTACTGTCTAAACTGTACAGTCTTCTATGTCTCAGCCTCAACCTGTGAGCAACACGCTTTATCCCCCTCCCTGTCATGACCCATGCTCCTTCTCACGTTGAAACATCTCAAATCCTCTGTACTATTTCCTATACATATCCCGAATCGTCAGCATCCTTAACTCTCTGCTTGAGGTGTTCCAATTTGTCTGTATCTAATTTTAAAATGTGATTTTCCAAACAGAGTACAACTTTCCAGGTTGGTTTGCCTCACCCAGAAGAGAGTAAATGCATCATCTCTTTCATTGAAGACATTCAACTTCTTCCCTCAATGTAGCCAAAAATTTCCTAAATCAACTCTCTCATTCCTATTAACTCATTTGATGAAAACAAGTTCATATGCCAGTGTGAGTCTAGAAGACTGGTTTCCCACAGAAAAAAGGAGAGGATGGCAGATCTTACAAACTAGTAAGATACAAGAATGGCCGGTCATTTATTTTTAAATGTTCTGAATTCACCTAATTTGTGCTTAGCATACATCTCTTCACTTGTGAGAAAGTATACCGTTAACAAGATCCTCAGACAGCTTTCAGAGGACTCACACATCCTCTTAATATGCCACTCCAGTCTAGTAAGCTCCAGAAAAAGAGTGGAGTGACTGTGCTGGGATTTGTCCTCGGTGACTGCTTGCTGGCGCCACCTACTGGCATCAGCGTCTCTTAACAGTTTCTCCAGGTTCGTACACTCTTGGGAACGAAGACTGAGTTCCCCAATCTGCAGTTTGTAGAGTTTATTTTCTTCCCATCTTAGAAAATGTAAAGGATGTGAAGTTCTTGCTTGCAGTATCTTGTTACTCATGAGGTTAAAAAAGTCCCACTAGCAGCAGTTCCATGATCTCATTTGCATATTATCTCAGTAAACTACAACTTTGATTTGCCTGGGCCATGAGACACAAAGGTAAAATGATTAATATTCTTACCCATGTTGTTCATGATGAGAAAGTAAGACAATTTACAAAGAAATTATTAATAACAAAATTACTTTCATTTGTACTATTGAAAGTTAGTTAACACGTATTCTTCTCTTCCTCATATATTTATATTTATAGTTTATCCCAGTTTCTAGAGTATTTAGCTATATATATATAAATATTTAGCTACATATATATATAAATATGTGTATTCTATTTGATAGCAATAAAAATTTACTCATGACCCACAACAAACATTTTGTAGAGAGACAGTATAAAATGCAGATGGTTTTGTGGGGTTGGAGGTTGTTTTTTATTTTGTTTTAGATACAGGGTCCCACTCTGTTGCCCAGGCTGGATGGAGTGCAGTGGTGTGATCATGGCTCACTGTAATCTCGATCTCCCGGACTTAAGCAACCCTTGTGCCTCAGCCCTTCGAGTAGCTGGAACTACAGGCATGAGACACCGTACCAGGTTAATTTTTTAATATTTTGTAGAAACAGGGTCTGGCTATATTGGCCAGGCTGCTCTCAAACTCCTGGCCTCAGGTGATCCTCCCACCTTAGCCTCCCAAAGCACTGGGATTACAGGTGTGGGCCACTGCACCTGACCTTTTTTTAAAAAAAATGTAACTTAAAAAAAAAAGATCTCTTTAATTAACTCATTTCTTCTTTGAGTGTGGCCAGCTTGAGGGAGGCTTTACTTTCTTCAGCTGGCAAAAATGTATGATACAGTCATTAAAAAGGCACTGAACCAAAGGTTATTAACATGAGGTCTTCCAATATTCAAGAGATTCATGGACAGAAATCAAGAGGTTCATGGACAGAAACCATTTCTAAATATATACATATATTTAGAATATATATATATAGAATATATATATTCTAAATATATAATACATATATTATTATAAACATTATATATATAATTTTTTTTTGTTTGTTTGTTTTGTTTTGTTTTTTTTGAGACAGAGTCTCTCTCTGTTGCCCAGGCTGGAGTGCAATGGCACGATCTTGGCTCACTGCAACCTCTGCCTCCCAGGTGCAAGTGATTCTCCTGCCTCAGCCTCCCAAGTAGCTGAGATGACAGGCGCCCACCACTGTGCCTGGCCAATTTTTTGTATTTTTAGTAGGGACGGGGTTTCGCCATGTTGGCCAGGCTGGTTTCGAACTCCTGACTTCAGGTGATCCACCCACCTTGGCCTCCCAAAGTGCTAGGACTATAGGCGTGAGTCACCATGCCTGGCCGGTGAAAATATTTTTTAAAGGAATGAAAGAAGGGAGGAAGGGAAAGAGAAAGAGAGAAGAGAAAAGAAAATACACCTTTATTTTTTACTAACTTTTAAGTAAAATTAAAGTTTATAAAATATGATTGTAAGCCACAACATCACATTATAGTTGTTGAAGATATTTTGAAATATTGTTTTTGCTTATTGCTATTTCAAAATTACAATGGATAGGAGGCCTGCCTCTGGCTTTTATTATTTACTGCATTAATAAAGAAGCACATATATTACTATGTCTTGCATTTGCTTAAATATTCCAGTAGCTGCATTTCAATATAAGTGGCTTCCATTGCAATCCTATGCATCCTATTTTTTGCATTTAAAATCACAATGCTGAGAAGGAGTTCAGAAGTCTCACCAGACTGCCATAGGGATTAAGAGCTCCTGCATTAAACTCGTTTAAGAGCTTTGTTGGGAAAAACAGAATCCTTCAGGCCATCCTGTGCCAGGGGAACCAAATTGCCTCAGAATAGACAGAAGCTTCGCCTCTGTGGTTCTAGGCCCTGTCTTTAGAAGAGATGTTAATAATAATGAAAGACTCTCCTTTCTAGCCTGGAGAGTATTGCAGAATCCTGGAGAGTATGTCATCCTGGTGATTTTGGGTACCATTGGGTATTTCAGGGAAATAGTGCCATCTGGTGGCTGATGCTCCTCCTCCGGTGCACACTTCTGTTTGTCTTGTAATTAGAAACATTCATAGCAAAACACAGTGGCATTTAAAAGTATCAGCGCATAGCTCTTCCCCATTTCCGTCCACTGCATGTGTTTAGTTTTGTCAATTCACAAATCTCACAGATTCAATGAATGATAATGCTCAGTGTTCTGTGGAATCACATTTTTGTCTCCTTTTTAGAAATGTTTAGCAGAAGACAGTGATTGGCAACTTGAATTCCAATTCTCAAGTCTTCAATAATGGTAAAGGTCCCTCTTCCCTCAAAATAGCATTTTCATTTTTTATAATGCCTGGATCATTTCAAATACAAGGTGTATAAAGAGATATCAGGGCTGCAGGGTTGTGAGTGGGGCGTGCTATCTGCAGGCTTCAGTTGATGTTGATGTTAGTGGATTCCCAGGGTTTCTGACACACTGACCCTGAGTTTTCTTTCATATTTTGGTCAAGTTGCCCCGACTCAACAGTTACAATTCTGATTCTGGCTCTGCATGTGGGCTCTGCTACTTTTCCCCACCTTCTTTACTGCTTTTTACAACTTCCACTGCCCACTTCTTGGTCCAAGCTACCAGCCCTTTTTCTCAGATTATTGAAAGAGTCTCCTAACTGGTCTACCTTCTTCCACATTTTCCCCACTAAGTTCATTCCCCACATGGCATCCAGAATGATCCTGTAAAACCATAAGTTAGATCGTACCCACTCTCTGCTCACAATCCCTTTCCTTCAGAGAAAAAAATAGAAGTCTTCGCAGTATCCAAGACACTGTAATCAGGCTCGCAGATAACCCCCTAAACCCATCTCCTTCTCCACTTACCCTCACCAACAATACTGGCCTTCTTGCTGTTCTTCAAACAAAGCATGGCTCTGCCTCGGGACATCTGCACTTGCTGTTCCCTCTGCCTAAAATACTGTTCCTCCAGTTACTAACATGGCGCATTCTGCATTCTCTTGCTTCTTTCAAGGGCCCAGAGACTGTGTGGCCCTTCCTTTATTTTTCTCCATAGTATTTATCACTATCTAAATTTTTATGTGCTTTACTTATTAATTTTTGTTGTTTTCTTCCTCTTGTTAGAACACAATCTCCATGAGTATAGAGATTGTCATCTTTGCTTCTTATTAAAGTTTCCCTAGTGTCTAAAAAAAATTGCCAGTCATGGAGCAATCAAATGCTTGTTAAATAAAAGACTCATATTTCCTGCCATGATGAGATCCCAATCTACCTGTTAGATGGACTTTGTTTTACTGTGCCTGTTGTGAGATCTGTCCCACCTGGACTCTCCTGGCCTGTGAGGGTCACTGGATGATTCTCAGGTATGTTCTGAGCTATGGCAGGTTTCTCTGCTGCTTATGGCATCAAAGCATCATTCCCGAGTTATAAACCTTAATGTTGAATGTCCTTCCTGAAAATAGCATAGGATGACTCAAAAAGTGGCTCTATTGATAACAAAGATACTTCTATCAAAATTGAATGTACAAAGTTTACTAAATGAAATGTCAAAGTAAGAGCAAGCAATATTTATAAATTTGTATATTATTTTTAAAGTGATTTTAAATGTGTCTGTGTCACTACATAAATTAATATTATAAGGAGACATATGGCTAGTTCACTTATGTCTATAAAAATTTAGTTAACCAAATTGGCCCAAATATACTACTGGGGCTTCTTCAACTAATGGAAGAGAGGAGCTCTGTATATTCAAGCATATATAGTATTTACTGAGACTGTCTCCCTTCCTCCTTCGCTCCTTCCCTTCCTCCCTTTCTCTCTTCCTTCCTTCCTTCTCCCCTCACCTCCCCTCCCCTCCCCTCCCCTCTCCTCCCCTCCTTTCCTTTCATTCTTTGAGACAGGGTCTTGTTCTGTCGCCCAGGCTGGAATGGAGTGGCACAATTATAGCTTAATGTAGCCTCAAACTGGGCTCAAGTGATCCTGCTGCCTCAGCCTCCCAAGAATCTGTGACTATTGGCATGCACCACCACACCTGGATAATCTTTTAAATTTTTTTTGTAGAGATGGGTGGGGTCTCGCTATGTTGCCCAGGCTGGTCTTGAACTCCTGGCCTCAAGTGATTCTCCAACCTCAGCCTCCTGAAGTGCTGGGATTACAGGCATGAGCCACAGCACCTGGCCTAGCCTCTCTTCCCTCTCTTCTTCCTCTGCCTTTCTACTCTTCACCTTTTCCTCCACTTCCCTTTTCTACTCTTCTCATCCTCCTCTTCTGTTTTATCTTCTTGACCTTTGTGCTTTGCTTTCTCTTCATCCTTTCTCATTATTTTCAAATATATACCTTTAAAAGATCTCCATTCTCCTTGGTCATGTGTACCCATTCTTGTTCACGTGTCAATTTCTAGAGGATAGAAAATAATTCAGAAGAAGAGTGGGGAAAATCAAATCTTCTTAGGTTGCTGAGAATGTCTAGGCACCTACACTGATGGACAAAGTCTGAGAATAGTCATGGGGAGGATGATTCCAGCCATAAACCTGGCAAAATATCACTCATTGCCCTCCCAGGTGTGGTGCTTCTCAGCACATAATTGCAAAAAAGCGGGGTTTTTTTTTAAGTATAGGGTATGTCTTAGTTATTCCTTCTGTTGCAGGTATGAATTTGCTGCAAGAATCAGCTTTTTTTTTTTTTCTAAATTGAAAAGATTTGGCTAAGCTGCCACCCACTAGAGGTGGTGGAATATTTTCAGTAGTGTCTCTAGAAGTCCCTCCCTCTCTCATACATCATGAAGAGTCCCACAGGGCTTTAACTGCCAGAAAAAAAATCAAGGGACAGAGTCTTTAATCTTTAGTTCGTTGTGATTGTCAAAGAAATGCTCATTCCCCAAGCCCTTTGGACCCTCAGAGGCATTCCCTTCTGCTCCACCTTGTGTTCCCCTACATTGCGGGAGTCCTGCCCACCGACCCCCACTTCCACCTCCACTGCAGTCCCATCACCACCTGCACTGCTCCCTGACACCTGGAATGCTTTCCCTCTTGGACATCTCAGGTCCATTCTTCAAGGAGCCCGGCTTTCCTTTTTCTTTCTTTTATATTCTTTTCTTTTAAAGTCTGTTCTGTCTTGCTGATGAGCCAAGGGGTGAAGAAAAGGGAAAATACCTCTCATTCTTTTTGTTACAGCTATGAGAATGAGACTGAATTAATGCCTCAGTATATTATTTGCTCATGCTTCTATTTTTTGATTATCAGACTTGGGGGAGATTTTCTCAAAAGCTCCTGCTGGAAATATTTGAACAAACTGTTAGAATGTACTTTTAATTTTTTTTCATTTATTCCTAGGTAATGTTTCTTGATTTTCATTATTTCTTATTTTTTGTTTCATCTCTATGAAAAGGACAGAATGGCTAAAACGAGCAAGTCTGGAGTTTGAGGTACAGTTGTGTAGACAAGGATACATTCTGAGAAATGTGTTGTTAGAAATGTCTTTCAGCTGGCCACGGTGGCTCACGCCTGTTATCCCAACACTTTGGGAGGCCGAGGCGGGCGGATCACGAGGTCAGGAGATCGAGACCATCCTGTCTAATATGGTGAAACCCCATCTCTACTAAAAATACAAAAAATTAGTCGGGCATGGTGGCAGGCGCCTATAGTCCCAGCTACTTGGGAGGCTGAGGCAGGAGAATGGCGTGAACCCGGGAGGAGGAGCCTGCAGTGAGCCTAGATCGCGCCACTGCACTCCAACCTGGGCAAAAGAGTGAGACATTCCGTCTCAAAAAAAAAAAAAGAAAGAAAGAAATGTGTTTCATCATTGTGTGGACATCACAGGGTGCACTTACACAAACCTACGTGGTACAGCCTACTATACACCTAAGCTATATGGTATGGCCTGTTGCTCCTAGGCTACACACCAGTACAGCATGTTATTGTGCTACATAACTGTAGGCAATTGTAACACAATGGTCAGTATATGTGTATTTAAACATATGTAAACAGAAAAGGTACAGTAAAAATATGATACAAAAGATAAAAAATAGTACTCCTGCCTAGGGCACTTACCATGAATTGAGTGCGAGACTGGAAATTGCTGTGGGTGACTCACTGAGTGAGTGAATGGAAAGGCCTAGGACACTATGGTATACTGCTGTAGACTTTATAAACACTGTACACTTAGGTTACATTAATTTTTTAAGTAATTGTGCTATGACATTATGACTGCAATGACATCACTAGGTGACAGGAATTTTTAGCTCCATTATAATTTTGTAGAACCACTGTTGTATATGTGGACGGTTGTTGATTAAAATGGCATTATATGGCCCATGACTGTACGTTACACTACTATTCCATTAGTGTGTTTATTCCACCTTTCCCCAGATCCTTTTTTTAAAAAGATTGATCTTGTGAATACTTATTTTCCCTACTGTATTAAGAATAATGCATGTGGGATAACATTTCTTTTGAGGCTAACTCCGAAGTCATTAAATGGCCAAAATCCCTGGTTGCCTTATAAGACAAGGGTCTTTAAGACCAATCCCTGAAAATATTCCTTTATACAAGCTCATAAAATCTGTTCTATCTTTTCACTCCCTACTATCAGCACATTGGTCTGGTCTGCTGAGGAAACTGAAATAATCCACTGTTAATAATCCTGTAGTGGATCCTGCCAGTAGACTGTCCGAATCCCCACCCTTGCCTCTTCAGTACACATTGTCCAGCCTTCAATTGCCAGCAGATGGATCTTTTTCTGAAAGTTTCTCTGATGCCACCAGATGCCACGTTGATGCTCATATAGCAGACCAGAAATATTAGGGAAATACTACCCCCACACCCACCCTTAGAAGCAGTCGTCAACCAATGACTGACGGGAGTTCATCTATGAATGCCCCAGCTTCTGGACCCCTTGGGTGGGCTATCTCTGAGGTATATGTACTACATTAGCTTCCAAAGTTCCCTAACAAGATGGCTCTTCAGTTACCCACAATGGTAAATTGTTTGACAATGTTGGTTATCTTCTGTTCCCTGCCTCACTCCCCATTCCCATACAGACATTCCCAGACTAAGCCATTTGCACTTGAATCTTTGTTTTAGGGCCTTATTAAGATCTAAACTTCCCTCCTGCAGAAAGACAACACAGAGGTCTCTTTCTGAAAGACAACTTCTGCCCTCTTACCCCACCCAGAGCTACCCCAGATGCCTCTCCTGACTGCCAAGCCAATAACTGAGGTCAAATCCCAGAGAAATACCAGGCCTGATGAGGATACAGAGAGATTGTACCCTAAAGGACCTGCAACAATTACCTACAGCATTTACTTTCAAGAGTTGGGGAGTTCTCAGAGGCAGGACTATGAGAGTTCTTGACCAAAGGGCTGGAAGACAAAAGTGAACAAACAAGAGTGCATTGACTTGGGGTCACTTTCTTAGGATACGGTTTTTAGCACCCTGGTAAGGCCCTAGGGATGGGACAAACACATGGCTATGTGGCTTTCCAAAGCCTAGTAAAAGCAGTGCCCAGTTGCTGAGCAAAGGTGAAATGCCTGAGTTGCCACAGCAGATGGTAAAAAAGATGGAAAAAAATAGATGGAAAATAAGATCAGAAACAGTTCACATTCCTTGGAATGAACAACGATACTCATTTACAGTTTTGCACCAGGGCTATGTTAGCTCGCCCACCCTCTGTCTTAATATAGTCCGAAGAGATCTGGACCATCTGGACATCCTGTAGAATATCACATTTGATCCATTACATCAATAAAATGAAGACATGGCTGCTATGCTAGGAATCTTGGTAAGAAACATGTGTTCCAGAGGGCAGGAGAGAAATCTTACAAAAATTCAGGCACAGGCCACTTTGGTGAAGCTTCCAGGAGTCAGATGAGAATGTACACAAAGTATAACATTTTCATGTGCTAATACCCATCAGAAAGCATCCACTAAAGGAGAAACATTGAACAATTAAGTAGACAAAATATCGTGGCCAGTTGACATTGGTCAGTCTTCAGCATTGGGCATGATGGACACATGAATAGAGTGAACACAATGGCAGAGGTGAGGGCTACAAATGTGCCCAATAGCGTGAACTTATACTCACCAAGGCCAATCTAACTGCTGCTTCCTCTAAATGTAGAGTCTTCCAGCAACAGGAACAAATGCAGCACTCCTGATATGGCCCTATTTCCTAAAGAGACCAGCAAGCCACTCGGTGGCAACTTGACAACATTTGGGCTCCTTTTATTCTGGAAGGGCCAACAGTTTCCCCTCAGTGGGACAGTCTTATTCCAAATATGAGTTTGCCTTTCCTACCCACAGAGCCTCAGCCAGCATCAATATCCAGACGTTTATGCAGTGCGTGACCCACAAGCATGTAATCCTATGTAACATAGCATCCAAACAGGGGCCACAACTGACAGCAAAGTGGGCGCAGGAGTGAGCCCATGGTTGTGTGATTCCCAGATCGCATCACAGATGCTCCATCAAGAGGCAACCAACCCACAATAGAATATTTCAGTGGCCTATCGAAGGCACAGCTGGAGAACCAGTTGACAGGCAATAGTCTATAAAAAGGAGGTGCTATCCTCCAGAATGCAGAATAAATAAATCAGAGATCTCCATAGAGTGCTATGCTCCTAATAAGAATACATGGGTCGAGGAACCAAGGGAAAGAAGCAGGAATCATCATTCTTACCATTATTTTCAATGGCCCTCTGGGGAAATGCATGTTTCCTGTCACCATAACTCTGGGCTCTGCGGGTTTAGAAGTCCTTGTCTTCAAAGGAGACACACTCTTGCCAGGGGACAGAGCAAGAGTTTCATTGAACTACGGATGTCTCCTGGACATTTTGGACTCCCTGTGTACAAGATTAACAGGTAAGAAGGGGCGTCTCCATCTGGGCAAGTGTGATTAACTCTGATAACTAGAAGAGGGAGGACTGCTTTTGGTCAACTGAGACATGGAGGAATACATATAGAACCTAGGCGATCCACTTAGGTGTCTCTCAGTTCTCCTTAGCCCCCACTGTAATGGTAAATGAACATAGGAAGCAACCCTTGGCTTAGAGGCTATGATTACTAGAGTCTCAGACCCTGTAAAACCAATGGTTTAAGTCACATGACCAGATTAGTCATCAAGACCTGCCAAGCTAATAGCCAAGGATGAGGTGAATTTAGAATGGATAGTGCTGGAGTGAGATGATGACTACTTGCTGCAGCCCCCAGGAGACTATACTTTGTCCCCCTGGTCTCTCTCTTCTAACTTTCCCCTCCTGAGCAGAGGGCCATAGGAACAATGGAGGAGCCGCTCCGCAAACACAGATGGAGAAATAGCCCTGTGCTATGAGGGGGAGACCCTGGCAGCCATGGAGTGAACTGCTCCAATCTCCTTTCAAGAGAGAACCGGCTGCGAGAGGTGTAGTTAGCTGATGCCTCCAGCTGCCACAACTTCAGCATCCACCGCAGCATTCATGCTGAAGCCATGCACTCCCTGGGTTGCTCCCAGCCAGTGACTAAGCACAGCAGGGGTACTTGAGCTAGGCCTTTCCTACTCAATTTAGCTTTCCTTTAAGGAGAAATCTTTGCTCTGCAGTGCCATGCTGGCCTTGCCCAGGCTTTCTCAGAGCTTTACTACAGTCTGAAGACTTTCTACCACATCCTCCTTCCTTCTGCCTCTCTCTCGACATGCGTCAGATCTGTATCATGGTATCAGGTGCTCCCTATTTACTGCTATTTCCTCTCCCCTCATCTTATTGTGAAGTTTTTCTCACAACATGTCTTTTGGCCTCCTAATTCTATCTTGACATCTGCTTCCTGGAGAATTTAAACTGACATAATAGGTTTGAGCAAGTGGGTTAATTTTTTTCTTCATCTTAAAAGGAAGAGGTAGGCTGGGCACAGCTGCTCATGCCCATTAATCCCAGCACTTTGGAAGACCAAGGTGGGAGGATCACTTGAGGTCAAGAGTTCAAGACCAGTCTGGGCAACATAGCAAAACCTGTCTCTCCAAAAAAGAAAAAAAAAAAAAAAGGAAGAGAGGAATATTGGGTAGGTAAGTAGAGCTAGATCATTATTCTAAGTACCAACATGAAATTTCTATAATTTTAAAAAGTGGGAGGAATAATTAGAAAATTCTTTTTTTTCTATTTTTAATTTTTTTAATTATACTTTAAGTTCTAGGGTACATGTGCACAACGTGCAGGTTACATATGCATACATGTGTCATGTTGGTGTGCTGTACCCATTAACTCGTCATTTACATTAGGTGTATCTCCTAATGTAATATCCCTCCCCCATCCCCCCAGCCCATGACAGGCCCCAGTGTGTGATGCTCCCCACCCTGTGTCCAAGTGTTCTCATTGTTCAATTCCCATCTATGAGTGAGAACATGCGGTGTTTGGTTTTTCGTCCTTGCGATAGTTTACTCAGAATGATGGTTTCCAGCTTCATCCATGTCCCTACAGAGGACATGAACTCATTCTTTTTTATGGCTGCATAGTATTCCATGGTGTATATGTGCCACATTTGCTTAATCCAGTCTATCATTGTTGGACATTTGGGTTGGTTCCAAGTCTTTGCTATTATGAATAGTGCCACAATAAACATACGTGTGCATGTGTCTTTATAGCGGCATGATTTATAATCCTTTGGGTATATGTCCAGTAATGGGATCGCTGGGTCAAATGGTATTTCTAGTTCTAGGTCCTTCAGGAATCGCCACACTGTCTTCCACAATGGTTGAACTAGTTTACAGTCCCACCAACAGTGTAAAAGCGTTCCTATTTCTCCACATCCTCTCCAGCACCTGTCGTTTCCTGACTTTTTAATGATCACCATTCTAACTGGTATGAGATGGTATCTCATTGTGGTTTTGATTTGCAAGAAAATTATTCTTTATTCATATTTGAAACGAACAAGTTTCTTATTTGTTCACCTAATAAAATATATGCTTGGTTATCAAGTCTTCATTGTTCACAAATTAGGGAAATCACAAGAAAAAACTAATTGATACTTTCCAAAGGAAATAACTTTTATCAAGCCTGAAAGCAGAATTTTAAAAACTTAAAATGCCAACATATTAATTGTTCTTATCCTAGACAAAAAACTGAAGCTAGTATGTGTTGCTTGAGGAGTTTTGTTTGACAAAACCGTAGCGCATTATAAATGCACTGTGTATAAGTGACAATTCTTGGGCTTTAAGTGATATTACCTACTTTTTATTTCATTTCTCCATCATGTGCTGACACAAGCTTTTATTAAGGTGAGACTACTACAATCAGATAAACTTACGTCTTAGCCATATAATTTTCTGCTGCTCCAAAGTTTGTCATCAAAGAAAACAAAATAGGACAAGGTTAATACTGTGTTTACTAGACAGCAACTACAGCATTATGAATGCTCAATTAATGTTTAGACTACATTAGTGCACTTTGTAGCAAATGTATGATATTGGAAAACATAATGTACACTATTCAGAAGCAGTTCTTTTTCACTAAAGAAAAATGTGTTGGCAACTGCTCCGTTTCCATGGATTTATGATTCTAATAGGTCCTTAAAATAAAGCCCAATCCTTGCCAAAATATCACTTATGCTTTATATCAGTAACATGCCCTCTATCTCTGCTTATGCATTTGAGAAACAGAAAAACAACACAGTTCATTAAAAATCCACTAATTAGAACTCCAGAGAATTGATTTTGGGAAGGGGAAGATGTATGGGAGCTGACACCTTAACCTATTTTATTTTTATGAAGAAAAGAAAATTGTGCAAAATTATTTGAAATTGAAAAAAGAAGCAAACATTTTCCAGAATATGTTTGAAAGTGTATAGTTCAAATTTAAATCATTTTTTAACATCTAATGGTATTAAATCACTTTAGGAGAACTCAATCAGCAAGAAAGATACAGTTCTCTCCAATGTTCTACTTACAGAGAGAAGAATATTGTATATTTAATTCTTAAATTCTGGTGCCTGCAATACAAAGAGGAACCAGGAGATTTAACCCCTAGTTAACTAAAAAGTCAAATCAACAGGCCTGGGGCAGTGGCTCACACCTGTAATACCAGCACTTTGGGAGGCCAAGGCAGGTGGATCACCTGAGGTCAGGAGTCCAAGCCCACCCTGGCTAACACCGTCTCTACTAAAAATACAAAAATTAGCCGGGCCTGGTGGTGCACGCCTGTAGTCCCAGCTACTTGGGAGGCTGAGGCAGGAGAACTGCCTGAATCCGGGAGGCGGAGGTTGCAGTGAGCTGAGATCGTACCACTGCCCTCCAGCCTGGGTGACAGAGCAAGACTCTGTCTCAAACAAACAAACAAAACTTGAACCCCATTCCTTAAATAACTGGGTCTTAACCTTAGCTGCATGTTAGCATGATCTAGGCACCAAATTCTCAATGCTCAGGTCCCACTCCAGACCAATTAAATCAGAATTACTGCTATTTAAAGAAACAAAAACAAAAACTCCACAGGTGATTCAATGCGCTGCCCAGATTGCTATCCACCACCTGGGATACTATAGTTATTTTAAGTTTTTAAACCAGATTAGTTTAAGTCACAAATTAAATCTCTACTGCTGGATAAAAGCATATTTGCTAAGTGACCTTTAATTTTACCAGAGTACTAGAAAAAGAATGAAATCCAAATGCCTGGTTAACATTATACCTGATGGTCTTTCAATTCTGGGGTGGCTGTGTAATCCAGTTCTTGGCACTGAAATAGAAGGGAGACTCCTGCTGGGTCTTTTCCTTCTGGGATAAAAGGACAGAACCCCACTGGGAGGAAAAAGTGGATTT
This sequence comes from Pongo abelii, assembly GCF_028885655.2. Lineage (NCBI taxonomy): Eukaryota > Metazoa > Chordata > Mammalia > Primates > Hominidae > Pongo > Pongo abelii. Next base: position 55,872,506 of record NC_071998.2, read on the forward strand.
CATTTCTTTCTCCACTTTCACTAGCCCTGAACTCTTAGATAAATACGGAAACTGAGGAGTACATCTTGCAATCAAAAAGCAGTAAATGGGAGAATAAAATGTCAACATTGAGGATGGTGGTAGAACAGAGACTGGAAGAGCTTGGGTCTTTGATGACATTGTTGTGTCATTGAACTACAACAACCAAGTACCTTCCAAATTTTTATGTTAAGAAAATGATTGCTTAAGCCACCATTAGCTGAACTTTCCGTTATGTGAAGTCAGATGTATTTTTTTTTCTTTTTTTTTCTGAGACAGAGTCTCACTCTGTCGCCCAGGCTGGAGTACAGTGGCACAATCTCCATCCACTCACTGCACCTCCGCCTCTCCAGTTCAAGCGATTCTCCGTGCTTCAGCCTCCGGAGTAGCAGGGAGTACAGGCATGCACCACCACACCCGGCTAATTTTTGTATTTTTGTAGAGATGGGGTTTCACCATGTTAGCCAGGCTGGCCTTGAATTCCTGGCCTCAGGTGATCCACCTGCCTTGGCCTCCCAAACTGCTGGGATTACAGGTGTGAGCCACAGCGCCCAGCCCCAAAGTATTTCAAATGGTTACACCTTGGTTCTCTCTTAAGCTACGAATCACTCAACATTTACTATTGGCTAAGAACTTTAAGATATTATCACTTTTAAGCCTCACAGCAACTCCAGAAACAAGTGTTGTTATTCCCATTTTACATGTGCAGAAACTGAGGCCCATACAAGTTAACTATCTTGTCCTTGGCCATACAGAATTTAGATTGTAAGCCAGGTTCCTTTGATTCTAACCTCAATGCTCTTCATTGCATTGCTATAGTACTGTTATTAACCTCTTGGATGTGTGCAAGTCTAGTTGCTCTGATTAAATTGTGTATCACGCAGGAAGAGCATCTTAGGCTTGTAGGAGTACACCTAGTGGTCTACATTTAGATCATTAGATATTTGAAGAATTAATGGGTTTGCTTGACAAAAAAAAAAAATACAGGATAAACTTTTTTTGTGCTGTTCTGCAAAACCACACGATGCTTTCAATTCACTCCAAAAAAAAAAAAAAAAAAGCCAAATCAATCCACTTTCACATAAGACTTGATAAAAACGTTTTTAATAATAAGGGCTTTGGTGTGTGATAACATTTTTTTTTTCCTCCCTGGTGAAAAGGCAAATGAATACTAGGGTTTTGGTGTAGATGCTTAAGACAACTACATGGACCTATCTTCAAGGATATGGGGTGCTGCTATCTGTCGAGTTGAAAACACAAACGTATCCCTTCCCAGGGTTGTGTGATAGGGTGTATTCTGCGATTTTTTTTTTCTTTTTGGCCAGCATTTACTTGTCAGGTGTTTCAAGGTGTCTAATATCTCCACCACTATGCTATTTGCCCAAAAGGCACAGCTGATGGGCCTCCTGCAATTCCTGTTCCATATTCTCTTCTCTTAGCACTTACTGAATTATTGAAAGCAGTACGGAGGCAGCCACGTTGAGTTTAGAGTCAGGCTCACTGGACCAAAGCTACTGTGTTTTGCCTTTCTCTGTAAAATGAGAAAAGACCTATTTAAAACTGTTCTTATGAGACTTAAATGAGCTGAAATGTAAACCAGTAACAGTTAAGGTAGACAACAAGAACTTATCAAATATCTATGTGCTGCATAGTGAGATAAGTGCCTGGAAAGTAATGATGGCCCCTGTCATCAAGAAGCATACAGTCTACTAAATTACCAGTTTCAATTCTAACTCCTTAGTGGCCAGAAAACGGAGTAAGTTGGAAGATAGTAAAATCTGAAGTCTGGCACCTGGGATCAAGTGCCAGTTCCTCAACTTTACAGATGTAGTGGGTTGAATAGTCTCCAAAAGATATGTGTATGTCCTAACTCCCAGAACACGTGAAAGTGACCTTATTTGGGAAAAGGGCCTTTGCAGATGTGATTAAGGACCTCCAGATGAGATGATCTTGGATTATCCCCGTGAACTCTAAATTCAATGTTCAGTGTCCTAAAAACACACAGAGAAGTGACACAGGCACAGGAGAAGGCCATTAGAAGACAGGCTGAGATTGGAGTCATGCAACAACAAGCCACGGACCGCCTGGAACCATTAGAAGCTGAAGAAGCAAAGCATTCTCCCCTAGAGCCTTCAAAAGGTGCAGGGCTCTGCCAACAGCTTGATTTTGGAATTCTTGCCTCTAGAACTGTTAAAGAATAAAATTCTGTTGCTTGACACGACCAAGTTTGTGGTGTCAGTTTCTTCATCTGGAAAATGGGGCATACATCCTAACCACAATCTTATTTCCTGAAGTACAAAATGGAATAACAGCACTTTCCAGGCACGAGCAGACACTAAAAATGGCAAACATTTATTGAGAGCGTTCCATGCTAATCGCTTTGCAAGTATAACTTAATTATTTCTATTTTATTGATCAGGAAGCCAAAGCTCATAAAAACTGTGTAATTTTCCCAGAGCCACACAGCTAGCATACGGTATTACAATTCAAATCGACTCCACGCTGGACTGCTGAGGAAGTATGCAAATTAACACACTTTAGAAACTTTAGGTACTTCAATATTTGTTCAGGCTACGGGATGCAGGCCTCTTATTAATCGCGCCAGCCAAGTCTCTCCTTCAGCAGCCTGTTCTGCTTCGCAAGAGCTCTCCCTTTCTTTCCAGCACGGAAGCCACAGGGTTAATGACGTCATTTCCCGTGGCCGTTGTCGCGTCCTCTGCCCGACGGATTCTTTCAAGGGCCAAAATCCTCGCGCCTCAAGAGGAGGCATAACAGCAGCGGACCAATAGAAATTCCGAATTTTTGTATTGTCTGGTAAGCTCCACCTGATCTGGTAAGTCTGGTAAGTCCCTCATCCGCCGCGGAAGATGAAAAAAAGCAGCCAGGGGGCGGAGCAAGGCAAGGAAGCGGAAGCGGAAGCGGAAGCGGAGAGGCGGTCGGGATCCGCTGCGCGAGCTGTTTCTGTCCCACGTGTGCGGTGAGTGTGGCAAGCTCAGCGGTCGCTCCTGGGAGGGATTCGCACCCTGCCGGGCGCTGGAAGTCGGGAAGGTCTCCCGGGGCTGTTGTCCACTGGGCAGTCTCCTCTGGCCTCTTTCTGGGCTAGGAGTTTGGGACTGACTGGAGCCTGGCAAGAAGGGCGGGACTCCGACCTCTCCCACCACGTTGCCCTCCGTGCTGGGTTAGACTCCGTGCTGGGTTAGACTGGACTAGCTTCACTCTAGAATCCCAGCCCGTGCTCGGCCTGATCAGCCTGTCTGTGCTGCTTCACAAACACCAACTCCAGTGCTAGGTGGTGTGCCTGAATGTACGCAGATTATAAGTGCAGGGAGGAAACGAACTGGATGCTGAGTTGGGAGATGGTGGAGTCTGAAGAAGTGATCTTTAAGCGGAGATCTGGAAGCTCAGGGAGTACTTCAAGCAGAGGCAATAATGGGCTAAGTTCCTGAGATGGGAGCTAGGAAGGAGTATAGTTAGAGTACTAGATAAAGTTAGCCGGATAGAGTGGTACTAGGTTCTCTAGGGCCTTGAAGGTCATGATGGGAAATTTTTTTTTCTGTGCAATAGGAAAACATTTCCGTTCCTATTACCATGTGTAGAAAACATTGAAGACTTATAAGCAAGTGAGAATTATGAATAGGCCCTGGTTCTCTTTAGAAAATGTATTAAATTTGGAAGCTCAAGAGATTGTATTGGTAATAGTTTGCATTAGGGTGGTGACTTAAGGGGCATTTAAGAGAACTAACTTATGGTTCAGCGTGGCAGACGAGAGAGGAAAATGTCAAGGGTAACTAAGTTTTCTTACTTGAGCAGTAAAGTAGATGATGTGCCATTGGCTGAGATGGAGGACGATAGGGCAGGGAAAAATAGTATATTGTTGTTTGTGGGGCAAACAACAATAACATAAAGAACAACATAGAGAATTATGTTTTGGACATATTAAGGATAAGGTTCCTGTTAGACACATAATTAGAGGTATCAGATAAGCAGTTATACACAAGTTTGGACCCCAAGGAGAGGTTCATAATGGAGACATGATTTGGGAGTACTCAGCATAAAAAGCCAGGAGATTGGATGAGACCACCTAGGGAGAAGTGTGGAGAGAGAAGGGAAGTTCCCTAGGACAAAGATTTGAGGAATGCTAACATTTAGAGGTTGGTCTATAAGAAAATGTCATTTAAACTGAATTTGAAGGATGGGTAGAAATTGTGTTGGTAGAGAGAATGGCTTTAAACTTCAGTATTCTGATAAAGAATAGTGGCTCCTGTGTGGTGGTGATGAGTGGGGTGAATTAAGACCACATTTTGAATGGCTGTGAATACCTGAGTTGGAACTTTTTCCTGAAGGCAGTGGGAAAGCTTTGAAGCTATTGGAGCATGGAAATGACATAAAATAGGTGTGCTAGTGGAAGGTTAATCAGGCAGCAGAAAGTGGATCAAAGCAGATAGGATCTAAACAAAACTGAGCAAGAGGTAACAGGAGCCTGAATGGGGTAACAGAGGGAAAGGAAAAAGGGGGGCCAATTCCAAGAGACACTATGGAATGTGATGATTGATTACGAAGGTACAGGGTTCCCAAGCAAAGCAAATTGCATTTTGCCGAGTGCAAAAAGCAAGACTCAAAAAGTTTCATATTGTATGATTCCATGTATATGAATGCCATTCTGGAAAAGACAAAACAGGAGTGAAAAACCTAATCATTGGCAGTCAGGGAAGAGGGAAGGAGTTGACTACAAAGGAGCTGTACCAGAGGACTTTTTAGAGTGACAGGACTTTTCTGTAAGATACTGTGGTAGTGGATGCGTGACTCTTAGCCATTTGTTGAAGCCCGTAGAATTATACACCAGAAAGAGTAAACTTGACTATATGCACATTTAATAAATCTGCCAGCATTTCTGGGGATGGAATGCAGACTGTGACAAATCAGTTAAACTATATTATAAACATGTAACTTCACTAAAGAGGGTGAGGGGCTGAAGGGCTGATCTAAGTAGCTTTTTTTTTTTTTTTTTTTTTTTTGGCCTGCAGCAGTAATTGCTGCAGGCAGAATACACTGACTTGAATGCTAAAGTTGGCAAGTAAAACTTATGAGGAGGTAGGATGTCTACATATTCTCCAAACATCTTGTCTGAAATGTTTATTAATTGCTATGGTAGTTTAACATTTGAAATAGAGTCTCACTCTGTTGCCCAGGCTGGAGTGTAGTGGCACAATCTCAGCTCGCTGCAGCCTCTGCCTCCTGGGTTCAGGTGATTTTCCTGCCTCAGCCCCCTGAGTAGCTGGGAGTACATGTGTGCACCACGACCATGCCCAGCTAAATTTTGTGTTTTTCGTAGAGATGGGGAGATGGGGTTTGGTCTTGAACTCCTGACCTCAGGTAATCCCCCCGCCTCAGCCTCCCAAAGTGCTGGGATTACAGGTGTGAGCCACCATGCAAGCCTCTAAGTAACTTTGGAAAAGTATTTTGAATGGATACAAAAAAGAATTGTACATCAAAACTGTACTGTCATTCTAAATTTATTTCTCATGGGGTACAGGTTAGCAATTCTGAAACTATGCATGTATAGTAGGGTGGAACATATGTATAAATAAATTGTAGATTGTGGGAAGCAGGTTGCTCACTGTCAGAGAAAGTAGTTACAAATGAGCAAGAGGAGATGCCTAGAATAAAATATGTGGTGCTTGATTAGATTTGGAAACATCAGTATGAGCTTCATGTTATTTTAATAGATATAAAAATAAATATAGGTATGTGCATATGCATAAGTTAACATACATATGTGTGTTTCCTGAATCTGTCTGCTGAAAGGATGTAGAAACAGGGACACCTCAGTGACAACAAGTGTGCCTAGCACTCAGATCTTGGTTTTTAAATACCATTCTTAATGAAAGGAACCAGGATTCCTTAGAGAAGTGGCTGATTTCAGGGCTGGGTTAAGGAAGATACAGAATGAACCTGGAGCTAGTGCCAGGAAATAAGGGTGTGCTTTAAAAAACAAAACAAAACAGTTGGGCCATGTCAAAAAGACACAGAAGCAAGCTGAAAAACTTCCCACTGGCTGGAGCTAGAATTATTTGAGCAACAAAATAACAATGGTATTGGATTATAACCAAGGAATGAAATAAATATCTGAGACTATATGATACAAGTAAATAGATGGAAAAGATGGGACAAGTCTTCCCTACAGAAAAGTTGAGAATAACAAAGGCAAAAGTAATAAGAGAAATAGAAGATCACCATTTAAACGCAGTAATTGCTGCAGGCGAAATCCACTGGCAAATGCTAAAGTTAGCAGGTAAAACTTAGGAGGACATAGAATGTCTACATATTCTCCAAACATCTTGTCTAAAATGTTTATTAATTGCTGTGGTAGTTTAACATATGCCTGGATTCTTTAGTACCCCTCCTTCTGGGAAGTGGAGCTTAATTTTCCTCTGAGTTTGGGCTGGACTTGGTGGCTTGGATCTAATAAAGATGGAAAGGTTAAAGTGGCAACTTTACAGTGGAGAAACCTGGAAAACACTACTTTGACCAAGTGAACACGGTTAACATAAACAGTAATAAGTCATGTTAATGTCATGTACCTCCTGATAGAGTACTACCAGAAGAAAGCTTGACCTCTGGTAGTCTTCCAAAAAATGTGTAACCTTAGCCTAATCATGAGAAAACATCAGGCAAACCCCAAATGAGGAATATTCTATAAAATACAAAGGAGACTTGATGGCCAGATTCAGTGTATCCTGGTACAGAAAGAGGATATTAGTGGAAAAACTGGTAAACTCCAACTCAACTCTGTAGCTTAGTTAATTGTATGTTAACATTAGGGGAAGCTGGGGAAAGGGTGTATGTGAACTGTGTATCTTTTCAACTCTTTTGTAAAGCTAAAATTATTTCAATATAAAAATTAGAACAAACATATGGAGAAAACATGTAAATGAATGGATTCTTAGAAAACTACAGGTGTAGAAGAGCTGAGAGATGCAGGTATGGTTATGATGGCCATAGCCAAGTAATAAATAATATGACCCTTCAGTTCTAAATGCCCTGAGGAAGCTGAGTAATTCAGGGGCTGTCCATTTTTCAAAATCATTAGAAAAGTCTAGATTAGAACAGCGCTTTCCAGAGTACTCCTTGGAACTCTGCTGTTCCCTTGTGATGTTCCAGGAAAAAGTGGTTCAACTGGAGTTGGAAAATCCTGCATCCTTTAGCCTTTGCTTGACAATTGATTGTTTATATTAGCAAATTAAAGAATCTGAAAAGCCTTTTCTTATGGGCTGATTGTTGTCATTTAACTTACTGTTTCCCAAATATATTTTATCCCAGAACCCTTCTTTTCTCTTATGGTAATATCCTGAGAAATTAGTTCTTGAATGGGCAATTCTAATCTAGAAATATCTGGTGTTGTCTAGGGATCCCTAACATCTGTTGTTTACAGTCAGCTTTCAAATGAGTTGATCGTCCAACTTTGGAAAGTGGAGAATGAGCCAAATGGCTTTTGCTCTTGATCTGTTCTGCTGCTTTCAGGGACCTTGGGTAGGTGAGGGGTTATAACTTGTTTATCCTGTGCACCATGGTGTCTCAGTAGCCTATAAAGCGCCTATTAGACAGATTCCTTTCAATGAAATATTAACTATTTCAACATCTTATTTTGGAGTTCACTGCCAATTACTTGGCTGCCTCTAAAACAATCACAAATTAAACACTGGATGCTAATCTTTGTTTTAGCTATGTTGGATTACATAGAAATATTTCAGATAATCTTTATTTTCTTATATTAAATGCATGTAGTGGTACGTGCAGCCTATTGTTTGTTCCTGGCTTTTTAGGCTCTAGGAAATCAAGCGATAATTTTGTCAGTTATTCATCCCCTAGTCTTCCCAGGTTACAAAATGCAAACTCTGATGCTTATTATACTTAGTGTCAACAGTGGTCTATTTTTAGCCAGTACTATTGTGGAAGTGAAGTGATGCCTCCAGATATATCAAACACTGGCCAGGGTGTGTGTTGTTCTTAGTTTTTTTTATTGATACCTTGTTCATTTTCAGTTTTAAAATCTGAGTCAGTGATTGCATAATTGCTGGATTTAAGTAGTTGCCCATCCTATATCTGGCTGATTTGTATTGTATTTGTAGACTGAAGGACTAAATGTGGCAATGACTACATAACAACTCTTATTTGATGAAGAGAACTGCAGTGATTGTTCTTGGTTTTGGTTTTTGTTTTCCAGAGTTGCTGCAATGGAAGTCAAAGGGAAAAAGCAATTCACAGGAAAGAATACAAAGACAGGACAAGAAAAAAACAGATTTCATAAAAATAGTGGTAAGATATGCTTCCCATGTGGGTGTTTGGCTATTATAATTGGGGGATGGGAGGGCATGTAGTAAATTTCAATCTGTATTCATTGGCTAGGATTAGGATTAAAATAGTAGGAAGAAGTATATGTTATTGTGTATGAGATAACATGTTGCTCATGACATTTAGACACTTAAGAAATTGCCAGAATAGTTGAGGAATGCCTTACTCATGAAAGACTCCTTATCTCAGTTGTTGCTGCTGTTGCCTTATTTTATTCACACTAGTTCACCATACGTTTTATTTTAACATTTGATAAATTAGGACTGTTTAATACATACTGCTCATAAGCCAGATACTTTTAGGTTCAGAATTTATAATGGTGATGTCTTTATTATTCCATCAGGTGTCAGTATTGTAAAATAGAAAAGTCAGGGAACTATACAAATGACTAATGTTTCCTTAATGTTAGCCATTACTGTTTGCATCTTATTTGTTAGGTACTAATTTGTAAGCCTTCTTGACCAAAAGTTTTTGTTAAATAATTTTATTATAGGCTTTAAAATTTTATTTTCTTAAAACTAGAAAATTTTTAAATTAACATTTTAGATGTCCTTATGATATACTTTCCAAATTTCAAGAATGTTCATTTTATTCTTAGACTTCTTTTGTTATTGAACTCTTGAAAATTCTGTGTAGACCATCATTAAAGCAGAATACAAAGGTATATAAATAATAGCTCTGCTATATGCTTAAAACTAGAGAAACATACCAAACTGACACCAGTGTTTACCTTTAGTGGCAGAATCATTGGTAGCTTTTATTTTACATTTCTCTACTCTCTAGGTAGTTTTGTTTTTTTTTGTTTTTTTTGTTTTTTTTGGTCATGAACCTGTATTAGTTTTATAATCAAGGAAAGAATTTTTTATTTTTGTTTTGATTGTTTAAATTCAGTTCTACTCAAAAGGCTATATGTTGCATATTTGAGAGTAAGACATGATATTAGGATTAAAGAGTATAATTTTCTGTAATGAATGTAATCCAATAGATAAAAGAGATTTGGGCCCAGAATCATTGAACTTATTATTGTCACTAGATTCTGGTTCTTCAAAGACATTTCCAAGAAAAGTTGCTAAAGAAGGTGGACCTAAAATCACATCTAGGAACTTTGAGAAAAGTATCACCAAACTTGGGAAAAAGGGTGTGAAGCAGTTCAAGAATAAGCAGCAAGGGGACAAATCACCAAAGAACAAATTCCAGCAGGCAAATAAATTCAACAAGAAGAGAAAATTCCAGCCAGATGGTAAAAGCGATGGTAAGTTCTGATTCGTTCAGCATGATCTTTGCAGAGCCCTTGCCCTGCCTGAACCATTGTACCAGGGACTCTGGAGGTGCGTTAGAGACCTCACATTCTTATTCCTTGGCAGGTAACATTTTGGGACAGGTAGATGGCTTAAATAAACAACAAAGCATCTTTCATGCTCACAATTTTCCTCTGGTGCTTAGAGTTTCTTATTTCTTAGCCCTTTTCTGAATTACCTTAGCCATGGAGTTAAGCTAAATTATAATGGCTTTATACAGTGGAACCTCAATAAAACATTTCTTTCTATAAGCTAAAATTTATTCATTCATTGAACGATTATTTGAGTTTTCTATGCATTGTACCAGGAGATAGGGCAAAACACACACAAACACGCGCGCACACACAAAAACAATCAGTAAGGATACAGGCCCCAACTAATCATAGAATCTGGCTTTAAATTATCAGTCTGTCCCCAGCTAAGTGTCAGCCTTGGTTAAGGATGCTTTGGTGAGCAAGAAACATACAGACCCTGCCTTCACAGAGCTTAGCCCAGTCTAATACAATAAACCCATCTGATGGCACAGATCCATAGTAGTTCCAGAGAAGGTGTCGTGCACACATGACAGATTTGATTTTAATTGGTTCAGGACAAGTTGCTCACTGATTGGAAGTATTGGCAGGTCTCCTGCTTGTCTGTTGAAACAAACTGCCCATCTCTGTCACGATGTTCAGTGGGTCATTTCTAACCCAGAGCTTTCCTCTCTATTGTATAACATTCCACTGTTGTGCATTGTTCTGCATTGATCTCAAACAAGCGGTTTCCAGGTTATGTGGATCGTCAGGTCACTACTTTCTTTGCAACATCCTGAGAATTTTTCTGGTGCCTTTTATTCTCTTTTTCGCCAGCACAGCATATGCTAACACTGCTCCTTTGTTGCCAGCTGAGACCACTGGGGATGGTTTTCTCAGTGCCATCCCCTAGTCCTGGTGCTTGCTTTTTACCTTGCCTAAGGGCTGCTTACCAGAGGGACAGCAGCCTTAAGACAAGGAGGTAGGGAGAGAGGAAGGAGGGGAAATGCCATTGTTTCCCATTAGGGCTGTAGGATCTTTTCATGCTCCAGTCTCGATCTTCTCTTTCCATTTTTTCTTTCTCCCTCATCTTCCTCCTCCCCCATTGCCAGTAGCTTCTCTTCCACCTCTCTTTTCTACTTTCTCTTTCCTAGCCTCTCTAATAGATCCCAAATCTTCCTTTCTCTACTGGAGTTTTTGATGCCTGCATTTTAAACACATATACATTAATTTCTCACATTGGTGTGAGAAAAGCCATGATTTCTTTTGCTATGGGAGATACGTTCCTGATATCTCAAAATGGGACTCTTGATTTCATTTTCTCATATTTTTGTATCAGTAACTAGACTGATAGAATAACATGAGAGATTGGTTACTAGACAACCCCCATATTGATAAATGTTCTGCAGCCTAGCATGACATATGTCAAGGTACCCAAATATTTATGGAATTAAATTAGCCCTGGATCAGTTCCTATCCTCTATTGTATAGTAGAGGATACCATATTAATATAATGGTAAATATGCCCCTGTTGCCTATAATCTTTTGTATTACCAGACAGGGAATATATAAGTAAACAATAAAGGAATAATAAATACATTGTAGTATATTGGATAGCCATTAAAAATTATGTTCTTGAGGAATGTTAACTTCTTGAGAAAACATAATCTAATCATATTAAGTGAAGGCAAATTCTGAATTTTTTTCTTTTTTGAGATAGGGTCTCACTTTGTTGCCCAGATTGTGAAGTGCAGTGGCATGATGATGGCTCACTCATCCTCAGCCTCCTGGACTCAAGTGATCCTCCTGCCTCAGCCTCCCAAGTAGCTGGGACTGCAGGCTTGTACCACCACACCCGGCTAATTTTTTAAATTAATTTTTTGTGGAGACGGGGTCTCACTATTTCGCCCAGGCTGATCTCAAACTCCTGACCTCAAGTGATTCTTCTTCCTCAGCCTTCCAAAGTGCTGGGATTACAGGCGTGAGCCACTGCACCCGGCCACATTTTGAGTTTTTAAAGATTAGAACATGCATGGAGAAAAAGCAAGAGGAAAATAATCAGTGGCTATAGCTAGGTTTTGGTTTTATAGGGTTTTTTCTTTTCTTTTTTTTGCATTTTTCCCAGTTTTTTATAGAGAAAGGGAGATAGTTAGAAGTGACTAGTTCCCCCAAAAGATTCCGTGCAGGATACTCATGTAAATAATACCCATTTTAGTAAGTTGTTCTTTGTTTGGCATCATTAGTTCAATTGGTAAGTTACTTGATTTTGAAGACAAAAAAGTGGTGATAGAAAGATATTCAGCTTTCATAGTATCACTCTGTTTGTGGCGAACTTGGAAATTCTGGTTGTTCATTGTCATGACTAAGACAGCAGAGGGTTGCTTCTAGGTTTGAATCCTAATTCTACCACTGCAGGTTGTGTGGCCTCAGATAGAGAACTCAGCTGCTTTGTTCTTTTTCCCCACCATAGAAGGGAGGGTAATATTAATACCTACCTCTTGGAGTTGTTCTAAGAAATAAGTGACTTAATATACAACAGCACTCAGAACAGTGAATTTTCGAAGTTGTCTTTCCTGTTTTCATTTGGACTAATTTTTGTTTTCATTGGAAGTTAGTTATACCTAAAGTCCAATGATCTTAATCTTAAAAAGTAGAATTTTATTTCACAATTGAAAAAGATATTTAAAATATTTTAGTTACTTTTGTAATTCTTTTAATGTCCTTTTCTCTTAATAGATATCCTGTTAGAAGAATTAATGAAGATTTAAATTTAACCAAATGTAAAATGTACAAACTGCTCAGAAAGCAAAGTAAAGTATATATGGGGGATGGTATGTTCCCCTTTCTAGCTTCCAGAATGAGCATTGTTCCTGATTAGTGATTGCCCTTTTTACCTAATTTGTATTGGTTTATGACACTTAGAATGTTAAATGTAATTGAAAATAATTTCTATAATAACTAGAATCAGCAGCCAAGAAGCCCAAATGGGATGACTTCAAAAAGAAGAAGAAAGAACTAAAGCAAAGCAGACAACTCAGTGATAAAACCAACTATGACATTGTTGTTCGGGCAAAGCAGATTTGGGAGATTTTAAGAAGGTAATTCTACCTAAAGATGTCTTTGATAGTCCCTTTGTGACAGTGGAGAAGTCAGTGTACCTTGTAAATAGTGAGATGTCCTAAAATAAATGACATAGCACTTGGGTTATTGAGGGGGTCCTCACGACACCCCAGTAGAGGCATCAGTACTTGAATGTCTGCCTGTTGCAGAAGTGTGTAGAATCATTACGATGGCATCGGGTATGCTTATGAAAATGTATGAGGTTGAAATAAATTTGACATTCTTCCTGAGAGATTTCTGAGAAAACGAAGGACGATTTCTTATCAGCTAGATTTTGAGATACTTCAGTGTTTGTTATCTTAGATTTGTTTCATTATTTTTTTTACTTCTGAAGTTCTGGCTGTTAAGATTTGGATTGATACCTAAAATTATACCTTTTGAGATGAGTTTCTGCCTTTGAGAAAATTACTTTTGTCTGGCTGCTCTGGAATAGTGATTTTAGTGGCAGAGGTTTGCTGCCTTAGAAAAGAAAATCATGCTGAACTTGGAGAAAATGTACTGGTATGGTTTTTAATTTTGTGTGTTTAAAATAACTTCTTTACTTAAACTGTGTTTCCTTCCTCTCCTCATTTGTAGAAAAGACTGTGACAAAGAAAAAAGAGTAAAGTTAATGAGTGATTTGCAGAAGTTGATTCAAGGGAAAATTAAAACTGTAAGTAGGACATACTCATCGTTGCAATTTTAAACAGTTGAAGTTGCCTCACTCTCAGGAGTAGCTGACCATTCATGACAGGTGATCTTGTCATTGTTTCCAGTGTATTTGGCCAAAAGTTTTAAATATCTTCCATAACACTGAACTACATAAAAATTTAAAAGTGAGGGACCTTACTGCTAGGGAGTTTTGAAAAGATTATCAGTTGGCTGTGTCATTTTTTAATAATTCTTAAAATAAGCCAGTGTTCCCTTAAAGTTATCTTGAGAAGTTTATTAGTTCAGTAGTATTTTATAAATGTCTTGTTCTAAACTCCATATAATTTAGTATGTTCTCAGTTGCCAACTTTTTTATATTTGTGATGTGAACATATTACTTCTTTCTTTTCCTCCATGCTTTTATAAACATCATGCAAAGATCTTTAACTAAAATATAATCATTTGAGAATTCTAAAGTAGTTTTCCTTGTTGCTGCTTAATCCTGTTTTGTAATAAATTTCCTGTGACTCTTGTGTATTTGGATTAAAACATAATGGCTTGGAAGACAACAGATTCTCATAGTTTTACGGCACCTGGAGGGGCAGCCTTTGTCAAGTCAGATGCATAGGTCTAACCAGATGCTGTATTACAGTTTGAAGGAAAATAGCAAGTCATCAGCTGCTGCTTTCTTATAAATTCAGCAGGATCTTTTTACGATAGAACTGCCCCCTCAGCTCTGACAATTTATAAATATTTCACTCAGGATTCTTTCTCAACTACCCTGAGGTCACAGCTGCATGACCATGGTCTTAGAAGTGAGTTTGGTATTCAAATCCTGGCTGGGCTGCTTAAAATATGTGTGCCTTTGAACAATAACAATAACCTGTTTATTGATTATTTACTATAGGCTAGGAATTGTGTTAATCAGCACATGCATTGTGTCGTTTACCATATGTCATCATCCCTGTTGTATATTTGATGTATCTGGGACTCAGAGAAGTAAAGATTCTTCCTCGGGGTAACAGAGGTAGCGAGTTCCTTCTCATAACCTTACTTCCCTCATCTGTAAAGTGGGAATAGTAACAGCTCATTCTTACGGTTGCTTTGAGATATAAATAAGCACACTACGTTTAAGGCACTTATGTTGGTTATATAATAGGTGCTCAATATATGCACAAAAACAGCCTTATTTTTTTAAGAGATACTTCAGAGATGTCTTACAAATCTTGAAATTTATGACTTTGATGGAAGTATACAGTCACCTTCTGATTTGTTGGAATTCAAAAACTTTAAAGATAGAGTGAGCAACAAATAAGCGCTTTTGAAGTAGACTGGTACTGCAGCATAGTAAAAAATAATTTTGCATGACGGATGATTAGTGGAGGGTGCTCTAGAAAATTGATCAGTGGGTGCTTCCAACAGTCGTGAGGAGGAATGGGTTAGAGAATCAGATTCAAAACACAACAACTCTTCTAGAAATATAACTGGATATATGTGCAGGAATTATAATGAAAATGTGACAAATGGATGATTAACTTATTATATAATTGCCAGTCTGTATGGATATAGTTGTATTTATTTCTTTAGGAAGACTTTTAGTTTGATCTTATAGGTATACTTCTGGTTGCCAAAGCCAAACATTCTTAGATCACTTATATAAAAATCATACAGTAATAGACCTTTTAAACAGAAATATTTCCCTTTTAGGGATGGTAACTATCAAAGAAATGAGAAGTATAGTCTGTATAGTCATCAGATGGTTTGGTTTGGTTTGGTTTTAATTACAATGAGAGGAGTCTTGCAAAATGTTTAAATTTATCCTTGCCTCAATGTCATTATTAATTGTACCTATCAAATATGGTAGGCCTCAAAACAAAAGAATGTTTTGTGTAATTAAAACAAGTAGTTCTCAGTAATCTAGGTTTGATTTTATCCATGAAGACTACCTTTTTTCTAACAAGAAATTCCAGAAGAGGTCACAATAAATTAATGAGAAACATAACTCTCAAAAGAGAATTAGTGTAACTCAAACTTTTTCCTACAGATTGCATTTGCACATGATTCAACTCGTGTGATCCAGTGTTACATTCAATATGGTAATGAAGAACAGAGAAAACAGGCTTTTGAAGAATTGCGAGGTATTTATTACATACTGAAGATTATGTTATCATTTGCAATAAGTCACTTGTTTTCTCTTAAAATACCCAAGACTGTCCTAGAAAACAATTTTTGTTTAGGTGTGTCTTCTCCAGATCCTTTTTGTTTTTATTTTTTCCTTGCCTGGGACAAATTGAGAATTATTTGTGTTTCCAGGATTGTGCATATATTTAGTTCCTCCCTTTGTTTCCACAGAACTGAAATGAGATCTCAAGTCATTGTAATGTATTTTTGTTTTTCAGATGATTTGGTTGAATTAAGTAAAGCCAAATATTCCAGAAATATTGTTAAGAAATTTCTTATGTATGGGTAAGTTGTTTTATTTATAAAATACGTTTTTTCTTTGTCTTTTGAAGGCATGGTTTCCAACTGTGCTCAGATGCGAGATAGGAAGTCTGTAGTCTTTATGAGTAATAGTAATGGCTCTCAGCAGGTGCTTATGTTGTTTTTAGAGATTATCATCTTAAATACAATTATTGAAATTAATGTAAAATTATGATACTGCCTTCATTCCTAAAAAGATACATGAGAGATGTCTTGCAAATCTCCTTGAAATTTATGACTTTGATGGAGGTATACCCTCACCTTCTGATTAGTTGGCATTCAAAAGTTTTAAAGACAGAGTGAGCAACAAATAAGCACTTTTGAAGTAGACTGGTATTGTAGCATAGTAAAAATAATTTTACATGATGGATGATTTGTGAATGTTTATCTTGAACCTCTGGAAGAAGAGAAATAGAATAATTAACTTGTAATTAGCCACCAGTATTAAGAGGGTAGAGACTGGGGAGGGACAGGTGAGTAGACTGATACAGGGTCAGTGGGTTAGAAAATGTCAGCATGGGAGAATTTCCTAAATTAAGTGGAATTAGTACTTGTCTTGACCAATCTTTTTGAGTGTAATAATGTGCTAGAATATGATAATCAACAACAAAAAGTGTAATATATGCAGTTGACAAAATTTTCAAAAATGTATTCCTAGCTGTAGTTTCCAGCTATTTGATTCTTTTAGAATATAGTTAAAATACTTGTGATTAAGTCCTATCTTCAAAAAGAATCTTAGAATATGATTTTCTATTTCCCTGAATCTTTTATCTTTTTTCCTGCTCTGCTGTTTTTTTCAAGCAGAACAGTTTAATAGGAAATGACATTTATTGAGCATTTACTATGTGCTAGCCACAGCTTCTCAGTGCATGCTAGCTCATTTACTCCTCAGAGTGACACAGATTGATGAGTTGGTCTTGGGAGAAGTAAGTTGTGTTTTATTGTCACCCAGCTTTCTCCTTCTATCATTTATTTTTTCCATGATTGTGTTGCGTTTAGAAGTAAACCACAGATTGCAGAGATAATCAGAAGTTTTAAAGGCCACGTGAGGAAGATGCTGCGGCATGCGGAAGCGTCAGCCATCGTGGAATATGCATACAATGACAAAGCCATTTTGGAGCAGAGGAACATGCTGATGGAAGAGCTCTATGGGAACACGTTTCAGCTTTACAAGGTGACATCTCCAGAAGTCTTTTTCTAGTATTTTTACTTTTTCGATATGCTCTTCCTTAACTTCCAGTGCTCTGTTTTTTGAATGTATTTTTACCTTGGCTGGTTATTTAAGAGACCATCTTATGCCCTTGATTTTCCTTCATGCTTTATTTTGTTTCTGGTATAGTGAGCAAGTTTCTCTTTCTCCAGAGCATTGGCTTTAAATCCCCTTCAATTCAAACTTTTGTTCCTCTCCTGAGTGCTCTGTGTGTAGCGCTTCAATACTTCTATTTTTACAGTCAGACTGAAGGAGAAGACTCCCAATAGTTACCAAAGTTGTGTGACCACCCCCAACCAGCTCTGGCTGAAGTGTGTTGGGCTCTCTGTTGCTAGCTTCTGTGTTTTTTCATGTGCATGCATTGCCCTTCTTCAGATTATATCTGGAGATAAAGGGGAATAGAGAGACCTAACATTGGATAGAGTACAGGGATTGAATCTGAGAATAGTTAGCAGTGGGACTAGCTGGTTACAGAATCTGTTTCAAACCTTGGAACATAAATGCACACATTTGTCTGAAGGGATATGGATTGATTCCCAGGTTGCCTCCATTAGTGAGGTTCAATTCTTGGGTTGAATTTGTTGCTGTACTAATTTTGTTAACAGTTCATTATATTTAATAGGAACAGCCAACTAATTATAAAACATATGGTGGCAAGAATTTGTGAAGTGACTACTTGATCTCATAATTAGGCGAGAGCTAGGTGCTTGGCAAGTAACTATTAGCTGGTTAACTTGGTTGACCTGGCTCTTTAAATGCATTGATAGATACACAGACTGAGAATCAGCTAATCAGGTTACTCCACAAGGATATACAGCAGAGCTTTCATTATGTAAATATGGGAAATCTTAAACTTGTTAAAACTTACTTTAAAATGACTAATTACTTTTCTTTTTCCTGAAGTGAAAAAATTGATTACATTTAGAGGGGTTTTATTTTTTTTTTTGTTTTGTTGCAGTCAGCAGATCACCCAACTCTGGACAAAGTGTTAGAGGTACAGCCAGAAAAATTAGAGCTTATTATGGATGAAATGAAACAGATTCTAACTCCAATGGCCCAAAAGTAAGAAAGTTGTTTTTGTTTTTTTCTTAAGAAATGACATTGAAAGGAGGAAGGTTTTACATAACTGTTGCCCAGAAGGGGTAGATATTTCCTGCTTACAAGTATTAATCTGTCCTAAATAAGAGTGCAGAAGTGTTGGTTTGAAACCATTCTTGGTGCAAAAGGAGATTTCTTTTTCTGATATTGTACCCTATAAAATGATAACTAATATGCATTCGTGATTTATGAGCTTTTTTAAGCAATGAAACATTCCTTCCCCACATAAAATGTTACATGGAAGCCATATATACTAAACAGTTTCACAAATATAATCTGTTATTCAAATTTAGTTGTAGGCAAGGTACAGTGGCTCACGCCTATAATTCTAGCACTTTGGGGAACCAAGGTGGGAGAATCACTTGAGGCCAAGAGTTCAAGACCAGCTGGGGCAATAGCAAGACCCCATCTCTATGAAAAAATAAGAAAATTAGCCAGGCTTTATGGCATGTGTCTATAGTCTTGGCTACTTGGGAGGCTGAGAGGCAGAAGGCTCACTTGGACCCAGGAGGTCAAGGCTGCAGTGAGCCATGGTTGTGCCACTGCATTCCAGCCTAGGCAACAGAGTGAGACCTTGCCTTAAAAAAATAAAAAAAATTTTAAAAATGGATTGTAAGACTTAGAAGGCTGTGCCTGTGCCCTTCATGGCATCTGTCCCATAGTGGAGTGGCTGACCATAGCTTTTTGGACCCGACTGCCTGGGTATGACTCCTGGTTCCTCACTCCGTCCACTATTACTAACTGTAATCTTTGGCACCTTAACCTCTCTGTGCCTCAATTACCATATTTGTAAAATTGGGATAATAATAGTACAGACTTCATAGGAATTTTATGAAGATTAAATGGGTTGGTTGTTCCAAAACACTCAGAATAGTGCTTTGCCCATAAAGGCAGTGTTAGCTTTTGCTGTCTACTTGGATATCGCCTGTGAACTTTAGGTCTTTGATGCCTGACCATCGGCCTCCACTGTACACCTGGATCCACCAAGTGTCACACTAGGGGGTTTGGATTAAGTAGGTATTGTTGCAATTGCTGACAATGTTTGGTTCATTCAGGTTTTAATTCTGCTAAAATTATTTTGTGAAACAGATGGATTGTGAAGGGTGTTAACAGAAATAAAACAACTATTAAAAAAATAGGTCCACATGTGGATTTCTAATCATTATGTCCAGTGCTGGGGAAAAAAATGTAGATGTCCTTATTTAACAGAGCAGAACGTATTTCTTTTTTTTTTTTCTTTTATTATTATTATTATTATTATTATTATTATACTTTAGGTTTTATGGTACATGTGCCCAATGTGCAGGTAAGTTACATATGTATACATGTGCCATGCTGGTGCGCTGCACCCACCAACTCGTCATCTAGCATTAGGTATATCTCCCAATGCTATCCCTCCCCCCTCCCCCCAACCCACAACAGTCCCCGAAGTGTGATGTTCCCCTTCCTGTGTCCATGTGTTCTCATTGTTCAATTCCCACCTATGAGTGAGAATATGCGGTGTTTGGTTTTAGCAGAACGTATTTCAAATGTTGATTTTATGTTTGCCGATTAAATACTAGAAATTTGTACTCTGGTCTTGGTTGTAGATGGCACTAAATCAATTTTACCGTCTAAATTTTTATTTAAGTTTTAGTATTTCTGAAAGATACGGTCTATTTTATGACAAATTATATTCAGTAAAACCATTTCACTCGTTTAGATTACTTTAGGACTTCTGAGATTACCTGTCTTTGTATGATTGTAGTGCCAGATCTGATGTGTCTTTTTGCTTTTTTTTCTGTTTTCAGGGAAGCTGTGATTAAGCACTCATTGGTGCATAAAGTATTCTTGGACTTTTTTACCTGTGCACCCCCCAAACTCAGATCAGTAAGTTCTTGGTTTTTGTTTTTAAACTAAAACATGGAGGAGGAGCAGTGTAGAAATTTGAAAAACTGCTTTGATGTACATTGTCTTTTGGAAATTTTAGAGTTCCTTCCTTATTTAGGGAAGATAATTTACTCAGCTCCCTTTGAACACGTTTGCTAATTCCATTTAGGTTTTATTCCAGTAAACAATAGAATTGACCCTAGTTTTACTAATCACATTAAATTTTTATATCTTAATTATAATCCGGAGAGTATCCACTGGCTAACCTAATCTGAAAATTAACTAACTCGTGGAGGAATATTCAAGCATTCGGATAGTTTTAAATTCAACTGTGCCAATACAAAAAAAAAAAATTAGCTTGGCATTAAAAGGTTAGAGGAGGATACGTTTCTAAAACTAAATGGACCATGAAAACCTGGACTTTATATGATAGAAGAACAGAGTGAAGGTAAATTCCACTGCCCTTCAAGTCAGTCATGGGAATACAAATGAGAATTCATCATTTAGTTCCGTGAACTTTGCTTGCCTCATCGTACAGTGAGCTCATCGTCCATTTGTCCTCATTTTCCAATCACAAGGGATTATGAAAATAATGAGACTGACTTAACAAATACGCCAGACTATACATTCTTTGGAGTTTTGACCCTCTTAAAATTGGCATGCAAAATAATTTCCCGACGGTAGCCACCCACCTAAGCTTATGGTTTGATGACCATAGCAGCACCTTGTCTTTTGGAGATTTCTCTTATTTCCTGAAAAATACAGTATCCCACAGTTCTGAGGCAGGACTGTATGCTCAGAAATGACACAATGATTATTTGAGTATATTCAGTGGTAGAAAGTATCTTTTTAGTGTTGAATGTTTCAGTAACAGCAAAAAATCATTTGGAACTTAGCATGCGTGTAAAGTAGTGAGACAAATTGTCTTTTCTGGTATTGGGGACATTTTCAAAAGAGACTTAAAAAAAAAACCTTTGGGGAAAATGGAAGCATAATTGGAATATATGCATGGCTTTCCATCTGGGTAGCTCTGAAGAGATTCCTAAGTTCAGGTATGTTAGTTGAAACTGCTCTTGAGAGTCATCTTGGGAAGGGATTGTTAGATACTTGAGGCTGAAATTGTTTGTTCCTTATTGATGAAATTAGGCACCTACCCTCTCTTTCCTGGCATGAGGCTTTGTATTTATTTAACGTACATTTTTAAATTGGGAATAGACTAAAATGGAGCTCCGCACTTGTTAGTTGCCAGAACTCATTTACATCCTACGTGCTTAGACTTTGAAAATAGAGGGCCAGGCACGGTGGCTCACGCCTGTAATCCCAGCACTTTGGGAGCCCAAGGTGGGCAGATCACAAGGTCAGTAGTTTGAGACCAGCCTGGCCAATATGGTGAAACCCCGTCTGTACTAAAAATACAAAAATTAGCCGGGGGTGGTGGCGGGCGCCTGTAGCCCCAGCTACTCGGGAGGCTGAGGCAGGAGAATTGCTTGAACCTGGGAGGCGGAGGTTGCAGTGAGCCAAGATGGCAGCACTGCACTCCAGCCTGGGCGACAGAGCGAGACTCCGTCTCCAAAAAAAAAAGAAAATGTAAATAAGAAATTATATACGTGGAAAATGAAGGCTAAAGGTTAAATTAAGCTAAGCTACCTAGTGAGACATTAAATGTTTTTTACTAAAGGGTCATTTTATAGGTGAGGTCTTAGTCTAAATGTTAGTATAGAAATTTTTCATGAGGAAATGTTATGTAAGCATGTTTATGGTAAAGAATATGATTTTTGGTGATAATCCAGTTAAGAACTTAAAAGGGAACTTTTTCAGTCAAAATGAGTGTTTTGATTCTGTTTATTGCATCCAGGTCTCTTTTAGGGAAGAGCATTTTCTTTATCTCGCTATTCTGTTAAAAGCTCCCTTCTTATCACCACCACCTCGTAGGCTTCTTTTTCTTGGAAAATTATTTAGAATATATTATACTACATGTATAGCTTGACCTTTTTTTTAACAGACATTGGTAAAAGTCAGGTATTGTGTTTAATAGAAATTGTCTGCCAGCAGTATTTACTGCTCTTGATGGAAAAGAACATTTCTGGAAAGAGCTTGTGTTTCTGTTTGATTGTCTACAAAATGAAATTGTTTGCTACCTGGCACTCTCTTCCTTTCCTTCTCTCTGCATAACTGCCCCCTGTAGACAGACAAATAAAACAGCAGAAAGAAGAAAATAAAGCAAAGCCCTGTTCCTGACAGCATTTGTTCCCTAGGAAATGATTGAAGCCATCCGTGAAGCGGTGGTCTACCTGGCACACACACACGATGGCGCCAGAGTGGCCATGCACTGCCTGTGGCATGGCACGCCCAAGGTAAGTGCGACAGCACTTGTGCATTTAAACTTTACAAGTCAGAGCCATGATTTATCTGCAGGCTTGACTTAGCTGTCCTTAGACTTTTAACCCCCTTCAGTCTTTGCCCTGTTGTGCATAGCAACATTTTCTTCCAAAAGTTGTGCCTTAGGGCCTGATGGGAATGAGCCATCTTCTTTAGGCCTAGTGTTTCGTCTTTTCTCTGCTTTACTAGAAACCTTGAAGTTGCATTAAAGGATGGGAAGAGATCTATTAAGCAAGTAAACATAATATGTATTTAAGCTTTACTTTATAGAGGTTTTGGTACCTCCTCATTTAATGATCATACTATGGCAGGGGAAAATGGGAAGGGATAACAAACAGCTGGCCACACACATTTGCTCCCATAGGTGTTAAGTACTTGAGGGAAAAGGTAAAGATCCTTATTAATCACAGAAGTTTAACAGAAATTATCATTATTTCCTTGGTCAGCATAATTCTGCCTTTAAAAGATAGTTGTACTATATCTACTTTTTTAATGCAAATTTAATTTTTCAACAAATGCAGATGAGTACTAACTGTTTGCTAGACTCTGCATTTGAGGACAGTTTAGACCTTGGAAGAAGGATCTGTCTGGTCTCACTGCAAAAGGTGGCTTCACTAGGTTTGCCTTGCAAACCCTAACCCTAACCCTATCACATACACATCTAAGCTTGTAATAGCTCTAAGCGAACTTCTTTGGTATATTACAGTTTTTTCGTTCTGGCTGCATAACTATTATTTTTACTAATGAAAACATATGCCACTCAGATGAAAACTTAATAAATATTATATTAAAATGTTTAACTACGAAATACCCTTAGTACATAACTGAAAGTTCAGTGAGACAATCTTTCCTTTTTAAGGACAGGAAAGTGATTGTGAAAACAATGAAGACTTACGTTGAAAAGGTGGCTAATGTAAGTATAATAAAACTACATATTCTAATTATTTTTGATAGTAAGATGAATTCATGTCTATTGTAGAAAATTTGGAAAAATTCAGAAAATTACCAAGCAGAAAATTATTGTTTTATTATATTTTTCTGTGCGTTTACATGTATTTTCATATTTTATCTACACAAAATGGAAATCATGCCACATGCATTCTTTTCTCCTTTTTAAATTTAACATTGTATTGTGATAGTTCTCTACTTTTATTAGATATTCTTTGAAAACCTGATATTTACTAGCTTTTTTGGTGAATTTGTCCAGTCAGGTTAATTAAATATGGGAATTACTGTCTGGATACGGTATGTACATATTTTAGTCTCTGGGTAAATGATGCCAGATTGCACTTCAGAAACTTGATACTAGTTTTCCTTATGACCAAAACCATAAAAGAAATTAAAATGTATCTTTTTATTTTTTGAAGAATAAATTTGCAGTGTGGTTATGGAAATTTTTAGTTGTTAAATTTTATAGCTCTTTTGAAATGCAGTAACAATTTTCCTAATGAAATTCATAGGTACAAAAGTTTTTTCTGGGGGATTTGTTGCTTCAAAAATAGTGTTTATGTTTTTAAATATTAAATAATTTGTCATGCTGTTACTATGGAGTACTGTAACTAGAATATATGTAGTAAATACAATTTTAATTTTTGAGTTATACTTTATATATTTGATGGATAAATTAGAAATTTACTGATGAACTAAAATTATGTAATAATCAACTACTTTATCCTTTGAAAAAATCCAGTGAGAACTACTAGCATCTGGTGAATACTTCAACTTGTTTGAAATACTAAGTCAAACAAGTTAAAATTAATGCTGTGTGATTGTGTACTTGACTATTGTCTTCTGTTGGGCTAGAGATTAGAAGAATTCAGAAGGCAGCTAACGTTCCTATAACAAAGTGAAATATGGAGAATTCTCTGATGAGTTGTTGCCAGTGTATGTGATTTTTTTATAATTCATAATTCAATGTTAAGTAAATTTTTATGCGCGACATTCTAATTTGAATACCTTACATTAAAATGAGTAAAAACTAGAATGTTAATAGAAAATTCACAAAGGTATTAAGAGTATAACATTTTAAAATAATAAAATTAAATTGTTTTAGTTCTACAGTTTGTTTATGTCAGGTAATTCAACACTAAGTACATATGTTTTTAAATCTCGAAGAGTTACTTCTAAAGAGGTGATAAACTAACGTTACCCATGGATTTGATCCATGGATTATTTGGAATTATTAATTTCCAAATATTGGGGGTTTCTTGATATATTCTATATTCTTTTGTTCCTTTTAAATTTATTGAGACCTGTTTTATGGCCTAACATACGGTCTAAGTATTTTGAAAATAATATATTGTAGAGTTGTTTGGTGGGGTATTCTATATTTGTCAATTAGATCAAAGTAGTTGATAGAGTTCATACCATCAGTGTTTTTACTGACTTATTATTTTCTAGTTCTGTCAGTTGCTGAGAGAAGCATGTTAAAATTTCCAACTATACTTGTGGATTTGTCTGTTTCTCACTTACATTCAATTCTGTACCACCTTCTGTTGTATTCATCCAGAAATATTTTATACTTGGTTATGCTTATGTGTGTCCGAGTTAAGAGAAACTGAAACCAGTGATTTTGTACTAGGCACATTGTTCTGTATTTTGTTTCCTTCACTTAATTCATATTATGGGTCATTTTATTTCAATATACATACATCTATCTACCTCACTTTTCTTAGTGACTGTAATATTTCATCGTATGCCTGTACCATAATTTATTTAACCAGTCCCTACTGTTGGGCATTTTGGTAGTTTCTAGAATTTTTAAAATTACAATTAGTACTCCAGTGAATATACTTAACATGTAAGTCTTTGTACTTACATGGAAACACGTCTGCAAGATAAATCCCTAGAACTAGAATTACTGGATCAGGTCATATCTGCATTTTAAATTTGTATAGGTGTTGTCAATTGCTCTTCAAAGAAGTTGAACCACTTTACATTCTCATCAACATAAAAGGGTGCCTGCTTTTCCCTAAACCTTTGATAAATTAGTCTATTGTCAGAGGTTTTCACCATCGCCTATAGGATAAATGGCATTTCATTGTTTTAATTATTGTCCTTAATTAGTTCATAAAGCATTATTTCATACATTTAAAGACATTTGTACTTCTGTTTTTGTGATCTGACTCTTCATGTTCTTTTTTTTTTTTTTTTTGAGCCAGAGTCTTGCTCTGTCGCCCAGGCTGGAGTGCTGTGGCGCAGTCTGGGCTCACTGCAAGCTCTGCCTCCTGGGTTCACGCCATTCTCCTGCCTCAGCCTCCCGAGTAGCGGTGTCTACAGGCGCCCACCACCACGCCCAGCTAATGTTTTGTATTAGTAGTAGAGATGGGGTTTCACCCTGTTAGCCAGGATGGTCTCAATCTCCTGACCTCGTGATCCACCAGCCTCAGCCTTCCAAAGTGCTGGGATTACAGGTGTGAGCCACCGCGCCTGGCTTTGCCCATTTTTAGTTGGTTGTTGGTCTTTGTATAGTAAGGGTGTTAGACCTTTGTTGTTTATCTTCAGTTTGTCTTTTTGACTTTACAGTTAGCAACTTCGTTATTGTTTGTAATTGAAGTTGTATTATCTGTGATATTCATCAGATCTGGCTCTGAATGATTGTGGGCTATTATCAAAAATCAAATTTCTATCAAAGTTTAAAACAATTATATCAAAATCCAGGATACTCATGCCACAAACTCTGGAAAGAGGTTTTTGTTTTCTTTTGTTTTTGTTCTTAACATAAAGTAGGTGTTCTTTAAATGTTTGGAACAGTATTAGCATCATGGAAATAATTTTATATCAAAAGATGAGTGTTGTGAAAGCTACATGTGTATTTCTGTGATCTCATGCAGCTATACTTTTTCAAAGTAATGATTTTTATATCATTCTCATTCAGTGTATAATTATACTCTTCTAGTTTATTTTTTCATATTTATATTCTAATTTTGTGAGATCACTTTAAAGAAATTGAGCAATGTAGAAAAGAAAATTAAAAATCATTTGTATAACCCAGAGATGACTATTACAATGCCTTGCCTTCCAGGATTTTCTGTGTACATGTATTATGTATATCGTGTGTGTGTGTGTGTGTGTGTGTGTGTGTAAAATTGTATGAGTTTATATTTTCTTTTTCATGATTGGAGTATCTTATATATGTGTTTATATATGTAGGTTCTTTAAACTTAATCTTATAACTTGAACTTTTAAGTATAATTTTCAAGTAGCTATTCATTAACAGTATACCTGTTTACATAGGTATTGGTTTTAGACTATTTGGTAATGAATAATGTGCTTTAAAAAAAAAATCAACCTTACCTCTAGAATATAATTAATGAGGTCGTGATAAGAGAGGAAGTTCGTTAAAATGGCTTTTATTCATCTTGTTATGTTAGACAAGTTGTCAATGTAGGTAACCTTTATGAAGATATTCCATGTGTGGAATAAGAGGGAAAATCTATGCACTTGTTTTTAACCTTTACTGGCTTCCACTTCTTGCAGGGCCAATACTCCCATTTGGTTTTACTGGCGGCATTTGATTGTATTGATGATACTAAGCTTGTGAAGCAGATAATCATATCAGTAAGTAATTCTGATGGTCTTGAATTTAAGTTACATCGATAAACCAGTTGTGGATGTGTAAGCTTGATTTCACCATGCATGTGTAAAGACTTGCAGCTGTGCCTTCTATCAGTATTTTTGCTTACTTTTAAGTTAATTATGTTTTATTTTGGAGGTTTGTTTTATTCCTGTATAAATCTTAACCTTGTAACTTGATATTAATACTGTTTTAAATATTTAAGACTGGTCAAATTAAGATTTAACACTTTTATTTTGGATTAGGATAACATAGTGCTTTAGACCATATGTGATTCTAAACTATGGAAAATTAGCAAAGTGATATTTAGATATGATCAGAAATTAGCATGGTAATTCCTTAGTTATTCCAGAACTCAAATACAAGCAGAGAGTATCTGTGACCTATTAAATTATCTCTCTCCCTGTGGAGAAATAATTACCTCTGCACAGTCACCTGGTTAATCAATACACCTGTGCTGGATTGAGCTGATGGAGAAGAAAGATGTACAAAACTCACTCAGTTGTGATGCTTCTTAGAGCTTTTGTTGGGTCAGATTAAAAGTTATTAGTAAATTAAAACTCTAGCTTCCTTTTTACATTTCAGCAATTCCTTCTAGTCCAGTGTGATGACCATAAAGTGGTAATACTTGAATGTAGTGTATTTATCCCTAACCTTGCCTTCAGAAAAACCAATTGTCCTCTTAGGGGAAGTACTCCAAAGTAAAAATTGCATTCTAAACTATTTGTTTTCTTCCTTCTGCATCGATAGTCTCTTTTTCTGATTCTACGATTGTCTTTTCTTTTGTTTTTAGTGTATGAGTGGTGTTGAGTATATGGTAGAGGTTGCAGCAGGGTGGGGATAAGAAAATACTAGTTTGATAGTAGTGACCAAACTTGGAAACGTCTTGAAAACCACATAATCAGTATAGACATAGGTTATTCGTCTGAAAATTACACAAGCCTTTCTGTTTGATATACATGAATGGGACCCTTAGAGAAATCTTAGTGACGACAAGTGGTACTTTCACATCTGCAAGAAAGAAGAATATGATGATTCAAAAAGAGAATTTACCTGTTGTCAGGTGGTGGTGCTGTGGTCTCTCTTTGTAGCCTCCTGGGATCAGTAGAGCTGAGTGTAGTAGAAAAAGTATACCAGCTAGTGGAGGGGAAGATTGTTTTCTTAGATGCCAGCTGTAGGTCCCAGTGTGTGTGAATTTCTCATGCCCTTGCTGTCATTTTCCAACTTTACCCTTGACTGTTTTAAGACTGTGATGACTTTCTTTGGGATAGGATTGTGGGAAGAAACAAGTTGGCAAGACTTTCATGTTACAAACTGAGTATTTTGACATGTTCCTTGTGACTTTATTACCCTTTTGACTCCAATCAATAATGATTGTTTTTCATTCCTGTGACAGCGATGTGAGGCCATAGAATTGGCTGATGAATAAAGTTGTTTCACAGAAATGGAAACAGGCTGGGATATTGAAAGTTTGCTTTTGTTTAATATTTTCACGACAACTAAAATTTGCATAACTGTTCCAAATGGATTTCAAGAGAAACCAAATTTCCTTCATGATTTGCCAGAATTGTCTGTTAATTTTTTTCCAAAGATGTATGCCACTTAAATTTGCTGTTGAAAAAGTTTTAATTCCTTATGCTTATCACTTTGATTCCCACAACTGCTTAACCCACATTCTTAATGACTTTCTCATACTTAGGGCAGCTTTCCCTGAATGGCCTGATTTGCCGATCTCTTGCCTGTAACTGACAAATGTTCAACAGGTTCTGTGTATTATTAAACTGTGTAGCTCGTGATAAAATTCTGGAATGCTAATTGCCTTTGGATTTTTCCCATCACTCATCTACCACAAAAACAGTTGCAGTATGCAGTGCTTTTTAAAAATAACCAGGAAAGCTTAGTG
Organism: Pongo abelii; assembly: GCF_028885655.2. Taxonomy (NCBI): domain Eukaryota; kingdom Metazoa; phylum Chordata; class Mammalia; order Primates; family Hominidae; genus Pongo; species Pongo abelii. Next base: position 55,901,451 of record NC_071998.2, read on the forward strand.
TTGCTAAGCACTCTGTTCAGGTAACCCAGACTTCCCAGAATGTCAGGTTGAAATCACAGCCTGGTCAGCTGAGCTCTTCGCCTTTCAAAATGGATACGAGGTCTTTCTTACTACTTTACTTTCCTAAATAAACATAAAGTTTCATCCAGTTTACCTTTGCGGTCAATTGATATGCAGGCGGTTTGACAGCAATGTTCACTGGAAAGTAAATAAGTACACTAGCCAATTGCTGTTTGAGGGTGAATAAATATTGATGGATATTTTTAAAGCCATTGTCTTTAAAATATACAGAAAGGTATGAATAATACAGTGAACATCCAGCCTCCCACCACCTGACATGAAATAAAACTTGACAAATACAGTTCAAGTTTAAGCCCTTTGTGTACCCATCCCTGATATCCTATCATCGCCCCATATCTACTATGAGAAATAAAACTTGACAAATACAGTTCAAGTTTAAGCCCTTTGTGTTCCCATCCCTGATATCCTATCATCACCCCATATCTACTATGATAAATTTGGTATTTATTATTCATATGCATTTCCTTATCCTTTCACTATATGTAGACATTTTTTATTTTGTAAAACATGTATCTAATTTTATTTTACATGTTTACAAGTTCTGTATAAATGATGTTTTACATGTATTCTTCTGCATCTTGCTTTTTTTCTTTTCTCATGTTTGTGAGATTTATCATCAGGGTCGGCAAGCCTTTTTTATAAAGGGCCAGTTAATAATTATTTTAGCCTTTGTGGGGTATATATGGTCCTATCATGTATTCTTGTTCATTTTGTTTTTGTTTTTTAAAACCCTTTTGAAATGTAAAAACCATTATTAGCTTGCAAGATGGACAAAAACAGGCTATAGGCTGGATTTGACCAATGAGCCATAGTTTACCCATCCCTATTCTAAATCATTTATTTTTCACTGCCAAATAGTATTCTATTACATGTGACTATATTGCGATTCATTTTCTGTTTTCCTGGTTATGGATGTTTAGGTTGTTTACAATTTTAAAAACTAACTTTAATTCTTAATTTTTGCTAATCCAAATCCATGAACATTCTTGTATGTCTCCTTGGGTACATGTTAAGTTTCTCTAAGGCACTTAGCAGAATTGCTGGGCTGCCAAATTTGCTGCATCTATGTTTATATATAGAGTCATGTGTTCCTATTTCCCACTCAGCCACTACAAAACCATTGCATTACGTAGTGCTTTTTAAAAATAGCCAAGAAAGCTTAGTGTGTTGCTAAGCATTCCATTTAGAGTAACTAGATTTCCCAAAATGTCAAGTTGAAATCATAGCCTGATAATCACTGCTTGTTTTCTTTTAAGACTAAGCTCTAGTGTAATCAGCAGATAGTGATCTTCTAGTCAGATGTGGTCTCCCCACCCACTCAACTACTGTAGTCTTTTTCTTTGCCATCCTTTCCTTGAGCAGTTAATCATGATCTCATCCAGGGCTCACAAACCTGCAAACCTTCATTGACCAGATAGGTAAATGAGTGGCCAGGCCAGGTGTGAGACAAGGCGATGTGGGAGGGACTGTAGGAAGTGGCGAGAGCACATGCCCTCTGCAAGGTGGTGGGCACCATTCAGCTCCAGTCCCTGGCAATGTGAGCTCCATGGCGATAGATCTTCACATTTGTTTTCTTTTTAATTGAGGTAAACTACATATAACAAAATTTACCATGTTAACCATTTTGAAGTATACAGTTAAGTAGTATTAAATATGCTCATTGTTAGGCAATCTCCAGGACATTTTTTATTTTGCAAAACTGAATGAAGCACTGTACCCACTAAACTAGATCTTCCAGTTTTTTTAGTGCAGCTGAAAAGGTAGACTTTTGGAAACAAGTCACCCTGTTTTCAGAACAAAATACTCGGGAAGCTGCCTGATGATCTAACCTGCCCTCTATATTTTTGTTATCCATTAGTTAAATCTCTTAGTTTTAACTTTTTATTAACTCTCTTCCCTCTTCACTAGATTTTAGGTTCTATATAGTGGTCTGCATTTCTTTTTGTCCCCATAGCAAACTACCGTAAGAGTGGACACTGCAGGCTCAGTCTTCAGCACCGTGGATGGGTTGATTTTTACATTTCTACCCTCAACCAAAAATGCACACGCTTTAACCCTACTTCATGTGTGCATCTTTATTTTGACCTTTACCCTTCCTCTTTAAAAGCGCATTGGCAAAACAGGAGTGCCAAGGTATCTAGCTAGAGTTCAGCACAAGGCAGTCAGAACTGGCCAAAGATGTCTTCAGAAGGGAAGTCTTTTGTAATTCTCATGCTTTCTTTGTTTACATGCCTACTTTAGAGCTTAAGAAGAAATTACAATAAATGGGCGTTTGTGAATTTTCTGTAAGTTAACTCTTGTTAGAAGTAAGCTAAGCCAAAACCTTTTAAATTAAACAATTTGTGGTATTCTATCTCTTGAGGGTAAAAACTCATGACTGCTAGCTTTATTTAATCTCCACAGTTAAGGAGGCTTTACATATTGAAAGGTATGTTTTTAATATGAAATAATTATTTTATGGCAGCTTTCACTTTGCAGTGTGACTTTTTCTGATTTGTTCCTGGTAATAGCCCATGAGTTAGGCAGGTGTATCATTTCCTTTTAAATATAACGGAATTAATACGCAAAGAGTTTAATGGATTTGCCAAAGGCTACACAGCTTGAACTTAAGACCCCAGAGACTAAATTCTGCACAAAATCAACTATGCCTTAGCTGTCTCTTACCTATTTATACATGTTACTGGAATTGTTAGTACACACCATGTGATAATCTAGAACTTCCTCCCCATTTTCTCTGTAACCCAAGTTAAAGAGAAATGTAGTAGTACTCTTTCGAAGATATATGTTTTTGATGGTAGGGGAAAGCTGTAACGAGGGTGAGCTGGGGAAGGATTAGATGATACTACATTTTTTTTGCTGATCAATAAGGTGGGTTGAAAAAATGATACTACATTTTGAAGTAATGTTTTTTAGTTTTTGGTAAAATTGTTATTTATAAACATGCATTCTTTTAAAAGCCTTAATTAAATATGAATTTAGATTCTAAATTCCTTAATTACAAACCAAAAGGGAGTAAAGTTCAACGAATTTGGGGAATGGTCTGAGTAGTATTTAAGCACAGGTTTTATGCATATCATGAAGTCCCAGTTTCTCATTTTATAAAACCATTTCTGCCCGAGCCATATGTGTTGGATTAGTCCCTAAGCATGGAAGCTGTGGAGAAAGCTCGTTGTATTGAGGAATACATTGCCGGCTTCATGCCTTCTCCCAATACCAAGGGAAAAAAATGTTAACTAAAAGTGTAGAGTAGCCATTATAGTTGTTCACTGCATACTGCCCAGTTTTTTTGTTTTGTTTTGTTTTGTTTTGTTTTTGTTCTCAAAAAAAACAAATTTTTAAAGGTGTTATATTTCAGAGTCATTTTGTTAAGGGCAGCGAAGTTTTGTTTTTGTTTTTGTTTTTTTTTAAACTGTAGAAATTGGCCCAGCCTATGTATTATTCTCACCTCTTTCTTTCAACAAATTAACAAAATATATAACAAATTAAAGCATTTGTCCTCTTCTATGAGTTGGTTAAAGCTTAATATAGGTACCTAAAGGTACACTAAAGGCACATTCAAGGTACGCCATATTTGGGGCACTAAACACTTCATTATCAACAACACATAGATTGGCCTGGTGTGGTGGCTTATGCCTATAATCCCAGCAGTTTGGAAGGCTGAGGTGGGTGGATCACCTAAGGTTAGGAGTTCGAGACCAGCCTGGCCAACATGGCGAAACCCCGTCTCTACTAAAAATACAAAAATAAGCTGGGTGACATAGTGCAGCCTGTAGTCCCAGCTACTCCGGAGGCTGAGGCAGGAGAATTGCTTGAACCCAGAAGGCAGAGATGGCAGCGAGCCAAGATCACACCACTGCACTCCAGCCTGGGCAACTGAGTGAGATTCCGTCTCAAAAAAAAAAAAAAAAAAAAATAGTTTGAGTTCATTTTGGAGCTTATTTGCCTTGAGAGAGTTCCCTACCTTGTAACAAGTTCTGTATGTTTTTTGTGTGTTTTCCCGTTTATTACTGAAATTTTAAGTTCATTTTCCCTGGGTGGTTGAAATTAGTTATTCATTTTGAGGTGGTTAGACCTATTGAATTTTCAGCTCTCTGAAAACTTTTATGTGTTACATGGGAATCTTTATACTGTGATCTTAAACTTCAGAAGTAGTTAGGAGAGCATAATGGGGATTGGACTGGTAGAAACAGGACATAGTGGTCAGAAGATTATGTTAGATGATCAGTGTGCAGCTCTTAGTAGTGCTTGACTCCTAGTAAGCACTTAACGAGTGTTAGCTACTGTTATCAGAAGCATGCTATACTTTTGTGCAAAAAATGAGGGAAGATTGAGATTTTAAAAAGAGAAACATGGTGTTTGGAACCTGGAGCAGCATCATCAGCCGTAGGATCGTGATGCAGTGAGATTCATGGTCCCATCGTTGATGGCTGTCTTGATTTTGAGCTTGGTTCCTCACACTAAAATTACTAATCTCATCATAATAAATAGGCCCTTTTAAGAAGAGCAGATCTGAATATATCATCTCAGAAAGAATTCCTTTCCTTAAGAGGAGGTTTTATGTTTTCTTTGAAAGAGACTAGATTTGGAGTTGGAGGACCAGGACACTGCCACTGTGAGTCCCCTGGCAAATCCTTTCCTCTTTCTGGATGCCTCTTCTGTAAACCTGGTCAGTTGGACAGAACTCTTTCCGAGGCCCAGCCAGTTCTAAAGAATATGGGGTGCTCAAACATGCATTGAATATTTATAAAGTTTGTTACAAGAAATAGGAGTGTTAGAGGTGAGGAAACAAATTGATGACTCTTCTGTTGCATCTTCTCTATTAAGAATAAAGGAATTTTTAAAAATTTTCAAGTGACTTTTCTATCTTTGAAAACGTCAGATTTACACAGGAGTTTAGTTAGGGTGGGGATGACATTGCTTTTGTCCCTTAAATTTGAACAACTAGAAAAGGAGGTTACTGTTCTTGGGTATGTTGATTGGAAATGTCATATAGTGTAATTTGTAACTGCTTAGTCAAGGCTTTCTGGATTTGATTTCCCCTCCTCTGTTTTTCATTGCGGTAGCTAAACAGCCTTCATTTGCCATGAATAAGCAACCTAACTTTAAAAGCCTTTATCCACTTGTTTGATTTAACAGAGTTTCTTTATCTCCTTTCACATACATCTCAGCAGGGAAATTCTAATAGAAATGTTCTTCATTCATGCCGATGCTACATTTAAATGCAGCTGCAAATTAACTGTCTCTACTCAGTGACCTCAGCAAGTGATGTCCCTAGTAATAGTGGCCCAAGAAATACTGGCCATAATGAATGAAGATAACACCTTTAAATATTTTTTAAGTCCTTGGGTTTGGTCAGTTAATACAAATGAGTTGTTCAGTAATGCTAGTCGCAAAAGAGAATTGATTCTGTGTTCTAAATGTAAATCTCTGTGTGCTTTAATGACACAATTTCCACATTTTCCATGAAGTACGCTGGGAAAAATAGTAGTTAAGTATGTATTCTTCACCATTGAAATTCTAGGCATACTTTAAGAATGTAGATATCAATTCATTTTTTGTTGTTGTTTATAATTTTATAGGACATTGTGCTCACTTTGGCAGCACATATACTATAATTTTGTAGGAAATTATCAGTTCCTTGCTTAGCATAGTAAATGGCAAATATGGAAGGAGGGTCCTGTGGTACTTTGAGAATGCAGATATTGATTCTTTTTTTGTTTATAATTTTATAGGAAATTATCAGTTCATTGCCTAGCATAGTAAATGACAAATATGGAAGGAAGGTCCTATTGTACTTACTAAGCCCCAGAGATCCTGCACATACAGTACGAGAAATCATTGAAGTTCTGCAAAAAGGAGATGGAAATGCACACAGGTAAAACCAAGTAGAATGGCTTGACTTCTTTATTCCTCTGTTAATGTTGAGTAGTGCATGCTTCCAGAAATCCACTTATGCATCCATACCCTTTCTCTAAAACTGCTGAAAAGGTGAATTCCATTTTCAAGCCTATATTTTTGATAGATTCTTAAAGTTTTTATCTTGAAAAGGAAATAAAAGTGTCATGCCAAAAGAACACCTGAGCACCTGGCACATAGTAGGCATTCAAGTGTGTGGTTTGGCTTTTATTTTTCTTTATTTTCAAAGCTACCGATACCACATATTTGAGTACTCTAGAGTATGGTGTCCATACAGCAGTGTAAATGTGTTGTTTTCTGGGTATGTTATTTGGTTTTTGGGTTTTTTTTTTTTTTTTTTGGTATTACACAAGCCAGACTCCCTTTATTGAGCCCTTGTTCTGTGCCAGGCACTATTCAGATCGTGGGACACAAACATTTTTAAAAACAGGTAGAACACATACTCAAATCACTCATTGTCTACATGCTTAACAGAAAGATAGACAATAATAATAGAGTGTGATACAGTCTGTGATAAGCTCTTAGAGGTTTTTGTGATAATATCACCACATTTCCTTTGCGATTTATCTTACCTTAATACCCCATTCAATATATTCAACAGTAAGAAAGATACAGAGGTCCGCAGACGGGAGCTCCTAGAATCCATTTCTCCAGCTTTGTTAAGCTACCTGCAAGAACATGCCCAAGAAGTGGTGCTAGATAAGTCTGCGTGTGTGTTGGTGTCTGACATTCTGGGATCTGCCACTAGAGACGTTCAGCCTGCCATGAATGCCATCGCCAGCTTGGCAGCAACAGAACTGCATCCTGGTGGCAAGGATGGAGAGGTAATGTGCCATTAAAGGACAGGCAGGAAAGCTGCAAAGGCCACAAAAACTTCATTTTTGGAGGATGTGGGGTATCAGTAAGAAAGCTGGGGAGGGAGATGCCTGTTGAATAAACAACCAAGAACCTCTCACAGCAGCAATTACATTCATCTTTAATTTTCTCTAACCATCTGGTTCAAAGCCTGGCACTTGGGAATGTTTTACAGACGTGTATTTGCTTATGAATGAAATCATTGCCAAGTATTGAGTGCCCAGGTTGCTTCTGACACCTGAGATTGGGGAAGAGAAGTGGGCCATGGATCTTAGAGAAGCCCTGGCTCCTGACCATATTAACAAATGGGAAAGATGAATGTACCTTGAAAGTTTCTCTATAAGGAGACTGAGCCGGTTGCCTCCCATACTTGCTAAGGAGTAGCCCAAATAACTGGGAACGCTTGATATTGCTCTTGAAAAGGAGTAAGGTTGAGCTGAAAAGATTTGCTTTCTTGATTCGCTCATCAGATAATCCCCTTAGGTGGTCATGTGTACTTAAACAGCATGCAGCATTGGGTTTTGATGTTTGTGCTATAGTGTTCTGTCCTGTAGGTTTATTTGTGTCTGAGAATGGCATATTTCAATCCAAGACATGATTAGCATTAAGATGAGCCTTGTGCTGCTGCTGTTCAGAGCAGATTTCATGAAGCTGAGACTGAAGTGCAGTGCAGTGGCTGTGTTATCTGGCATAACTGTCTTTCAGTCTGGGGATTAGAATAGATCTGTGGTCCCCCCAAGTATGATGGTTGTCCTAGATAAAGACCTCTTAAGCCTGTGGAACTTTAAAAGTGGCTGAGTCCTTATCTGTATGTGGTGGCATAAATTGTATGTATTCATTCAAATGTATTTGCATGAATGAAAACAGCTTTTAAAATTAACTGTTCTTGACCCTTCATAGCTTCACATTGCAGAACATCCTGCAGGACATCTAGTTCTGAAGTGGTTAATAGAGCAAGATAAAAAGATGAAAGAAAATGGGAGAGAAGGTAGGCTATTAAATTTGACCTTTTCTTGTATCTCATGTGGAATTCCAGTAATTCCTGGCATCCCTGAACTTTATACCGGCCATTTAAGCTCAAATGAAGTTTGTCAAGTGTTTAGAAATGGTGTCTGTGAATAAGAAATGATTCAGTGGTTGCTGGTAATGCTTTTTCCCCTAGAAATATTTGTGCCTGAGAACTCTTTTAATTTTCTTTCTTTTTTCCATCCCCCCCCCGCCCCGCCCCCTCACTCTCTCTGTTTTCCTTCCTCTGCTGCTGCAGGCTTCTAACCTGGCTTGGTCAGTGCCTTAAAATGCCATTCTAATGAGGATGGTGAGAGGGGGTAGGGGGCCCCAGTTATTGAGTATCATTACCTCAGTAGAAAGGCATGACATTTATCTCTATGTTTGAAGAAAGAAAAAGCAGAAGAAGATTATCCTCGTAAGAGAATTTTGGACTAGTGCCTGTTTATTTGGCATTGAAATACATGTGACCAAAGAGTAAGCCAGTCTTTGGCGCTTTCTGGTTTTTTGTAAGCCTTACAGCTGCTCTGTAGAAACTCAGCTCTCTAGAGAAGGACAGCATTAGCATTTGCATGCCATTCCCCTCTCAGTCCTATCTCCAACCAGACCTTCACTTACAAAATCCAAATTCCATCTGGTATTTAAACCACTGGAGAGATTTTTTTCCCCTACTGAGTTAAAACAGTTTGGGCTTTTCATTACAATGTCTGGAAAAAAGTGACAGATCATGAATTCATGTCTTGCGGCAAGTGGCAGCTCTAATGGCTAGTGAGACAATCAGTATAGCAGTAGAGCTGTCACTTCTCACTTTACCTTTAAGAATGGGGACCTGGGGCTATTTTTCACTAAATTTTTTTGTAAAAGAGAAGCCTTGTGATAAATATTAAAGAAAAAAATAACATATGGAATCATCTTTTCCATTATTAAAAAGTTGATGTATAGTTGAGTTTATGCCAGAAAAGTAGTCTGGCTTAATGTCCGGTGGTTTTTCTCCCTCTTAATTAAAATGTGCTGAGAACCCTAAAATCTGCCCGTTTGGGTCTGATGTGTTTGTCTTGTCGTATTCATATAGCACCAAATGAGTTTGTCCTCCTGCGTGTCTAGCTGTTTTGATTCTCTTTTACTGGATAGTAGCCACCTTAAAACTTAGTAGTTTTCAAAACAATGACTTGATCAGGGTCTGGTGGAGCTTGCCTCCTCTATGCTCAGAGTCAGAGTCATCTAGGGCTGCTCGGTTTGTGGTTGGAGTGTCCAATAACTCACTCACATGGCTGGCAAGTGAGTACTGACTGTTGGTTGGGGACCAACAGCCTCAGTTTCCCTTTCTAGGCTGCTTGGGCTCCTTCACGAGATGATGGTTGTTTTTTTAAGAGTGAGCATCCCAAGAGAACAAAGTAAATGCCTGGCACTTCCATGATTTATCCTTAGCAGTCATTTAATGCCACTTTCATCATACTGTCTTGGTCAAGTCAATCACAGAGGCCCACTGTGATTCAAAAGAAGGCATGGATTCCCCCTATAGATGGGGGAGTGGCTGCATTCTAGAAGAGCACACAGGACAGGAGATATTATTGTGGTCAGCTTTGGAAAACAATTTGCCTCACTAGCTGAACTCTGTCCCTCTTTAGCAGGTAATGAAAGGCTGAATAGCCATAGGCCTCTTGGCTTTTAAAGAGTCCTTATATTCAGGTATCTTTGAATGAATTATATAGTACATGCTACCTGACTATGATGTTTGCCTTCAAGATAGGTTGTCCCTACCTCCATCTGCACTAAATCTTAGCTATCAGAATTTCTCCTTTGTCCAAGCATTAATTGCAAAGTGAAAAAGATAATACCAAGGCCTTGGGAATCCGAAATACTAGAATAACAGGAGACAAACGGTATTTTTGATTTGTGAGTATGCAAGCGTTGTAAAGAGAAATGCCAAGTGTAAGCTAGAACAGTCATTTATCAACCACTGTTGAACACGTGAACACTGTGTTATGTTCATGGCACCTTCTGAGTGAGCATTTCTCCATGAGGAAGAACTTGATTTCAACCAAGCATGAGGTGCTATTGTGAAACATTTATTTCCTGAATAGCTTTCAGGTCAAAGTTAAATCATTAAATAATACAAAGAAATGCAGACATAACCAAGTGAGTGTTTTATTAGAATTCATAGTTTATCTTGAGTAATTACTGCTAAGCATAGCTTAGGTTTTGGATCAGAGTTAAAAGAAATGGCTCTTTTAGAAATGCATTAGATAAACCTGCACTGGAATTTTTTGTGTTAAAAGGGAGATTGGGTGAAAGCTACTTTTGTTAGATTTTTTATTTAAAAATATTTGCAGATTTAAGGGCAGTAGAGAAGGGGGTAGGGAGTATAAATCTTATTATATGATGTTCACTAAGCTTCAGTATATTTTACAGGTTGTTTTGCAAAAACACTTGTAGAGCATGTTGGTATGAAGAACCTGAAGTCCTGGGCTAGTGTAAATCGAGGTGCCATTATTCTTTCTAGGTATGTATAATGTGTGTCCTTCTCTGAGCAGGGCCTGGTCATGCAGAAGACACACTTCCTTCCCATTGATTTCTCAGTTCTAATATTTGTTCTCAATAGTCTAATATTACTCCCAGTCACTCATGGTCTAGACAGGCATACCAAATATTAGAAAGCAAATGTAACTCTTTCAGTCAGTCCTTAGGATTTTTTTTTTTTTTTTGAGACGGAGTCTCACTCTGTCACCCAGGCTGGAGTGCAGTGTCACGATCTCAGCTAACTGTAGCCTCAACCTCCTGGGCTCAAGTTTTCCTCCCACCTCAGCCTCCTGTGTAGCTGAGACTAGACGCATGCCACCACACCCAACTAATTTTTATTTTTTTATTTTTTGTAGAGATGGGGGTCTCCCTGTGTTTCCCAGGCTGATCGCAGACTCTTAGGCTCAAGCAGTCCTCCCATCTTGACCTCCCAAAGTGCTGGGATTACAGGCATAGCCATTGTGCCTGGCCCTTAGGATTTTTAAACTACCATCTTTTTGACAAATTATAACAGTCACAAGGTATCAGGTGGCTTCACCACATTTATGGTTTTGACCAAAACATAATTGGTTTTTTTTTTTTTTTTTTTTTTGAGATGGAGTCTCACACTGTCGCCCAGGCTGGAGTGCAGTGGTGCGATCTCGGCTCACTGCAAGCTCTGCCTCCTGGGTTCATGCCATTCTCCTGCCTCATCCTCCTGAGTAGCTGGGATGGCAGGTGCCTGCCACCACACCCAGCTAATTTTTTGTATTTTTAGTAGAGACCTGGTTTCACCGTGTTAGCCAGGATGGTCTTGATCTCCTGACCTCGTGATCTGCCCACCTCGGGCTCCCAAAGTGCTGGGATTACAGGCATGAGCCACTGCGCCCAGCCTGTATTTTTTTTAATGAATAACTTAACGTCCCTGTGAAAACTGTGACAATGTTGACTTTTAAATCATGCCTAATTCTACATGTAATTTCCTTTATTGTTTTAAAAGATTGTAAAAGGATTGGAAGAGCATTTGCTACTGAAGTGTGTGTGCTATTTGTTGATATCTGACTTAAAATCAGAAAAAAACAGTGATGAACTATGGCCTCTTTTGTATTATTCTCTGAACTTAGTTGAGTTTATAATCAATCCACAAATCATTGAAATTTTCCATACATTCTGTGTGCAGATGAAAACCTTCTGGTAAGAGCATTCATTTAAAAAAAGATTTGTATGTTGCTTTGAAGCAATTACTGTTGATTTTTCCCCTGCTGTGTTATTAAGGTTTGGGAAAACAGATACCAACCCTAATTTGAATTTCTCAAGATACTTCACTTGCAACATGCTATGCAACTTAATCTATATTGTTTGTAAATGTTATTTTAAGTGTTTCTTCAACATATACGTGATCTGGTACACATATACTCACACAGGAGCATTCATAGCTTCAGGTATGTCAGTGTCTCCAAATATATAAGTGTTACAGATCATTTTCTTCATTTCTGCTTAAAATTAGTTAATTTTCCAGTTGATGTTAAACAGTCAGAATTCATTAGCTGATACATGAACATTTTCATTACAAATTTTTTTACCAGGCATTTGGAGTGTTAACACCTACTGACACATTCTTTCATTACACTCAATTAACTGGAAATTTCAGCAATGCCATGAAATTAATTTATAAAGGTTGTTCATCAATCAGAACTCCCATTAGGTGAATTTCAAACATAGGAAGGATACTATAGGTTTATTATGGAGCACTACTCAGAATTGGAACAGGAGCACAGGAAATATTTGAAGTTCTAAATGGAAGTTGAGCTATATGTAACAATAATACAAAAAAATTGTTTTTGTAAATTTTGGGTGAAAAGAAAATCAGCCTTGTATGTTGGCTGAAAAGTAACTCAGAGAAGCAGAATTCTCTAACATTTGGGAGCATTGGCACTTGACAGACTGCCTGGGTTCCAGCTTAGTGCATAGCCTTGGGAAAATTATTCAGCTTTTCTGGGCCTTAATTTTCTTGGTAGTAAAAAAAATGAGATTAATCATAACCCTATGGTCGTTATGAAAACTAGATTGGATGATGCATATAAAATGCCTAGCATTATGTCTAATATGTGGCATATGCTCAGTAAGCAATAACTTACTATTATGTGTTGTATAACTATGTGTTTAGCCAAGATGTATGAAATAAAAACACCTAGTGGGTCACAAATTCATTACAAGGGAACTTTACTTTTTAGCATCGTAGGTGGCAAGCTGAATTGTTTCTTGTCTCCCACAAGCAGTAGAATATTGCTTGGTGCTGATAATTTATCCTCCTCTTTATTGACATATTGGAAGTTATTGGGACCAGGGACTTTGGAAAATACCAAGTACCTCATTTCTAGAATGTGTTTCAGAGGTCCATATTTACAAAGGATCCCGAAAAAGAAGAGAACAGGAAATTCAGGCCTGGTACTCTGCAGTCAGAGCTGTAGGTCCTATTCACAGAGAAATGGGCCTACTGTTACCGGCCTCTATGGCTCCTTTCACTTCTGATAGAGTACTCGGGCAGGGTTTCAGAAAGCAGAGGCCGGGCTTATTTTGTTGAATGGCTAACATTTATTATGTGCTTACTAAGTGTCAGGCTCTGGCTGGGTGCTTTAGATACAAGGCTGTTTGAGCCTCAGAAAACAACTCTGTGAGGTGGAAGGTGGACTCTGTTGTGAATCCCATTCTACAATTCGGGAAACTGAGTCTTAAGAGAGTTTAAATAGCATGCTCTTGGTTGTACAGTTACTGAGTGGTAGAGGCAGGTTTCCCACCCAAGCAGTGAAGCTCCACAGTGAAGCTCTTTGCCCTTTCACTCAGTGTTAGTGCTGTGGAGTTCAGTGAGAAGGCCTGCTAACTCTGACCTCTCTGTGCCTGTGTTCACACATTTTCATTCAGCCACGTGGTGGGCATTTTTGGCTGTCTGCTCTGTAAATGTAGCATCATGAAATAAATAAAATACGGTCCCTGCTCTTGAGCTTATAGTCCTGAGATGGAGAAGGGAAGATAGGATACATGTAGAATCATTTTAAGACAGGATGTAAGTAAGTCCTAAGATAATGTGAAGGTAGAACCAGCTCTGTATGGAATGGTGTTGGTCCTACAAATTTCTTTGCTTAGGTGGCTCCACCAGCAAGATTCTAAAACGTTTTTTTCTGTGGTGTTATACCAGGCTACTGGTCTCATCATTCATCCTTTGAATGAGAAATAATGTGTATATAGTTACAAGGCTTGTCTCACAGTTAACAAAGTCTTTTATACTGTTGGTACAGGTAGTATTGGAGATGATCTAGGAATGCTTATGAAATTTAATTTTTTTCCTCTCTTCAGCCTCCTCCAGAGTTGTGACCTGGAAGTTGCAAACAAAGTCAAAGCCGCACTGAAAAGCTTGATTCCTGCATTGGAAAAAGCCAAAAGCACCAGCAAAGGAATAGAAACTCTACTTGAAAAACTGAGCACATAGGTGGAAAGAGTTAAGAGCAAGATGGAATCATTTTTTCTGTTCTCTGTTCTGTTTCCCAATGCAGAAAAGAAGGGGTAGGGTCCACCATACTGGTAATTGGGGTACTCTGTATATGTGTTTCTTCTTTGTATACGAATCTATTTATATAAATTGTTTTTTTAAATGGTCTTTTTAAAAAATCTCAGCTGTCTCCTCTGTTACACTGAGTAGTAAGCATATCAATGTGAGGCAATTAATGTGGAAGGTTTACCAATCATATATGGTGGCACCAACCAGATGTATAAAGTGTAGTTGAATGAGTTGGTTCAGGGGAGAAGACATCTTCAGTGAGCATAGTCTGAGAAGGCTTCCTGGAGAAGGTGGGACTTGAGAGGACTTTCATCCTGTCAAAGGAAGGCAGGGTGTGGAAAAGAAGAGCCAGGGGGAGTCATGGGCTCAGTAGAGTGGAATTTAATGAGTACCGGGGCAGTTGGCGGTTCACAGCTGCCTTCTTAGCTATTTTATGGATTAGGTTCCATGCTAGATTTTGTTTGAAAGCCACTCAGGTAAGTTAAGCTCATAGGAGGAAATGTGCTAATGAATTAGGGGATCACTGTGGATTGCAGTGTTAAAGTCAGAGTCACTGGGAAATTCTCCTTGTCTCTGATTTTGGGCCTTCCAAGTAAATAGCTCCTTGTGATTAGACTTTCTCCCTTGAGACTGTCCCTAAAATGTCAAAGCCTATGGAGTTTGAATAAGAAGGAAGAAGGTGGAAATTTGTTACAGTGCAGAAGTTTAACTACAGCTAGGATGTTTGAATTTTAAAACTGCAGTTGTTTGAGCAAAAAAAGCTTAGAAGGATTGGTAGCTCAATCAGGCTAATGTAGTCATGCCTATGAGTATCTGGCTGCTTTCTCAAAGTGGTCTAACGGGGTACTCACTCAGGTCTGTCACTGCAGTTACACCTGCTGAGGAATTGGCTGTGCCTTTCCTGTCCAGACCATGGGGTCCCAGGACTACCCCAGCCTACCGACTACCAGGACTCCTCCTGCCACGGTGTATTGAATCCTTCTCAGACTGCAAAAGTGCTGATGGCTGTAACTTTTGACATGGATTCTCCCATCACCCAATATAAGGGTGTGGGTGGAGAGCTGGAGGAACTGGGATGGGATAAGGAGGTGAATGGGGAAAAGGCAACAGTAGAGCTTACATTTGTTTGGCTAATACATTGTGATTTGTGTTCTCTGTATAAAGAAGCCATTCAGAGAAAGGGGGAAAGAACCCCTGCTCTTTGTTTCATCTTTGAAACTAAAATAATGTGTACATAATTTGAGGAGTACTTTTATAAAGCTTATAGCAGAAGCAGCAATCTGCCCCATTCCTCTGCACCCCTGCCTCACCCTCTCCAGAACTACTGATTGTTCTTCACTCTGCTAAATGTCTAAATACAGTGTATATAATTTTTTTAATCTATCAGTTGCAGGTATTTTCTTTTGATTTCCTATTGCAGGAAATGCAGATTAAGAACTTTTACCATCACTGTTCCCCACTCGGATTCCCTCCCTTCCCAATAGAATTGCATCATGTATGATGAAATCAGTGTTCAGGGTTTACCTTATTAAACCTAGATAAATGTTGTTAAATATTGATTCAAGTAGTGAGCAGCCATTACATTTCCTCTACTATTTTAATTTTTCTGGAATTACTCACTTATTTTCATTTGCTTAGTTTCTACATCTCTGTTGATTTTTCCTAAACTTTATGTCAGAATTGCTTAAATTCTTCTCTTGAAGGCACCCTTAGCAATTACCCAACAGCCATTTTCCTCTTTTTTTTTTTTACCCACCAAGGCTTCTGTGTTATTCTGGTGTCTGCTCCTTTCCACGTGGCTTAAATATCCTAACTGGTATAATTCAGTGTTTCTCTAGTTGGTTGTGAATGTGTTGGGATTTTGACAACCTCATCCATTACCCCACCCAGCTGTACACCTGATTCGCTTGTGTGTCCTATGCAGAAGAGCACTGGTATGACCGAGTCCTGAGGGCCCATTTCTTAAATCAGTGATGGATTTAGGAAGGAGCCTGACCAGTGAAACTTGGAAGAGAGATGGTATTCCTGGGAGGGGTTTGTTAGGTCTCTTGGGTTGTAGAGAGTCCCCTTCCTGCCCGTCAGTTTTGGTATGTGCAGGACTAGGCCCAGCCTGCAAGCTAGAAGCCTGACAGGAAATAGCAAATATGCCGAGGATGGCTGAGCAAAGGTTTGTGAAAAGAGTCTGGAACTTTGATGATGTCGAGCTGTTGAATAAGTTAACTCCTGGAGCTGCGCTAGCCGTGGACTTCTGGTTATGTGAGAGAATAAACCCCAATTTTTCATTTTAGGTCAGTTTTGAGTTGGATCTTTTGCAACTTGCAGCCGAAAGTATGCTAACCTGACTGTCTCTAAATATCAATTTCCACACTATCCAGCATGTCAAGTTGGCAAGCATTTCCACCTTCTCCTGGAGACACCCCTCCTGGTTTTCGGGATGTCCTGAAGAACTGCTGCTCCTCCACCATCATCATCGTCTGCCTTCCCTTAGTTTCTCTCCTATGAAAAGTCCATTTCTCAGATCCCATGCGTCTCTTTCTTGCTTAACACCCTTTTCTCAATACGGCACATCCTCTAGTAGCTTCCTGAGAAATAATACATTCTAAAGACCTTGCAAGTCCGAATGTCTTTATTGTACTCTCAAACCCAGATGTCTAGTTTAGCTGGACATAGAATTCTAGTTTAAAATTAATTTTGCCTCAGAATTTGAAGATGCTCGTCAATATTGTCTTTAGATTGCAAAGTTGTAGAAGTTTAATGTCCAGTGCCATCCTTATTCTCAATCTTTATATGTGGCCTTTAAGTCTCCAGCTTTCTCGTGTTTCAGGATCCTGTGCATTGGAATATGTTATGTATATTTTCTTTTCATTCTTTATGCTAGGCACTTGGTGAACCATTTTAGTCAGAAGAGCCAAATCCTTTCATCCTGGGAGATGTTTTTGCATGTTTTTTTTTTTCTGATTTTTTTAATGTACCCCCTACCCCCTGTTTTCTCTGTTCTTTCTCTTTGGAGCTATTACTGAGAGTTGAAATGATTCGAGCCTCTAATCTTCTTTCTTTTCCCTATTTTTAATATTTTTGTTTTTTTGCTTTGCTTTCTGAGAGGTATTTTCTCTACCTTCTCTGCCAGCCTTTCATGTTTTGGGTTTTTTGTTTGTTTGTTTGTTTTTTGAGACAGGGTCTTGTCACCTAGGCTGGAGTGGCAGCTGTGCAACTTGAGCTCACTGCAACCTCTGCCTCCTTGGCTCAAGCGATCCTCCCACCTCAGCCTGTCAAGCATCAGGAAATACAGGGGTGCACCACCATGCCTGGCTAATTTTTGCATTTTTTGTGAGACGGGGTTTTGACATGTTGCCTAGGCTAGTCCTGAACGCCTGAGCTACCATGCCTAGCCACTCCCAGCCTTTTCATTAAAGTGTCCTTTTCTTATTTCTTGTATGCATTATCTCATGTTTCCTGGTGATATTCAATTTTATGGTTGGTTGTTTTGTTTTACTTTCTTTTCTGTCATCTGCTCTTTCTGTTTGCTTTGGGCTCTGTTTGAGACTTTCCTGGAGAGGTCTTTAGCTCTCTTATATATGTAAGACATTTAAAATCTTAAAACCGATGAGAAAGAGGGCATTCTTTTCTTCTCTAGTGTTGACTTTACTGTACCAGTGATTAGTTGTGGATCCTGCTGTTTCACTGGGGTCCTCCAGATGTCAGTATCTGTAGGCCTTTCCTCTGGGCCATTCAGTGCCTCCAGAGAGAAATCCACCTGCAGCCAGCATTCAGTTGCTCAATAGTCAGTGTGCAGATTTTAATTAACCTACCTGCTTTCAGCACAGTGCCTCTCCCTCATGCCCTCTCATATCTGGGGCCCCCTAGTCTTGAGAAAATGAATCAACATAAGTTCACAAAGCACATCCTCAGCCTGCTGCCAGGGTTGGGAGTGGTAGTCAAGCAGTTTGGGCCAATCCCTCTGTTTTCCATTCCAAGGCTCACCCCAGCATTCTCTAGTACCTGGCACCTCTAGCTGCTGGAATTTTCTGGTCTATCATGGTGAGAATTGACTTGCTTCTCTCCATGCACTAGGTATTCCGCTTTCACAGTTCTGCCGCCTTCTCTACTGCTTCCTGTTCTTCCAGATACTTGGTGCTATCTCTCACCCACTGTGGCTTCTCCTCTGTTTACTTTGTTCCTGTGAATTTATACAATTTTATTTTTTTAGTCTTATCTTACTCTTTCTGAAAGGAACAGAGATAAGCTCAACAATGCACCATTTTTAAGCAGAAATCCACAAATGGCTTTAAACAGACTGAAAACAATCTACCGGACTTCATGGTGGTCTTCTTTTCCATGGATGAACTTAGCAGATCTGAGAATGTCTTTTATTTGAAAATTCAGCTTATTGTATTTTCAATTTGCATCAAACCCTGCTTTTCCTAGGAATCACCTGATGTTAGAAGGAAGGAGAACTCCATTTTCCCTTTAAGTCTGGTGTAATAAGCACTTGCATAACAGAATAAAGGCCTCTTAGAGGAAATGGCTTCCTACCTGACCAAACTCAAAGGATTTGCTCTTGAAAACATGAGATGGCACTTCTGTTTCTATATCAGTGAAAATTTGAAAAAGTTACATCTTAATTTTAGCAGATTAATCACTTTTAAGTCTGGCAAATTTATGGATATATGTGTTTAGAATAATGGTTAAGAAAACACAAGATCACAAAACAGAAGCAGTTAGTATGGAGCCCATAATCAAACTATTTCTAGGCCAAAATTAATGACCTAAACAAACATAAAAATTTGAGACTTGAGCTCTTGTCTTACCTTTTGATAGTGCTTAACCTAAAGAAACTAAGTTTATGATCATCTTCATCTTTTCTGAACCTAAAAACACCACCACCAAAGTGCCCCAAGTCCCCTAACTTCTTCCCCAGATGCATTAGTAAATTTTTTTTCGAGACGGAGTCTTGCTATGTCACCCAGGCTGGAGTGCAGTGGCGCGATCTCGGCTCACTGCAAGCTCCGCCTCCCGGGTTCATGCCATTCTCCCGCCTCAGCCTCCTGAGTAGCTGGGACTATAGGCGCCCACCACCACGCCCGGCTAATTTTTTTTTTTTATTTTTAGTAGAGATGGGGTTTCACTGTGTTAGCCAGGATGGTCTTCATCTGACGTTGTGATCCGCCCGCCTCAGCCTCCCAAAGTGCTGGGATTACAGGTGTGAGCCACCACGCCTGGCCGCATTAGTAAACTTTTTAATGAATGGCCTTAACCAGGAGATACAGTATGCTCTTTGGATTGTGTGTCTTTTATGAATAGTAACTAAATGGCTGCTCTGCACTCCATAGTATGCAGACAGACACTGATTGCTATGTATGTTTGTACCCATGATGATGCCCTGGATGATACCACAGATAATACCCTATGAAAGAACAGTGTTTGGAATATTTTTCATCAAAATGTTTTGTCCAGTTTTTAAACATGGGCTCATGCCCATGGCTGAATGTAAGTGGACAGAGCTGCAAAAATGTGGGAATGAGAAATTTTGGTCTGTGTGCTCTTTTTCTTAGGGAGTTAATTGTACCTTGAGAGGAAATGATTAGCTCTTAGTTGTGCTTGATATGTGATAACTACTTGAGGGAAAGGTGAGAGGAGTCTGGTAAGGTCATGGGAATCATCTGACTTTGAGCTTTTGATGACTATAATTAAACATAATGACTAATTTAGATATCTTAAAATGACTTCCAGATGCTTGACAACAGACTTTCCTTTTAGATGAAAATCCTCTTGCATTTAAAATTTAGGTTCTTATTGATGTATCTACCAGTAAGCACGTACTGACTTCGTGTTATCACATTCAGCAGTAGGCAGTGATAGAGAAACTGTGAATCTTAAAGACCTGTAACAGCAGGAATATCCTTTTGAAGAAACAGACAAGACATGGGTTCAGTTGTTCTTACCAGATCAACTATTTGGCCCCATTGTATAACTCGATATCTAAGTCTAGTTCTAAATATCTGTTGGAATCCGCTCTTTTCGTAATAATACCCTGCCTGGCACCTTTCTGGAGGTTCCCCTCCTCCTACATTTCAGTCGCCTTTTTGGGTGGAGTCGAATTATGATTTGCGTTGTCCAGTGGCATGTGACTCTGGCCTCTGAACCACAACACTCCCTTGGCCACCGTGATTAGTTAATGAAGTATACATGTCCCATGGTAAGTTGAAGAGAATTCTGAGTTCGTATCACTTTGCTTCATCATTTTGACTTTTGCACTGTTGAAAAATCGTTAAGTAGGCTGGCTCACACCTGTAATCCCAGCACTTTGGGAGGCCGAGGTGGGTGGATCACTTGAGGGCAGGAGTTCAAAACCAATCTGGCCAACACAGTGAAACCTCATCTCTACCAAAAATACAAAAATTAGCTGGGAGTGGTAGCAGGCACCTGTAATCTCAGCTACTTGGGAGGCTGAGGCAAGAAAATTGCTTGAATCTGGGAGGCTGAGGTTGCAGTGAGCTGAGATCGCACCCCTGCACTCCATCCTGGGTGACAGAACAAGACTCTGCCTCAGAAGAAAAAGAAATCATAAGTTGATCTATTATAAGTCAGGGACAGTCTGTACTCTTTTTTTTATTTTGAGACGGAGTCTCGCTGTCGCCCAGGCTGGAGTGTAGTGGCGCCATCTCGGCTCACTGCAGGCTCTGCCCCTGGGGTTCACGCCATTCTCCTGCCTCAGCCTCCCGAGTAGCTGGGACTACAGGCGCCTGCCACCTCGCTTGGCTAATTTTTTGTATTTTTAGTAGAGACGGGGTTTCACTGTGTCAGCCAGGTTGGTCTCGATCTCCTGACCTCGTGATCCACCCGCCTCGGCCTCCCAAAGTGCTGGGATTACAGGCGTGAGCCACCGCGCCCGGCCTCTGTACTCTTAATACTAAGAGTAGCACCATATCAGGATCTGGCATGAGACTGAAACCAGAGCACTTACAGTTCTCTGGCTAAAACATCTGCTGCCTACTGTTGAATGTAACAACATCAAGTCAGTTTCTGGAAGAAAAATCGTGAAAGATGCTCTCCCTTCTTCTGGGATCTCAAACTTAGACCATGGCCTGGGCTGCCTGCCTGCGTGTTACTATATTTCATCAATTCTAAAAATATACATTTTTATTTTGCATTTAACAAATCTTTCAGGGTATCACTTACAGACAGTGGCATATTAGCATGACTGTTGATAGGCAGCTTTTTTTCTGAGTGATAGATAAAATAATGGTACGTCTTAGAGTCAAAGTGTTACAGTTAGTAAAATAACAGTTCCATCTTTTCCTCTCTCAAATGTTTCTCAGTCTCCATAAGCCTGGTTTGCTTTTCTATAGTAGCTTTTCAACCCTCAAAAGTTTTCTTTATTGCTAAACCGTCCTACAGATGATCAGGGTTAGGATGAGGTGTTTTCTGCTATGTACTTGTATATAAGTCACACCCTTTTGGAAAATGAAAATCAGGTAGAATTAAAGGCAATATAAAATAGTGGTTGGGAGCACAGGCCTGGAACCACATTTGAAGCTTGGCTCTGTAGCTGGATGATCTTTGTAAGTTACATACCCTTTCTGCTTCATTTTCATCATTTTTAAAATGAAGATAATCATACTTCACTGTGTCTTTGTGAGGGTTAGGTTCCCCTCCTTGAGATTTTTCCCATAAAACATTTCAGCAGCTTCTGCCCCTACACATAGTCACAGTTACATTTTTAAACATATATTGGCTAAGAAGTCACATAAGAACACCCATAGATTCATTACTACTTTAAAATATATTTACAATTTTAAACATCAGCAATATACATTTGAAAAATAGTCAAAACATGAGCCTTTATTCCCTTGGCAGCTGGTGCTTTGGCTAAGGTTGGGTTTGCCGGCCCCTTGTAATCATTTCTGCCAACATAGATTAGGAAGCAAAAGGTGAAAGTACTTATACCAAAATGGGCTTCTTTTAAAATACAAATAACCCTGGTGGAATAGCACCACTAGCTGTTGCCTGTCAATAACACCTTCACAAGTCTATCAACTTGTGAGGTAGAGGGCAGAGAGCTAGACAGGTTAACAAGGGAGTTTGTTTCTTGGGGCATGAATTGAACTCACATACCTGGCCTGATAGGTGGAGGTCCAGCAGAGAAGTGGGGGATTCAAGTTGTTTGGTGGTCTTGGTGTCTAGAGATGAAATTTGGGTCAGTGCCAAGGGACAAAGTGGATTAACTCCAGGTGATTGTTTTGTGGAGGAACTAGCCTTTGACTTGTTGGGGAACTTGGACATGATTTGGCTTCTGTCACTTGCTAGGCAGGTGATCATGGTCCTCATTTTCCCCGTCTATAAAACAAAACCCCCTGCTTCATGCGCCCTCAATTTGCCAAAGGTTTTTTTGGTGTTTTTTTTTTGTTTTTTTTTTGAGACAGAGTCTTGCTCTGTCACCTAGGCTGGAGTGCAGTGGCATGATCTCAGCTTATTGCATCCTCCGCCTCCTGGGTTCACACCATTCTCCTGCCTCAACCTCCCAAGTAGCTGGGACTATAGGTGCCCGCCACCACGCTTGGCTAATTTTTTGTATTTTTAGTAGAGACGGGGTTTCACTGTGTTAGCCAGGATGGTCTTGATCTCATGACCTTATGATCCACCTGCCTCAGCCTCCCAAAGTTCTGGGATTACGGGCGTGAGCCACTGCACCCAGCCTGCCAAGGGCTTTTTAAACCATAAGCTTCTCTACGATGTGAGGGGTTGTTGAGAGCAGAACCACAGTGAAAGCCCTTGGTGTGTGTTTTCAGCAGATCTGGCTTTGCAGATTGGCCCTGGTTCTGACCAGGAATGTGGGCAAGTCACAATCTTTAGGTACCTCTCTTTTCTTATTTATGAAAATAGGGATCATACCTGAACATCTCAGGAGGCTGGGGTCAGAATCAAATAAGACCATATATGAAGATGCCTTGTAAAACTTTGTGTTTATGACTCCCCAGATGGTTCTAAATATTCCTTACCTCTTTTAGTTCCTAAGTCACAGGGTTGTAGTTTACAGATTATAAAGAAAAAAAAAAACAGACAAAAACAAAAAACCTCTACTACCATTAAGTAAAATTATCCAAAGTGTAGAAATAAAGCAAAAAGGTTTGTCCCATTTAAAGACATACTAGGGCATGGTCTGCAAAACCACAAGGCTATTTGACTTTCTAGAGGGGTGTCATTTTGTTTGACATGCTATTCTATTAGGGCCCAGACTCTGGGAAGGAGGATAATGCTGAGTAGAATATCAGTAAGTTGCAAATGATTTCTGCCCTATATTAGAGACAGCTCCAAAAATTACAGTTTTATTGCCCTATTTATTACCAGGTGTTAATCTAACTGCAATCTTATTCCAGTAGACTTCCTTTTCTTGAAATGGACATACAGGAAAATGTACATGTATAACTCAGTCCACTGTATCCTCCTTTGAACTAGTTTTACCTGCTTGTTTTCTCATGAATGAGTTACACAAATCTTTGACATATATTTTTGTGAGAATTGTGTTTTTAATATTCTAACATCACGAAGTAGCCTTTTGTTTCTTTATTGCACTTTAGAGGTAATTGTTATTTTGCTGCCTTTTTGTACAACTGATATGGTTTGGCTTTGTGTCCCCACCCAAATCTCAGCTCGAATTGTAATCCTCACTTGTGGAGTGGGGGACCTGTAATCCCCACGTGTTGAAGGAGGGATTGGATCATGGGGGTGGTTTCCCCCATGCTGTTCTTGTGATAGTGAGTGAATTCTCATGAGATCTGATGGTTTTATAAGGGGCTCTTCCCCTTTTGCTTTCTCCTCTCTCTCCTGCCGCCATGTAAGACATGCCTACTTCCCCTTCTGCCATGATTGTAAGTTTCCTGAGGCCTCCCCAGCCATGCAGAGCTGTGAGTCAATTAAACCTCTTTCCTTTAGAATTCACCTAGTCTCAGGTAGTGTCTTTACGCAGTGTGAAAACTGACGAATACAAAAAACCTAAGAGATATAGTCACTCCTTTTAAAAGTTGGCCAGTTGATGCCCATTTCCCAAGTAGAAGAACAGACTGTTTCCAGTTACCATTTGCTGTCAACTGTGGTCATGATGTGACTATTGTGTGGAAAACGATTCTATTACATTCAGATTGCATTTTAGGTTTCTTTTGTTTTAAAGAAAACTTTAGAGATTTATAATTTTAGTTACTGAATAGCATTAAGTCTTCTTACCGGTTTGAGATTTTTAAGTGAAATTTTATAATAGAGGAAGGCATGGGACTGATGGAAGAATTTTTCCTTTCTAATTAGAAGACCTAAATGAAGTAATTTTGCCCACTAACAACTTACTTGAGAATTGTTTGAATCAAGGAAAGCTGTGAAAGAAAAAGCAGACAACCCTATGAGAAAGTTTATTGTAAGACCTAGGTGGGCAAAAACCAGTGATACTTTCATGAAAATGAGCATCGAGTTAAAATACCTCTGGAGAAATTCCTTAAGGCCAAGTTTTGCCAGGACCAGAAGCGTAGTCAGAAAAAAACATGAAATTCCAGCAAGTGAGGAGGATTAAATTTGCAGCCCATATTTAAGTCAGTCAGCAATAAAAATCAAAGATGGAAAAGAAAATAGCTATGTGCCTATGTGTAATATTTCATTGCATGTCTGTTTCCTTTTTTCATACAAGAAGGTAGCTTCTCTCTATACACAGCTTATAAATTTTATGTTCCCATAACCCAAAGGATTCTTGCTTTTTCCCTCTCAGTGGTACAAATGCTACCCACTGGTTCCATTCTCTGCCTCTTGCCTTCCCTGGGGTGTGCCAGGGACTTGGCTAGTGATGCAGGGTGAAACAAGGGGAGAAAGAAGAACAGCAGTTCAGGGGAATAACCTCTAGTGACTTAAGCTGAGAGAGTACCCACCCCTTCTCTACTAAGGCTGCAGTTGGGGAGACATTTTCTGACTTTTCCTATAGAAATGGGTAATACCTTGTGGTTTGATTCCATCATATACTACAAATGCTATATTTGGGATAGGGCAAGCGATAGCTCAATAAAAGGCTTTTGAAGGCTGGCCTAGAAATCAAAGGATTATTATGGTATAGTGAAAAGATCTGTGGATAGATCACAGTTGTAGTCCCCACCCTCCCAGTAACGAGGTGATGACCTAGGCTGAGTTATTTAGTCTTCCTGGGTCTTTATTCTCTCCCCTATAAGAAGAGGGGCTTAGAATACATCAGGTGATTTTCAGATAGGTTCCTTGAGGCCCCAAGATGCCTCTGGAGCTGCAACTGAAACCACCTTTGCAAAGATGACAGCGAGAGAAGTCTAGCATGGCTGACTCCATCTTGCTTATAGTCTCACAGGCTGGCTGTCCTCACTGCTTCCTGAAGCGTAGCCCAAGCTAACTGTATTAGGGTTCTCTAGAGGGACAGAACTAATGATATGTGTGTGTGTGTATATATATATATATACACACACACACACACGCATATATACATATACACACATATGTGTGAGTACATATATACACACACGTATGTGATATGTATATATACGTGTGTATATATATACATACGTGTGTGTGTGTGTGTGTGTATATATATGTATATATACTTTGTATCCTTCAATCCAATCAAGTTGATACTCATTATTAACCATCACACTAACCATGGGAGGAATTTAGTGTGTGTATATACGTGTGTGTATATATATATATATAGTTATGAAGGTTATATATATATACATGTGTGTATATACGTGTGTGTGTGTTTGTGTGTGTGTGTGTATATATATATGTATATAAAGGGGAGTTTATTAAGTATTAACTCACAAGATCACAAGGTCCCACAACAGGCCATCTGCAGGCTTAGGAGCAAGGAGAGCCAGTCTGAGTCCTAAAACTGAAGAACTTGGAGTCCAGTGTTCAAGGGCAGGAAGCATCCAGCACAGGAGAAAGATACAGTCTGGGAGGCTAGGCCAGAGTCTCCTTTAACATTTTTCTGCCTGCTTATATTCTAGCTGTGCTGGCAGCTGATTAGATTGTGCCCACCCAGATTAAGGGTGGGTCTGCCTTTCCCAGACCACTGACTCAAATGTTAATCTCCTTTGGCAGCACCCTCACAGACACACCCAGGATCAATACTTTGTATCCTTCAATCTAATCAAGTTGATACTCATTATTAACCATCACACTAACCATGAGAGGAATTTAGTTTATAGTTTAGCTCTAAAGCAAGGATGATAATAGTCCCTCCCTAAAACTGGCCCCCTCCTCCTTATTCAGGGACTGAAGTTGTCTGTGTAAAATTAATGAAAGGCCATAAGATTAGGATTATAGAAGGGGCCTGAATTCTGCTAAAATGTAGGTGTACTTTCTATAACCCCTTAGTGCTCAGCAGTTATGTGGCCAGAGGTCACAAGGTTTGTGACTTCCCTGAGTGCTCCAGTAGATAACATCACTATTGTAGAACTTAAGAGTGGTCATTTGAGATGTTTTTCAGATTTTTGCATCCTGGCAATTAACTGACCCCACCTGGACCCATGACTCATGACTCAACCAGCAGTCCTGTGGCCCCCACCCCGAGATGGACTCAGCACACAAGGACCATTTCCCACATTATTTCATCCCCCAACCGATCAGCAGCACCAATTCCCTAGCCCGTTGCCCATCAAATTATCTATTAAAACCCTAGCCTCCAAATTCTCAGGGAGACTGATTTGAGTAATAACTGCAGTCCTTCCTCTTGGCCAGCCTTGCATTAATTAAACTACTTCTTTACTGCAATAATGCTGTCTCAGTGAATTGGGCTTATCTGTGCAGCAGGGAAGAATAACTCATTTGGAGATTACATTATGGGCAAGAGCAGATGGGACTTTTGACCTACTACCACCTGGTCTCCAGCCAGAGCAGCCACATTAGTATCTGTTCAATGTGTTCAGATTCAGAGTGAGATTTCTTTTTGTAACAGTGTTCTGCCATTAAGAACAAACAAATCAAAGTTAGAAGACCACTGATCAATGTCATCTCCAGTATTTCTTCTACAGGTGGTGATTGCTTGATTGCAGTGACCTGCATTGTGTCCTCCATGCTACAGGCAAGCAGTGCTGGGAAAGGAAGCATTAGGCTGGAGGTAGATTTCCCATTAAGCCAATGAGGCTGAAGTATCACTGCCCCTCACTTGCTGGGCATTCCAAAGCCCACTACCTAATTGTGTATTCACAATTTAATGGTTGTTTTTTTTTCTTAATAGGGGATCCTAAGTTGTAGAAGCCTCAGGTCCCATGAGCCCTGGATTCTCCCTAGCATTAGCCCCAATGCTTCTTAATGTGCAGACACTACTAAGTGACCTGAAAACACAGTCTTAGAACATATCAGCCATTTGGAGTGGGATGGGAGTTGCTTTGCAAGCTCAACCTAATCAAATGATGGCAAAACCAATGTTATATTATTCCTGCTAATGAGGAACAGATATAAAGTGTCAGTTACTACTCATTTTTCATCTCCACCAAAACTTTTTATCAGAGTAGCATATCTTAGAGGCTAAGAACGCATGCTTTGCAGATAAACCACCTAGGTTGAAATTCTGCTTTATCACTTCCTAGTTAGTGACATCAAGCACATTAACCAATCTCCAAAAACCCATTTTTGTTTGTTTTCTGTTGGTTTTTTTACCCTACAAGATGAGAAAAACAATTCCCCATATAGTTAAGAAGGTTAATGTCATAAGGAATTTAACACAATACCTGGACATATTAGCACTAAGTTTTAGTTTTCTTTATTGCCACTGTTGAGTAATAATTTAAGGCAGAAACAACTAGATTACTGTCTTAGCACCTCAGGAATAGAACCTTAATTTTTAGCGGTGTGGTCATGTGCCCAGCTAAAAGATAACATTTTCTAGTTTTCTTCTCAGAAAAGTTTTTGTGCCAATGAGATCTAAGAGGACAAGAAGTCCTTTCAGGAAGTCATGTGAAAGAAGAGTGAGTGCTCTTCTCTAGATTTTTCTCCATCCTTCTCCTTTGAGCTTGGATGTGATGGCTGGAACTCCAGCAGCCATATCATATCATGTGGACAAGGTTTGTGCCTTAGGGATGAAGGAATGGTGAGCAGAGAGTCCAGGTCCCAACTTCATGGAATTGCTGTACTAATCTTGCACTACCTGCCTCTCAAATTCTTCTATGGCAGTGGTTCTTAAATCACCTGGAGGGCTTATTAAACAGATTTCTGTGCCACACCCCACAGTTTCTATTTTAGTAGGTCTGGTTTGGAGCCCAAGAGTTCACATTTCTAACAATTTCCCAGGTGATATGGATCATCCTGGTTCAAGGAGCATATTTTGAAAGCCAATGTTTTATGTGTTAGAGAAATAAACTTCTTTTTTGTTTAAGCTACTGCTATTTTGTGCTATTCTGTTATTAAAGATGAATTTAATACATTATTTAAAATTTGTAACTCTTTTGTTACTCATTTTGCCACCCAAAATGAAGCAGAAAGGGTGAACTGCAAATTGAATCGTTGCCCTCTGAACCATTCATTTATCAAATGAGTACTGAGCGCCTAGGATGTGCTAGGCATTTACGAAAATAACCAAGACGTGGACCGTGGTTTAACAGCAGTTACTGCCTGGCTGATACCCACGTGGAATACTCAGTTGAGTCAGACTCCTAATAACCAATGTCTGCGAGGGAGTGATGAAGTAAGCCAATGATTTTTCATCTCTCAGTTAGTCTGGAAATGGGCATGGACCTTAGGGACCATCAAATGCAGTAGTAATCAACCCCACCTTCACACTGGAATCACCTGAGGAGCTTTAAAATCCTTATGCCTGGGCCCCACCTCCAGGGACTCATATTTAATTCGTTTAGGTGGGGAATCTGGATTAAAAATTCCCTCGGTGATTCTAATGTGCATAAAGATTTAAAACCACTGATCTAACCCAACCCAAAGAGGTGAGGTGACTGCCCCAAGGTAACTGGCAGAGAGGGTCACAGGCAGGTCTGCTGTGCAGTCGAGTGCTCTTTAGATGCCTGGCTGGCCCCCAAACCTGCCCGAGGCCAGGTGTACTGCCAGGTTAATTCTCTCTCAGTCTTAATTGTCAGTGGCACAGGATGTATGATATTGTAAGCACACATCTGCTCTCAGCTCAGTACCAGAGAGCTCGCTGTACCTCATCAGTTTCCCTAACAAGATTTTCTTTGGTGACAGTGAAACAGATCATTTTAATTAGCATTAGATAATGAATTTAAATGGCATTGCAGTAATTCTAAAATCTCTCTTAACTGCTAAATAACGTCATGCCACTAGGTATTCTAGTGGGATTTATTGTTGAAGAATATTTGTGGTGAGAACACAGCTGAGAAAGCTCCTTATGTGAGAATATTTTCCCTGGTTTTTCTTTGAATCTACAGTCAGGTTAGAACTAGACTGTCAGAACTACAGGGATCTAGATATCATCTTGTGTCTTTGCTTCCTCTCTGTGTGCATCCTCATCCACTCGTCCCCAGGATATGGCTGTGGCCCTCAGCTTAGACCCTGCTGGTAACACGGTATTTGTTCTATGTCTCCTGAGGATGCCTCTCCACTGGAAAGTTCTTCTTTACAGTCAGCTGAGAAGGCCCCCTGTAACTTCCACCCTCGTTCCCAGCTCTGCTCTCTGGGAATTCATTCTCTGCCCTTCTGTGCCAAGGGAACAGGGCAGCGTCTCTGGGGTCATCGTAAGGGATTTGAATAGATATGTTTGGGATGAATACTGCTGCTGTTAGGCTCTGACTGAAGGGACTGGGAAAATAATGCATTGTCCTTCTGGCCCCAAAAGACCTTGCAAATAGATTTCCCCTCCCTCTACATTAATATTAGCAGTAGGTATTTTTGACTCACATTTCTCTGAAAGAGAAGAAAAGAAAAATCTTGGCAACCCTTAAGCCATTAGGCTGTAGGCATGCTTATCTTGTTATTAGAATATTGGTGTCTTCCAGGCCATATTCTGATTTAGAAACAGGGGCTCTGCCTTCTCTTCCTAACTGGCCTAGCCTCACTGTGGACAAGCTGTTGTTCCATCATTAGACCTTAGCTTCTTTAAGCTGAGATTTCATGAGTTAAAAGACTCCTACATTCCATTTTTCTTGCATTTTTTTGAACTCAACATCTCATAAAGCGAGATAGTGAAAGAGACAATTGCCTAATCACTTCTCTATGGGCCAGAATAAAAGTATTAATTTTGTTTGGTTCTTTGCCTTAAAAAAAAAGAATCTTAGAATCACAAGGCTCTTTGGAGGTACTGTGCAGCCACCTTCTTATTTCTTTAAGACATGCTCTGACACCAGCTGATGTACTGCCAAGCAATTTCTATGCTAATCACCCAGAGTTTATGTCAGCTTCACAGGTTTAAGGGCATAGTCACCAACAAGACTGCTTTTATTTCAAGTGCCAGCCATACTTCAGGGGTCCCTAGCCCACCCACACTTATGACCACTAGCTACAAATTCAGAGATTCCCACAACACCCTTAAGTTTGATAATTCACTAAAACAACTTAGAAAACTCAGGAAAGCACTGTATATACAATTACAGTTTTATAAAAGATATAAATCAGAACCAGCCAAATAAAGAGATGACAGGGCAAGGTCTGGGAGGGTCCTGAATGCAAAGCTTCCATGTCCTATTCCTGTAGAACCAGCATGCACCACCCTCTGGCACATTGATGGGCTCAAAAACCAGGAAGTTTCCCCACTCAGCTCAATGTCCAGAGTTTTTGTTGGGGTCTCACTGTGTAGACATGATTGATTGAATCCTTGACCATGGACAGACTCAATCTCTAGCCCCTCTACCCTTCCTGGAGGTCAGGCTGGCTCAAAGTCCCAAAGCTCTCCTCATATAGTAGGTTTTTCTGGTGACCAACCACCATCCTGAGTCATCTCATCTCTTACCATAAACTCAGATGTGATCCAAGAGGTTCATGAATAACAAAGACACTGCTATTAATTGGGAAACTCTAAGGATTTAGTCTCCCTTCCAGGAACCAGGGACAAAAGCTAGTCAAATTCTTTGTTATACAATAAGATGATTCAACTAAATATGCTTGTTAGTGAGAGCAAAGAGTGAGGTATTTACAGCAATGCACCTACTATTATACCCCATCAGTGTGTGCCCCAAAGTGAACGTGAAATAGGATACTTGAATCAGTGATTGCAATGATTGCTTTATGTAGTTCCTACACATCTACAAAACCTCTCACAGGTTTTTAAGCACTGTGATGCCAGTGCTTAAAAAATTGCATTCTTTATTATATTGTGCATTATTAAATATATAATACATTTGTACATATATATCACATGTCCTAAAACCATGATTCATATACCATATTTCACAGGTAATTTTCAAGGCAATTTTGGCATATGTGATTTTTGCCTTACTGACTTTAGAGCCTAACTTTGAAGTAAAATGCTATTCTATTATGCAATATCCCCAGCAGACTTCAATAGCCTTCCAGAAGTTTGATTAGCCAAACCCTGTTTGAACATTTCTAATGACAAGGAGTCCTCCCAGACTTTAAGAGTCAACCCATATTATTGTTGGGCAGCCTTCATTGTTAGAGGATAGTTTCTTATCTGCAACCTAAATCTTCCGCCTGATCCTGTGATTGTACCCTCTAGAGCCACACAGAGGACATCCTCTGTCAGAAGTAAGGGCTTTAAATATTTGGAGACAGGGATCCTGTATCCCCTAAGTCTTTTTTTCTCCAAAACAAACATTTCCTGGTTTCTTCAACTATTTTTTGTAAATCTCTCTACATATGTTTTTAGGACAATGTTATCTGCCCTCTCTTAAATATTTAATGTCCCCTATAAAGTAAAATGTCAAGTACTGTATACAATACTACAAGAGTAGTTAAGCAGTTATAGCTCTACATTTCATAACTTGATATTCGATGTTCATTAATTCAGTGATCCTAAGATTACACCTTTTTGAGGTGAATTAGAATTTCTTACTCTTTTTCACAGATCAAGTGTTGTGTGTTAGTGGGCATGTATTGTCTTTGGATGCCCACCATTAATTTCTCTTTCTCCTGGTAACTGCATCATGATTTTTCCTTGGCCAGCACTTTTCTACCCTCAGTCTCTGTACCCGGAGATAGAAATAATAACCCAGGACTAAACAATCAGTGTTCCAATCCCTGTCACCAAAGTGACCGGATCTTTTGCTTAAGTTCTTGGGGTTGCAAGTGTGATATGATAAAAGCCTTGAATTACTACTGAAGGAAGCCAACATGGAGGAAAGCAGAACTGAGCAACATGGGGAGAAAAATGACGTTTTTGTGACATCATTTGAGTCCAGCTTCCTAGTGCCTAAACCTGGCTTTAACCTGTACTTTTCATTTGACAAAAATAAAACCAGATCAAGTTGGAACAATTTAGAAGTTTTTAAAGTACAGGCCATGATCTGGGGAACTTCAAACTGAAAGCATTAAGAAGCTCAGCCCACAGCAGTTACAGCACAGTTTATTAAGTGAGAATGAGAAAGAACATTATTCCCTATCATGATGGGCTACTTGAAACTTATCTGTTCAAGCCGCTGTGCTCTATAAGCTTATCTATTGATAGCTAATTAGCTGGAAATTGTAAGGTCATGCTGACCTGGGAAAGCTTGAATTGTGTTTATGGTTACAGCTAGTATTACAGGGGAATCGGGACAGTTTTAATTTTCACTCGTGGCTATCGATGTCTGTTTTAGGGGGATAATCAAACTGTGGCCTCTAAAAAGTACATCTTTAACATTTTCCCCTCTTTGGTCACACACTCAGTTAACTGGGAGTGTGGCCAACTATTAAGTGTTACTCTCAGTCACCACATACTGTTTTCTTCTCCCATGATCATCTAAAGATTGCATACTGGAATTATCATAGGTTATATTTTCTTATGATTTGAGTTCATATAGTTTCTGCCCTTCAATTCCCATGGAGGTCATCCAGTGATTTAGTGGCTGCTGACAAGCATGTAAGCCTCTTGAAAGAATATAGTGTACAGGGGATATTGTCAATGTGACTAATAGGAGGGTAATACCAGGAGTTTGAGAAATACCCCAAAGCCAAGGTCCCCCAGAGTCAAGTTTTAACCACTAACGGATAAACTGATTGGGCTTTCCCAATTAGGTGGAATACTTGGATTTTATCTTTTAGGGCTCCAGATTCTGGGCTTACAATTCCTTGTTTATGGACATAAAAACAGCATCTTTCTCCAATAAGCACACAAGCTCTTCCTTGTTGAGTAGTTAGGGTATCAAGAACTTTTCTGTTTTGAAGTACAGAAGGTCCTCAACTTATGATGGTTGGACTCATGATTTTTCCACTTAATGATGGTGCAAAAGAGATATGTTTCACTAGGCTCCTTGACTTATGATAGGATTATGTCCCAATAAGCCCGTGGTAAATTAAAACTACAAGTCTAGAATGTGCTGTCAACTTAAAATTTTTTTTTTTTTTTTACTTATAACGGCCTTATCCAGATGTAGCCTCATTATAGGTTGGGGAGCATCTGTACTACTGAGGCTAAACTGCTCATTTTAGATTTTATCAGTTGAAGAGAATTTAAGGTACCATTAAATTATTTTGCAGGAGTTGCAGAAACATTGATAAGTGATTTTTGTAATTCAGACACTCCCATTTGAGGGCAGAATTCTCTAGTAAGAGAACAAGATCCAGAACTTCTTCATATAATGAGGTTTTGAGACTAATGAGAAACTTATGGGGGCGGGAGGGTTCTGTGTACAAATGATCCTGTTAAGAATTTGACTATCATTTAGAAGTCATATTTAGTTAATTGGGGTGAGAACCCAAATCACAGTGTCCAGATCATTCGAGTGGAAAACATTTATAGGTCTTATTACCACACAGAATGAAAAACCCAGTGTTACCGAGATAAAGTATTAAGACAGATCCCACTACCCACAAATCAGGAGTGCGATGAATGTCATGATTATTTTTTGGCGTGTTGGTGTGTGCACATTGTCAGTTTGAATGATTGTGGTTTAAACCAGGATAGGAGCAAGAAACACTTCTTTGAATTGGATAAATAATCTATGCATTCAGTCGTAAATTAAATAGATTAACTCCCTTTCTTGATATGTCCTGTATTGATCTATCCAGCATCCAAAACTGTTATCTACCTTACATAGTGGTACGTTTGAGGCATTCCATTTACCTACAGTTTCCATTGAGCCAATGTATGGGTTTCAGTAGGTTCCTTAATGATGTAACATTGTCAATTTTTAATGATTTTATGTTATTATGTATAGAAGTCCAGTCTCCATCATCTGAATCAAACCAAAGGATTTAATTACAGAGTGAATCTGGGGCCTTACCTAAGTTAGATCTAGTACCAATAAGGCTTTCTATGCATACAGATAAGTCACCAGTAATAAAACTTACAGTAACTAGAAGCTATCCTGTGGCTTCCAGTGCTTCTTCCCAATGCCAAACCAGCTGGCTATGAGTATTAGTCAAATGACTTATGTTAAACGTTTTTGTAAAGTCATTTTCCTGAATGGGTCAACAAATCATATATAGGAGCTGGTTCTAGTATTAATTGCAATTCTTCCCAAGTTTTTGTTTGTTTGTTTGTTTGTTTGTTTGTTTTAACAGACAGGGTCTAGCTCTGTTCCCCAAACTGGAGTGCAGTGGTGGGATCATAGCTCACTACAACCTCCACCTTCTAGGCTCAAGTGATCCTCTTGCCTCAGCCTCCTGGACTACAGGTGCCTGCAACCATTTCTGGCTATTTAAAAAAAAAAAAAATTGTGGAGACAGAGTCTTGCTGTATTGTCCAGGCTAGTCCTGAACTCCTGGGCTCAAATGATCCTCCTGCCTTGGCTTCCTAAAGTGTTGGGATTACAGGCATGAACCACTGCATCCAGCCTTCCCAAGCATTTAGATGGCTACAAAACCATCAATTATTTGGGTTAGTGAGGGAGGCTATGTGTTGGAGAGTAGACCTTAGTACATGTTCAGCTTGTGTGATGTATGTTCGTAACAGAAATAAAAGTGTGAGTTTAAACATTGTGTATTAGTTTGCAAAGTAGTAGGGTCACAGTCATCTTACTATGATTATTTTGGAAGTTAGGAGCAAATTCTGGAAAGATAAAGGGAATACAAGGGAGCACTGTTCTGTGTTCTCGGGCAGAAGCTGTCCACCTCATTTTGTCATCTGTTTCTGGGGAAAGCTTTTCCTTCAATATACTTAATTTTAAGTCAACTGTGGCTTGACATGTCCAATAGTCTGAGGAAGCTCTTTTCGATTGAGAGATATGGACCCAAGTTTTGATGCCCTCTAATTTAACTACTGTATGAGAGGTACAAGAACGTGATAGGATTTTTTTTTTTTTCAGTGAGGCTCAAGTGCAGTTTTTCATTGATGTCTTTTTCAGAACATCCAGTCATCAAGTTCCAATGTGTTGGGCATGAAGTCATCATTAGGCAGTGAGTCTCTGAAGACTTATTTTACCTGTTGTAAATATACTTTGGAATATTGAATTAATGCTTTATAATATTGATTGTGTCAGAGTTTATAAGTACTGGATGAACATGGGGTTCTATCATTAAAAGCATGGATAATCAAGCAACAATTTCGTAAGGAGTCAATTTATGTTTTCTAAAAGGTGTGGATCATAAGAGCTAAAGGCAACACCTTAGGCCAGTGTAATCCTGTGGTTTCAGTTAGTTTTGCTGGTTCTAATTTTAGAATGCCATTGGTTCATTCAACCTTTGCTGAAGATTTGAGATACTGGGGACAATGATAATACCATAATGTCTGAATAATCTTGTTTAGTTGTTTTACAGTTTATACAGTAAAGTGAGTCTCTCTATTACTAGAAATTTTATTTGCAATTCCCCAAAGTGGAAAAACATTTTCTAATAATTTTTTGACAATAGTAATTGCATCAGCCTTTTAACAGGGAAAATCTTCCATACATCCAAAAACCATACAGATTGTTATACACACATATTGATAACCCATAAAAATGGGTAATTGAATGAAACGTCTGCAAATGTTCAAATGGTTCTGATGGCTGGGGAGTTGTTCCTGGGGCCACTTGAATGGTCTTTCCAGGATTATGAGTTTGACAAGTCAGACATTGATTATATCCCCATCTAGCCACCTTGGAGCAATCTCTCCATCAATATTCCTCCATAATTTGTGTCATCTTATTAATATCATTATGATTTGCTGAATGCAAGGCTTTCAGCAAAGGAAGTTTTAAAGACTCTGGAAGTACCAAGCATCCACATAGGCCCTCCATGAGTCCCTTTTTTTTTCTGTTTTTTTGTTTTTGTTTTTGTTTTTTTAATTAAATTTGCATCTGTTATCATGCCAGTCTTGTTTCATTTCAGGAGCATACCGTTATTTATTAACAAATCATTATAAATTATTTGATTTGGATCAACCTTAGGGAGCTCATTCAAGTTACAGAGCCTTAGTACGTTAGGTGTCTCTGGAGTTGCAGCTTTAGCATGAACATTGGCCACAGTATTTCCTTGATATTCAGAGTCAGATTTGTGGATATGAGATTCAGCTCTTATTATAGCAACTTGTGAAGGTAGCAGTAATGCAGAAAGATTGGCAACTTGAGGTTCACTTTTTATAGGCATGCTATTTGGTATCATAAACCTCGGGTTTTCATAACTTACCAAAATTATGGATGATGCTAAAAGCGTATTGCTATCAGCATAGATATTTACAGTCTTATCTTTGGCTAATTCACAGGCTCAAGTGAGGGCAAATAATTTTGCAGGTTCAGCTGAATTAAGCTGAGGAAGCACTTTTCTTTCTAAGAATTCATGCTGAGTTGTGATGCCATACTCAGCTTGGTATTTTCTTTTAGAATTTTTGGTACAGGAGCCGTCAACATTGAGTACCAATTCTGATTAGTCAGTGGTGTTTCTTGTAAATCTAGGCTAAGAATCAAATTTTGGGAAACCACTTTGACTCAATTGTGAGCCTCTCCTTCATTAGGCAAAGTAAGAGCATTAACAGGGTTCAGCGAGTTACAGTGAAGAATATGTTGGTCTGAGGGAGAGAGAAGCATAATCTCATAAAACGGTTAGTCACCCAGGACCTGCAATTTCCTGCAAATCTGAAGAATCCTCTGAATTGTCTCTTAGTCACTGGTTTAGGATAATTTGGGATAGTATTTATTATTTCTAGAGACATAAAAAATCCTTTTGTGGATAAATATCAATTCCCACAAGAAATAGTGCATTAAATCTTGTGAGAAATAAAATTTATTCAGGAAGCATTATGGTCTTGCAAGCCAATCGTTACAGTAATATATCAAATCAATTTCTGAGTCCTCTTTGGATACAAAGCAAAAAAGCAAATCGTCTACATATTGAATCACGGTAGAATTTCTGGGAAATAGTAAGGTTTTAAAATCCTGATGTAAAACCTGAGAAGAGTAGGAGGGAGCCTTAGTAAATCTCTGAGGCATTCCTGTCGAAGTATATTGCTAAATTTTCTAAGTAAAGGCAAATAATTATTGGCTCCCTTTGTCTACAGGAATGCTAAAGAAAGCAGGGCATAAATTCACTACTATGAACCATTTGGATTCAGTTGATACATTTCTCAATAGGGTGGTTAGGCTAGGCACTAAAGGAAATCTTGGAATAATTTTATTTATAGCTCTAAGATCTTGTATAGATCTCTGTTCTTCTTCATGGGTCCTTATGGTAGGATAGTGTTTCACAGTGGGTAGGTTTATGCAAACCTACCCCTAAAATTCAAGGAAGGTGAGAGACCAAAGAAAGAGACTGACATATCTAGTTTTTCAGAAAGAAACATTTAATAGGGACTTATAAACAAATTAATGTCTGTGTCTCAGGTGGCAGCAAGACAAGATGGTGGATCCCCATGCCATTACCCGCTAGACTCAGGAATTATATACTGTAGTGGAGAGGTGATTCCGAAGGAATGTTGTAAGACAATTGAAGTACAGTAACATCAAAGTTATTTGACCTAAGGGCAGGAGTTACAGTAAGTATCCACTTTTATACAAGAAACAATAGATAAACTGGAAATCTTGGAGCCCTTCCTGGAACTGGGGTTAATGAGAAGTCAACGTGGTGGATTAGCATGGAAGATGCAGTTGCTTAGTCTCCCATTCAAGATGGAGTTGCTTTAGCCTCCATTGATAGGAGTATTTCAAGAAAAACAAGAAATAAGCCTTTGATTCATTGAATCTTCTAAGAGTGAGCCCTTGTATGACTTCAGGTTTTAAACAGTACTGGGACAATTTAGGAGATAATTTTGAAGCATCAATTTGAATTGTAAAAGGTTCAGGATTTTTTTAACTTTTTTCACATCTTTTGAAGAAGAGGCCCATAGAGCGTCAAGTATTTCAGCAAAATCTGTAATATCTATATTTCTATGGAATTTAATAGTCTCCTCAGGACAATCAATTTGGGCTTGGAGAATATAATGCTTCAGTGTCTGATGAATCTGGAATTTCTATGGTTATTTCTTCAGAGGAAATTTTATTTGACCTTTTAGTACAGAAAGCAGGTCTCTATCTAGGAGATTCACAGGGACAGTAACATAGAAAAGCATGACTTTCAGAGATAAGGCCAAGGGTAACAGTTATGGGTTCCAACAGAGAAACTCTTTGTATTTGATAGGAAACTCCCATTACTAAGATATTTTTATTATTCCAAGGATGTTCTTGATGTATCATAGTGGGATTAAGAATAAAGAATTACTCTAGTAACTGCCAACACAGTACACGTTTCTCTATTTATTTTAAGTTAGTTTCTTCTTGTTGATTTAAAGGAATTATTGAAAGTTGCTTACATGGAGATTCCTTGGAGCTCTATCAACATGGACAATTATCACCAGAGGTGGGAGGTTGAGGGTCTCTCTTTTGTGCTATGTCAGATGGTCCATACTGCTGTTTAAATGCTTTTTCCAAATTACTTTCTGTTTGTGATAACCATAAGTGTCTTTATCAAAAGAGTTATAAAAGTCTTTTAAAGTTAGGGCAGGACTCCTGCAATTGTAATTGCAAGGTCATCAATTTGCATAACCCCGTGGTTTCTTTCCTGTTCCAATGTTCCCTGAAGATGTTCGGCTAAATGTTGTAACTCCACCAAAGGAGTAACTTCCTATTCTAGTGTATGATTCTTCAATAAATCACTTATCTCTGTATGCAATCTATTAACAAAATGGGATTACAAGACTTAATTCATCATCTCAGCCATTAAAGCCAGAGTGCAGCTTAAATATTTTTTCTAAGTAGATGTGATAGTTCATAGCAGATTCACCTTTTTTCCTGTTTGCAAGACTGGATTACTGCCCAGTCTATTCTTTTTTTTTTTTTTTTTTTTTTTTTGAGACAAAGTCTCACTCTGGCTGGAGTGCCATGGCACGATCTTGGTTCACTGCAAGCTCCGCCTCCCGGGTTCACACCATTCTCCTGCCTCAGCCTCCCGAGTAGCTGGGACTACAGGCACCCGCCACCACGCCTGGCTAATTTTTTAATATTTTTAGTAGAGACGGGGTTTCACTGTGTTGGCCAGATGGTCTCAATCTCCTGACCTCGTGATCTGCCCGCCTCGGCCTCCCAAAGTGCTGGGATACAGGCATGAGCCACCGTGCTCGGCCTGCCCAGTCTCTTCTTATAGGAAAAACCTCAGATCTGGTCTCAAGAAGTATTTGTCCTATTTTACTAGCTCTCTTTATTCCATCCTTAGAGGGATGCTTGGTAGGATCTTCAGAATCTTTAGTGGGATACTTCTAATCTATTTTTGAGGCCATTTTTGAGCACATCCAGGACTATCATATTGAC
Source organism: Pongo abelii (assembly GCF_028885655.2). Lineage (NCBI taxonomy): Eukaryota > Metazoa > Chordata > Mammalia > Primates > Hominidae > Pongo > Pongo abelii. The sequence goes on from NC_071998.2 coordinate 55,941,177, forward strand.
AAATTGATATAAATCAATGAGTCCTGAATCATAAGCACAAAGAATAATTTTAAATTCTTCTGTAAATTTAGTCTGGACTTTTTTAGGGTCTGGAAAATCCTTGAAAATGGCTCAGAGTTTGGCTTGAGATCAAGGCTTACATTGTGTTGAGGCTGGTACCTGAGGTTTATTAGAAGATCCCCATGTTAAAGGACATCTGTTGCTAGAGAGTTCAAGGGGAAAGAGAAAAGGCACAAAAGAGTTAGTGTATTCAGAATAATCAGGCAATGGAAAGTAGGAGGAGCAGGGGGATTAACAAGTGCTTCCCTCACGTCAGTTGAATCAGTCTGAATTTTAGCCTTTAATTTCCTTTTAGTTTTTGCACTTATGATTCTTTTATTTTTAAATTAGAATTGCCTATGCTTTAGTATTTGATAAAGATTTCACGAGAATACTCCCTGCTTTTGTTTTCTCTTTGCAACTTTTATTTTAGGTTCGGGGGGTACATGTGCAGGTTTGTTACTTCAGTAAATTGTGTGTTACAGTGGTTTGGTGTACAGATTATTTTGGCACCCAAGTAGGTGGCATAGTTCCCAATAGGTAGTTTTTCAGTCCGCACCCTCCTCCAATCCTCCACCCTCAAGTAGGCCTCAGTGTCTATTGTTCCTCTCTTGGTGTCCTTGTGTACTCAATGTATAAGTGAGAACATGAAGAATTTGGTTTTCCGTTCCTGTGTTGACTTAGGATAATGACCTCCAGCTCCATCCATGTTGCTAAAAAGGACATAATTCCATTCTTTTTTATGGTTTATAATATTCTATGGTGTATATATACCACATTTTCTTTATTCAGTCTCCACCATTGATGGGCGTCTAGGTTGATTCCATGTCTTTGCTATTGTGAGTAGTGCTGTGACAAACGTATGCATGCATGTGTCTTTATGGCAGAAGAATGTATATTGCTCCAGGTATATCCCCAGTAATGGGGTTGCTGGTTCAAACGGAAGTTCTGTTTTAACTTCTTCGAGAAATCTCCAAGCTGCTTTCCACGATGGCTGAACTAATTTACATTCCCATCAGCAATGTATGAGTGTTCTCTTTTCACTACAATCTTATCAGCATCTGTTATTTTTTTGACTTTAATAATAGCCATTCTGACTGATGTGAAATGATATCTCATTGTGGTTTTGATTTGCATTTCTCTAATGATTAGTGATGTTGATCAGTTTTTCTTTCTTCTTTTTTATTTTTTTATTTTATTTTTTTTTTTAGACAGAGTCTTGCACTGTCGCCTAGCCTAGAGTGCAGTCATGCAATCTTGGCTCACCGCAACCTCCACCTCCCTGGTTCACTTGATTCTCCTGCCTCAGCCTCTCGAGTAGCTGGGATTACAGGTGCGCACCACCACACTGGGCTAAATTATGTTTTGTATTTTTAGTAGAGACAGGGTTTCACTATGTTGGCCAGAAGGGTCTTGAACTTCTGACTTCATGATCCACACGCCTTGGCCTCCCAAGGTGCTGGGATTACAGGTGTGAGTCACCATGCCCGGCTGATCAGTTTTTCATATGCTTGTTGGCCTCATGTATGTCTTTTGAGAAGTGTCTGTTCATGTACTTTGCCCATTTTTGAATAGAGTTGTTTGGTTTTTGCTTGTTAATTTGTTTAAGTTCATTATGGATTTTAGATATTAGGTCTTTGTCAGATGCATAGTTTGCAAATATTTTCTCCCATTCTGTAAGTTGTCTGATTATTCTGTCAATAGTTTTTTGTTTGTTTGTTTTTGTTTTATTGTTTTGTTTTGTTTTTCCTGTGGAGAAGCTCTTTAGTTTAATTAGGTCCTGCTTATCAATTTTTATTTTTGTTGCAACTGTTTTTGGAGTCTTCATAATAAAATCTTTGCCAGGGCCTACATCCAGAATGGTATTTTCTATGGTTTCTTCTTGAGGTTTTATAGTTTTAGGTTTTATTTTTTTAATCTAATTTAATTTATTTTAAGTTCTGGGATACATATACGGGACATGCAGGTATGTAAATGTTTGCCATGGTGGTTTGCTGCACCTATCAACGCATCACCTAGGTATTAAGCCTCACATGCATTAGCTATTTATCCTGATGCTCTTCCTTCCCCTGCACTCCCACACCAACACACCCCAGTGTGTGGTGTTCCCCTCCCTGGGTCCGTGTGTTCTCATTGTTCAGCTCCCACTTAAAAGTGAGAACATGCAGTGTTTGGTTTTGTGTTCCTTTGTTAGTTTGCTGAGGATAATGGCTTCCAGCTCCATCCATGTCTCTGCAAAGGACATGATCTCATTCTTTTTGTGGCTGTATAGTATTCCATGGTTTATATGTACCATATTTTCTTTTTCCAGTCTATTATTGATGGCCACTTGGGTTGATTCCATGTCTTTGCTATTGTGAATAGTGCTGCAATGAACGTACATGTACATGTATCTTCATAATAGAATGACTTATATTTCTTTGGGTATATACCCAGTAATGGGATTGCTGGGTCAAATGGATTTCTGGTTCTAGGTCTTTAAGGAATCACCACACTGTCTTCCACAATGGTTGAACTAATTTACATTCCTACAACAGTGTAAAAGCGTTCCCATTTTTCCTCAGCCTTGCCAGTATCTGTTATTTCTTGACTTTTTAATAATCACCATTGTGACTGGCATGAGATGGTATCTCATTGTGGTTTCGATATGCATTTCTCTAATGGTCAGTGATGTTGGGCTTTTTTTCTTATGTTTGTTGGCCACATAAATGTCTCCTCTTGAGAAGTGTCTGTTTATATCTTTTGCTTACTTTTTAATGGGGTTGTTTTTTTCTTGTAAATGTGTTTAAGTTCCTTGTAGATTCTTGATATTAGACCTTTATCAGATGGATAAATTGCAAAAGTTTTCTCCCATTCTGTTCGTTGTCTGTTTGCTCTGATGATAATTTGTTTTGCTGTGCAAAAGTATTTAATTAGATCCCATTTGTCAATTTTTGCTTTTGTTACAATTGCTTTTCTTTTTTTTTGTTTTGTTGTTGTTGCAATTGCTTTTGACGTTTTCGTCATGAAATGTTTGCTTGTGCCTATGTCCTAAATGGTATTGCCCAGATTTACTTCTAGAGTTTTTATGGTTTCAGATTTTACATTTAATTCTTTAGTCCATTTTGAGTTAATGTTTGTATAAGAAGTAAGGAAAGTGGCCAGGCATGGTGGCTCACGCCTGTAATCTCAGCCCTTTGGGAGGCCAAGGCAGGTGGATTACTTGAGGTCAGGAGTTAAAGACCAGCCTGGCCAACATGGTGAAACCCTGTCTCTACTAAAAATGCAAAAATTAGCTGGGTGTGGTGGCACACACCTGTAGTCTCTGCTACTTGGGAGGCTGAGGCAGGAGAATCGCTGGAATCCAGGAGGCAGAGGTTGTAGTGAACCAAGATTGTACCACTGCACCCCAGCCTGAGTGACAAAGCGAGACTTTGTGTCAAAAAAAAAAAAAAAGGAAGGCGGTCCAGTTTCAATTTTTGCATATGGCTAGCCAGTTCTCTGAGTACCATTTATTAAATAGGAAATCCTTTCCCTATTGCTTGTTTTTGTCAGGTTTGTGAAACATCAGACAGTTGTAGATGTGCAGTCTTATTTCTGAAATCTCTATTTGGTTCCATTGGTCTATGTGTTTGTTTTTGTACAAGTGCCATGCTGTTTTGGTTACTGTAGCCTTGTAGTATAGTTTGAAGTCAGGTAGTGTGATGCCTCCAGCTTTGTTCTTTTTGCTTAGGATTGTCTTGGCTATACACGCTCTTTTTTGGTTCCATATGAATTTTAAAGTAGTTTTTTTCTAATTCGGTGAAAAATGTCAATGATAGTTTAATGGGAATAGCATTGAATCTATAAATTACTTTGGGCCATATGGCCATTTTCATGATATTGATTATTCCTCTTCATGAGCATGAAATGTTTTTCCATGTTTATGTCCTCTCTTATTTCCTTGAGCAGTCGTTTATCATTTTCCTTGAAGAGTTCCTTCACTTCCCTTTTTACATATATTCCTAGGTATTTTATTCTCTTTATAGCAATTGTGAATGGTAGTTCATTCATGATTTGGCTCTCTGCTTGTCTATTTTTGGTGTATAGAAATGCTTGTGATTTTTGTCCATTTAATTTGTATCCTGAGACTTTGCTGAAGTTGCTTATAAGCTTAAGAAGCTTTCCGGCTGAGATGATGGGGTTTTCTAGATATAGGATCATGTCATCTGCAGACAGACAGTTTGACTTCCTATCTTCCTATTTGAATACCTTTTATTTCATTCTCTTGCTTGATTGCCCTGGCCAGGACTTCCAACACTATGTTCCAATACTTCCAATAGGAGTGGTGAGAGAGGGAATCATTATGCTGGTTTTCAAGGGGAATGCTTCCAGATTTTACCCATTCAGTATGATATTGGCTGTGGGTTTGTCATAAATGGATCTTATTATTTTGAGGTGTGTTCCATCAATTACCTAGTTGATTGAGAGTTTTTAACATGAAGGGATGCTAAATTATATTGAAGGCCTTTTCTGCATCTATTGAGATAATCATGTAGTTTTTGTTTTATTTTATGTGATGGAATACATTTGTTGATTTGTGTATGTTGAACCAGCCTTGTATCCTGGGGATGAAGCCTACTTGATTGTGGTGGATAAGCTTTTTGATGTGCTGCTGGATTCAGTTTGTGAGTATTTTTTGAGGATTTTTGCATCAATGTCCATCGGGGATATTGGCCTGAAATTTTTGTTGTTGTTGTTATATCTCTGCCATTTTGGTATCAGAATGATGCTGGCCTCATAAAATGAGTTAGGGAGAAGTTCTTCCTTTTCAATTGTTTGGAATAGTTTCAGAAGAAATGGTACCAGCTCCTCTTTGTGCCTCTGGTAGAATTCAGCAGTAAATCCATCTGGTCCTGGGCTTTCTTTGATTGGTAGGCTATTTATTATTGCCTCAATTTCAGAATTTGTTATTGATTTATTCAGGGATTCAACTTCTTCCTGGTTCAGTCTTGGGAGGATGTATGTGTTCAGGAATTTATCAGTTTCTTCTGGATATTCTAGTCTATTTGCATAGAGGTGTTCACAGTATTCTCTGATGGTTGTTTGTATTTCTATGGGGTCAGTGGTGATATCTCCTTTATCATTTTTTTAATTGTGTCTATTTTATTATTCTCTTTTTTCTTCTTTATTAGTTTAGCTAGTGGTCTATGAATTTTATTACTTTTTCCAAAAAAAAACAGTTCCTGGCTTCACTGATTTTTTGAAGGGTTCTTCATGTCTCTGCCTCCTTCAGTTCTGCTCTGATCTTGGTTATTTCTTGTCTTCTGCTGGCTTTGGGGTTTGTTTGCTCTTTGTTCTCTAGTTCTTTTAGTTGTGATGTTAAGATGTCAATTTGACATCTTTCTTGTTTTTTGATATGGGCATTTAGTGCTATAAATTTTCCTCTTAACACTGCTTTAGATGCATGCCCAAGATTCTGGTATATTGTCTCTTTATTCTCATTGGATTCAAAGAACTTCTTGATTTCTGCCTTAATTTCATTATTTACCTAGGAGTCATACAGGAGCAAATTGTTCTATTTCCATGTAGTTGTGTGGTTTTGAGTAAGTCTCTTAATCTTGAGTTCTAATTTGATTGCACTGTTGCCTGAGAGACTGTTACGATTTCAGTTTCTTTGCATTTGCTGAGGAGTGTTTTACTTCCAATTATGTGATAGATTTTAGAACAAGTGCCATGTGACACCCAGAAGAATGTATACTCTGTTGTTTTGGGGTAAAGAGTTCTGTAGATATTGTATTAGTTCATTTTCATGCTGCTGATAAAGACATACTCAAGACTGGGCAATTTACAAAAGAAAGAGGTTTAATTAAACTTATAATTCCACGTGGCTGGAGAAGCCTCACAATCATGGTAGAAGGCAAGGAGGAGCAAGTCACATCTTATGTGGATGGCGGCAGGCAAAGAGAGAGCGCTTGTGCAGGGGAACTCCTCTTTTTAAAACCATCAGATCTCGTGAGACTTATTCACTATCATGAGAACAGCATGGGAAAGATTTCCCCCCATGATTCAGTTACCTCCCACTGGGTCCCTCACACAACATGTGGGAATTCAAGATGATATTTGAGTAGGGACACAGCCAAACCATATCAGATATCTATCAGGTCCACTTGATCCAGAGCTGAGTTCAAGTTCTGTTTGTTTGTTTTTCTTTTAATGGTCAGGTCCCTCTTCTGTAGGGGTGCTTTGGTTTGCTGGAGGGCCATTACAGACCCTATTCACCTGGGTCCCTTCTGCACCTGGAGTGGTGGTACAGGACAGCAATGATGGCTGCCTGCTCCTTCCTCTGGGATCTCTGTCCCAGAGGGACACTGACATGATACCAGTGGGAATGCTCCTGTATCAGGTGTCTGGCGACCCCTGTTGGGGGGTCTCACCCAGTCTGGAGGCACATGATCTGGGACCCGCTTAACAAAGCACTCTGGCTGCTCCTTGGTGGAGGGGTTACGCTGTGCTTGGGGGAATCCCACTTTTCTGGACTGCCCAGATTCCTCAGAGCCAGCAGGGGGAAAGACTAAGTCTGCTGATCCATGGAGACCACAGCCACCCACCCCCTCCCCGCCCCCAACAGGGGCTCATTCCCAGGGATATCAGTGTTCTGTCCCTAAACCCCTGGCTGGAGCTGTGAAATTTCTGCAGGGAGGCCTTGCCCAGTGAGGAGGGATGGGTCAGGGCCTGGCTTAAAGAGGCAGTCTGACCACAATCTGCCACAGCCGCTATGCTGTGCTGTGTGGAATTCCTCATGGGTCCAAACCGTCCAGTCTCCCATGGCAGAGTGGAGCTGCAG